>NC_140659.1:9314249-9889249 GCF_978046115.1 Saccoglossus kowalevskii
AATTGTTAGTGATTGATGTGAACCTCAATAAAATTGTTAGTGATTGATGTGAACTTCAATAATATTGTTAGTGAATGATGTGAACCTCTATAATATTGTTAGTGATTGATGTGAACCTCAATAATATTGTTAGTGATTGATGTGATCCTCAATAATATTGTTAGTGATTGATGTGAACCCCAATAATATTGTTAGTGGTTGATGTGAACCTCAATAATATTGTTAGTGGTTGATGTGAACCTCAAAAATATTGTTAGTGGTTGATGTGAACATCAATAATATTGTTAGTTGTTGATGTGAACCTCAATAATATTGTTAGTGGTTGATGTGAACCTCAACAATATTGTTTGTGACTGATGTGAACCTCAATAATATTGTTAGTGGTTGATGTGAACCTCAATAATATGGTTTGTTGTTTATATAATATAATTATTCATGATTCATGTGAACCTCAATAATATTGTTGGGGATTGATGTGAACCTCAATAATATTGTTAGTGATTGATGTGAACCTCAATAATATTGTTGATGATTCATGTGAACCTCAATAATATTGTTAGTGATTGATGTGATCCTCCATAATATTGTTAGTGGTTGATGTGAACCTCAATAACATTGTTAGTGATTGATGTGAACCTCAATAATATTGTTAGTGATTGATGGAAACCTCAATAATATTGTTAGTGGTTGATGTGAACCTCAATAATAGTGTTAGTTGTTGATGTGAACCTCAATAATATTGTTGGGGATTGATGTGAACCTCAATAATAATGTTAGTGATTTATGTGAACCTCAATAATATTTTTGGGGATTGATGTGAACCTCAATAATATTGTTAGTGATTGATGTGAACCTCAATAATATTGTTAGTAGTTGATGTGAACCTCAATTATATTGTTGGGGATTGATGTGAACCTCAATAAAATTGTTAGTGATTGATGTGAACCTCAATAAAATTGTTAGTGATTGATGTGAACCTCAATATTATTGTTAGTGGTTGATGTGAACCTCAATAATATTGTTAGTTGTTGATGTGAACCTCAATAATATTGTTGGGGATTGATGTGAACCTCAATAAAATTGTTAGTGGTTGATGTGAACCTCAATAATAGTGTTAGTTGTTGATGTGAACCTCAATAATATTGTTGGGGATTGATGTGAACCTCAATAATAATGTTAGTGATTGATGTGAACCTCAATAATATTTTTGGAGATTGATGTGAACCTCAATAATATTGTTAGTGATTGATGTGAACCTCAATAATATTGTTAGTTGTTGATGTGAACCTCAATAGTATTGTTAGTTGTTGGTGTGAACCTCAATAATATTGTTAGTGATTGATTTGAACCTCAATAATATTGTTAGTGGTTGATGTGAACCTCAATAATATTGTTAGTGATTGATGTGAACCTCAATAATATTGTTGGGGATTGATGTGAACCTCAATAAAATTGTTAGTGATTGATGTGAACCTCAATAAAATTGTTAGTGATTGATGTGAACTTCAATAATATTGTTAGTGAATGATGTGAACCTCTATAATATTGTTAGTGATTGATGTGAACCTCAATAATATTGTTAGTGATTGATGTGATCCTCAATAATATTGTTAGTGATTGATGTGAACCCCAATAATATTGTTAGTGGTTGATGTGAACCTCAATAATATTGTTAGTGGTTGATGTGAACCTCAAAAATATTGTTAGTGGTTGATGTGAACATCAATAATATTGTTAGTTGTTGATGTGAACCTCAATAATATTGTTAGTGGTTGATGTGAACCTCAACAATATTGTTTGTGACTGATGTGAACCTCAATAATATTGTTAGTGGTTGATGTGAACCTCAATAATATGGTTTGTTGTTTATATAATATAATTATTCATGATTCATGTGAACCTCAATAATATTGTTGGGGATTGATGTGAACCTCAATAATATTGTTAGTGATTGATGTGAACCTCAATAATATTGTTGATGATTCATGTGAACCTCAATAATATTGTTAGTGATTGATGTGATCCTCCATAATATTGTTAGTGGTTGATGTGAACCTCAATAACATTGTTAGTGATTGATGTGAACCTCAATAATATTGTTAGTGATTGATGGAAACCTCAATAATATTGTTAGTGGTTGATGTGAACCTCAATAATATTGTTAGTGGTTGAAGTGAACCTCAATAATATTGTGAGTGGTTGATATGAACCTCAATAATATTGTTAGTGGTTGATGTGAACCTCAATAATATTGTTGATGATTCATGTGAACCTCAATAATATTGTTAGTGATTGATGTGATCCTCCGTAATATTGATAGTGGTTGATGTGAACCTCAATAACATTGTTAGTGATTGATGTGAACCTCAATAATATTGTTAGTGATTGATGTAAACCTCAATAATAATGTTAGTGGTTGATGTGAACCTCAATAATATTGTTAGTGATTGATGTGAACCTCAATAATATTGTTGGGGATTGATGTGAACCTCAATAATAATGTTAGTGATTGATGTGAACCTCAATAATATTTTTGGGGATTGATGTGAACCTCAATAATATTGTTAGTGATTGATGTGAACCTCAATAATATTGTTAGTTGTTGATGTGAACCTCAATAATATTGTTAGTTGTTGATGTGAACCTCAATAATATTGTTAGTTGTTGATGTGAACCTCAATAATATTGTAGGGATTGATGTGAACCTCAATAATATTGTTAGCGATTGATG
Organism: Saccoglossus kowalevskii; assembly: GCF_978046115.1. Classification (NCBI taxonomy): domain Eukaryota; kingdom Metazoa; phylum Hemichordata; class Enteropneusta; family Harrimaniidae; genus Saccoglossus; species Saccoglossus kowalevskii. Next base: position 9,316,981 of record NC_140659.1, read on the forward strand.
TGAACCTCAATAATATTGTTGGGGATTGATGAGAACCTCAATAATATTGTTAGTGGTGGATGTGAACCTCAATAATATTGTTAGTGATTGATGTGAACCTCAATAATATTGTTAGTAATTGATGTGAACCTCAATAATATTGTTTGGGGATTGATGTGAACCTCAATAAAATTGTTAGTGATTGATGTGAACCTCAATAAAATTGTTAGTGATTGATGTGAACCTCAATATTATTGTTAGTGGTTGATGTGAACCTCAATAATATTGTTAGTTGTTGATGTGAACCTCAATAATATTGTTGGGGATTGATGTGATCCTCAATAATAATGTTAGTGATTGATGTGAACCTCAATAATATTTTTGGGGATTGATGTGAACCTCAATAATATTGTTAGTGATTGATGTGAACCTCAATAATATTGTTAGTTGTTGATGTGAACCTCAATAGTATTGTTAGTTGTTGATGTGAACCTCAATAATATTGTTAGTGGTTGATGTGAACCTCAATAATATTGTTAGTGGTTGATGTGAACCTCAATAATATTGTTAGTGATTGATGTGAACCTCAATAATATTGTTGGGGATTGATGTGAACCTCAATAAAATTGTTAGTGATTGATGTGAACCTCAATAAAATTGTTAGTGATTGATGTGAACTTCAATAATATTGTTAGTGAATGATGTGATCTCAATAATATTGTTAGTGATTGATGTGAACCTCAATAATATTGTTAGTGATTGATGTGATCCTCAATAATATTGTTAGTGATTGATGTGAACCCCAATAATATTGTTAGTGGTTGACGTGAACCTCAATAATATTGTTAGTGGTTGATGTGAACCTCAATAATATTGTTAGTGGTTGATGTGAACATCTATAATATTGTTAGTTGCTGATGTGAACCTCAATAATATTGTTAGTGGTTGATGTGAACCTCAACAATATTGTTAGTGATTGATGTGAACCTCAATAATATTGTTAGTGGTTGATGTGAACCTCAATAATATGGTTTGTTGTTTATATAATATAATTATTCATGATTCATGTGAACCTCAATAATATTGTTGGGGATTGATGTGACCCTCAATAATATTGTTAGTGATTGATGTGAACCTCAATAATATTGTTGATGATTCATGTGAACCTCAATAATATTGTTAGTGATTGATGTGATCCTCAATAACATTGTTAGTGATTGATGTGAACCTCAATAATATTGTTAGTGATTGATGGAAACCTCAATAATATTGTTAGTAGTTGATGTGAACCTCAATAATATTGTTAGTGGTTGAAGTGAACCTCAATAATATTGTGAGTGGTTGATGTGAACCTCAATAATATTGTTAGTGGTTGATGTGAACCTCAATAATATTGTTGATGATTCATGTGAACCTCAATAATATTGTCAGTGAATGATGTGATCCTCCATAATATTGATAGTGGTTGATGTGAACCTCAATAACATTGTTAGTGATTGATGTGAACCTCAATAATATTGTTAGTGATTGATGTAAACCTCAATAATATTGTTAGTGGTTGATGTGAACCTCAATAATATTGTTAGTGATTGATGTGAACCTCAATAATATTGTTGGGGATTGATGTGAACCTCAATAATATTGTTAGTGATTGATGTGAACCTCAATAATATTGTTTGTGGTTGATGTGAACCTCAATATTATTGTTAGTGATTGATTTGAACCTCAATAATATTGTTAGTGGTTGATGTGAACTTCAATAATATTGTTAGTGATTGATGTGAACCTCAATAATATTGTGAGTGGTTGATGTGAACCTCAATAATATTATTAGTGATTGATGTGAACCTCAATAATATTGTTATTGGTTGATGTGAACTTCAATAATATTGTTAGTGATTGATGTGAACCTCAATAATATTGTTAGTGATTGATGTGAACCTCAATAATATTGTTAGTGATTGATGTGAAACTCAATAATGTTGTTAGTGATTGATGTGAATCTCAATAATATTGTTAGTGATTGATGTGAACCTCAATAATATAGTTGGGGATTGATGTGAACCCCAACAATATTGTTAGTGATTGATGTGAACCTCAATAATATTGTTGATGATTCATGTGAACCTCAATAATATTGTTAGTGATTGATGTGATCCTCAATAACATTGTTAGTGATTGATGTGAACCTCAATAATATTGTTAGTGATTGATGGAAACCTCAATAATATTGTTAGTAGTTGATGTGAACCTCAATAATATTGTTAGTGGTTGAAGTGAACCTCAATAATATTGTGAGTGGTTGATGTGAACCTCAATAATATTGTTAGTGGTTGATGTGAACCTCAATAATATTGTTGATGATTCATGTGAACCTCAATAATATTGTCAGTGAATGATGTGATCCTCCATAATATTGATAGTGGTTGATGTGAACCTCAATAACATTGTTAGTGATTGATGTGAACCTCAATAATATTGTTAGTGATTGATGTAAACCTCAATAATATTGTTAGTGGTTGATGTGAACCTCAATAATATTGTTAGTGATTGATGTGAACCTCAATAATATTGTTGGGGATTGATGTGAACCTCAATAATATTGTTAGTGATTGATGTGAACCTCAATAATATTGTTTGTGGTTGATGTGAACCTCAATATTATTGTTAGTGATTGATTTGAACCTCAATAATATTGTTAGTGGTTGATGTGAACTTCAATAATATTGTTAGTGATTGATGTGAACCTCAATAATATTGTGAGTGGTTGATGTGAACCTCAATAATATTATTAGTGATTGATGTGAACCTCAATAATATTGTTATTGGTTGATGTGAACTTCAATAATATTGTTAGTGATTGATGTGAACCTCAATAATATTGTTAGTGATTGATGTGAACCTCAATAATATTGTTAGTGATTGATGTGAAACTCAATAATGTTGTTAGTGATTGATGTGAATCTCAATAATATTGTTAGTGATTGATGTGAACCTCAATAATATAGTTGGGGATTGATGTGAACCCCAACAATATTGTTAGTGATTGATGTGAACCCCAATAATATTGTTAGTGATTGATGTGAACCTCAATAATATTGTTAGTGATTGATGTGAATCTGAATAATATTGTTAGTGATTGATGTGAACCTCAATAATATTGTTGGGGATTGATGTGAACCCCAGTAATATTGTTAGTGGTTGATGTGAACCTCAATAATATTGTTAGTGATTGATGTGAACCTCAATAATATTGTTAGTGATTGATGTGAACCTCAATAATATTGTTTGTGGTTGATGTGAACCTCAATATTATTGTTAGTGATTGATTTGAACCTCAATAATATTGTTAGTGGTTGATGTGAACTTCAATAATATTGTTAGTGATTGATGTGAACCTCAATAATATTGTGAGTGGTTGATGTGAACCTCAATAATATTATTAGTGATTGATGTGAACCTCAATAATATTGTTATTGGTTGATGTGAACTTCAATAATATTGTTAGTGATTGTTTTGAATCTGAATAATATTGTTAGTGATTGATGTGAACCTCAATAATATTGTTGGGGATTGATGTGAACCCCAATAATATTGTTAGTGGTTGATGTGAACCTCAATAATATTGTTAGTGATTGATGCGAACCTCAATAATATTGTTGGGGATTGATGTGAACCTCAATACTATTGTTAGTTGTTGATGTGAACCTCAATAATATTTTTGGGGATTGATGTGAACCTCAATAATATTGTTAGTTGTTGATGTGAACCTCAATAATATTGTTAGTGATTGATGTGAACCTCAATAATATTGTTGGGGATTGATGTGAACCTCAATAATATTGTTAGTGGTGGATGTGAACCTCAATAATATTGTTAGTGATTGATGTGATCCTCAATAATATTGTTAGTGATTGATGTGAACCTCAATAATATTGTTAGTTGTTGATGTGAACCTCAATAATATTGTTAGTGAATGATGTGAACCTCAATAATATTGTTGGGGATTGATGTGAACCTCAATAATATTGTTAGTGGTGGATGTGAACCTCAATAATATTGTTAATGATTGATGTGAACCTCAATAAAATTGTAAGTGATTGATGTGAACCCCAATAATATTGTTAGTGGTTGATGTGAACCTCAATAATATTGCAGGGATTGATGTGAACCTCAATAATATTGTTGGGGATTGATGTGAACCTCAATAATATTGTTAGTGGTGGATGTGAACCTCAATAATATTGTTAGTGATTGATGTGATCCTCAATAATATTGTTAGTGATTGATGTGAACCTCAATAATATTGTTAGTTGTTGATGAGAACCTCAATAATATTGTTAGTGATTGATGTGAACCTCAATAATATTGTTGGGGATTGATGTGAACCTCAATAATATTGTTAGTGGTGGATGTGAACCTCAATAATATTGTTAGTGATTGATGTGAACCTCAATAAAATTGTAAGTGATTGATGTGAACCCCAATAGTATTGTTAGTGGTTGATGTGAACCTCAATAATATTGTAGGGATTGATGTGAACCTCAATAATAATGTTAGCGATTGATGAGAACCTCAATAATATTGTTAGTGGTGGATGTGAACCTCAATAATATTGTTAGTGATTGATGTGAACCTCAATAATATTGTTAGTGATTGTTGTGAACCTCAATATTATTGTTGGGGATTGATGTGAACCTCAATAATATTGTTAGTGATTGATGTGAACCTCAATAATATTGTTAGTTGTTGATGTGAACCTAAATAAAATTGTTAGTGATTGATGTGAACCTCAATAATATTGTTAGTAGTTGATGTGAACCTCAATAATGTTGTTGGGGATTGATGTGAACCTCAATAAAATTGTTAGTGATTGATGTGAACCTCAATAAAATTGTTAGTGATTGATGTGAACCTCAATATTATTGTTAGTGGTTGATGTGAACCTCAATAATATTGTTAGTTGTTGATGTGAACCTCAATAATATTGTTGAGGATTGATGTGAACCTCAATATAATTGTTAGTGGTTGATGTGAACCTCAATAATAGTGTTAGTTGTTGATGTGAACCTCAATAATATTGTTGGGGATTGATGTGAACCTCAATAATAATGTTAGTGATTGATGTGAACCTCAATAATATTTTTGGGGATTGATGTGAACCTCAATAATATTGTTAGTGATTGATGTGAACCTCAATAATATTGTTAGTTGTTGATGTGAACCTCAATAGTATTGTTAGTTGTTGATGTGAACCTAAATAATATTGTTAGTGATTGATGTGATCCTCAATAATATTGTTATTGATTGATGTGAACCTCAATAATATTGTTAGTTGTTGATGTGAACCTCAATAATATTGTAGGGATTGATGTGAACCTCTATAATATTGTTAGCGATTGATGTGAACCTCAATAATATTGTTGGGGATTGATGAGAACCTCAATAATATTGTTAGTGGTGGATGTGAACCTCAATAATATTGTTAGTGATTGTTGTGAACCTCAATAATATTGTTGGGGATTGATGTGAACCTCAATAATATTGTTAGTGATTGATGTGAACCTCAATAATATTGTTAGTTGTTGATGTGAACCTCTATAAAATTGTTAGTGATTGATGTGAACCTCAATAATATTGTTAGTTGTTGATGTGAACCTCAATAGTATTGTTAGTTGTTGATGTGAACCTCAATAATATTGTTAGTGATTGATGTGATCCTCAATAATATTGTTAGTGGTTGATGTGAACCTCAATAATATTGTTAGTGATTGATGTGAACCTCAATAATATTGTTAGTGATTGATGTGAACCTCAATAATATTGTTTGTGGTTGATGTGAACCTCAATATTATTGTTAGTGATTGATTTGAACCTCAATAATATTGTTAGTGGTTGATGTGAACTTCAATAATATTGTTAGTGATTGATGTGAACCTCAATAATATTGTGAGTGGTTGATGTGAACCTCAATAATATTATTAGTGATTGATGTGAACCTCAATAATATTGTTATTGGTTGATGTGAACTTCAATAATATTGTTAGTGATTGTTGTGAATCTGAATAATATTGTTAGTGATTGATGTGAACCTCAATAATATTGTTGGGGATTGATGTGAACCCCAATAATATTGTTAGTGGTTGATGTGAACCTCAATAATATTGTTAGTGATTGATGCGAACCTCAATAATATTGTTGGGGATTGATGTGAACCTCAATACTATTGTTAGTTGTTGATGTGAACCTCAATAATATTTTTGGGGATTGATGTGAACCTCAATAATATTGTTAGTTGTTGATGTGAACCTCAATAATATTGTTAGTGATTGATGTGAACCTCAATAATATTGTTGGGGATTGATGTGAACCTCAATAATATTGTTAGTGGTGGATGTGAACCTCAATAATATTGTTAGTGATTGATGTGATCCTCAATAATATTGTTAGTGATTGATGTGAACCTCAATAATATTGTTAGTTGTTGATGTGAACCTCAATAATATTGTTAGTGAATGATGTGAACCTCAATAATATTGTTGGGGATTGATGTGAACCTCAATAATATTGTTAGTGGTGGATGTGAACCTCAATAATATTGTTAATGATTGATGTGAACCTCAATAAAATTGTAAGTGATTGATGTGAACCCCAATAATATTGTTAGTGGTTGATGTGAACCTCAATAATATTGTAGGGATTGATGTGAACCTCAATAATATTGTTGGGGATTGATGTGAACCTCAATAATATTGTTAGTGGTGGATGTGAACCTCAATAATATTGTTAGTGATTGATGTGATCCTCAATAATATTGTTAGTGATTGATGTGAACCTCAATAATATTGTTAGTTGTTGATGAGAACCTCAATAATATTGTTAGTGATTGATGTGAACCTCAATAATATTGTTGGGGATTGATGTGAACCTCAATAATATTGTTAGTGGTGGATGTGAACCTCAATAATATTGTTAGTGATTGATGTGAACCTCAATAAAATTGTAAGTGATTGATGTGAACCCCAATAGTATTGTTAGTGGTTGATGTGAACCTCAATAATATTGTAGGGATTGATGTGAACCTCAATAATAATGTTAGCGATTGATGAGAACCTCAATAATATTGTTAGTGGTGGATGTGAACCTCAATAATATTGTTAGTGATTGATGTGAACCTCAATAATATTGTTAGTGATTGTTGTGAACCTCAATATTATTGTTGGGGATTGATGTGAACCTCAATAATATTGTTAGTGATTGATGTGAACCTCAATAATATTGTTAGTTGTTGATGTGAACCTAAATAAAATTGTTAGTGATTGATGTGAACCTCAATAATATTGTTAGTAGTTGATGTGAACCTCAATAATGTTGTTGGGGATTGATGTGAACCTCAATAAAATTGTTAGTGATTGATGTGAACCTCAATAAAATTGTTAGTGATTGATGTGAACCTCAATATTATTGTTAGTGGTTGATGTGAACCTCAATAATATTGTTAGTTGTTGATGTGAACCTCAATAATATTGTTGAGGATTGATGTGAACCTCAATATAATTGTTAGTGGTTGATGTGAACCTCAATAATAGTGTTAGTTGTTGATGTGAACCTCAATAATATTGTTGGGGATTGATGTGAACCTCAATAATAATGTTAGTGATTGATGTGAACCTCAATAATATTTTTGGGGATTGATGTGAACCTCAATAATATTGTTAGTGATTGATGTGAACCTCAATAATATTGTTAGTTGTTGATGTGAACCTCAATAGTATTGTTAGTTGTTGATGTGAACCTAAATAATATTGTTAGTGATTGATGTGATCCTCAATAATATTGTTATTGATTGATGTGAACCTCAATAATATTGTTAGTTGTTGATGTGAACCTCAATAATATTGTAGGGATTGATGTGAACCTCTATAATATTGTTAGCGATTGATGTGAACCTCAATAATATTGTTGGGGATTGATGAGAACCTCAATAATATTGTTAGTGGTGGATGTGAACCTCAATAATATTGTTAGTGATTGTTGTGAACCTCAATAATATTGTTGGGGATTGATGTGAACCTCAATAATATTGTTAGTGATTGATGTGAACCTCAATAATATTGTTAGTTGTTGATGTGAACCTCTATAAAATTGTTAGTGATTGATGTGAACCTCAACAATATTGTTAGTTGTTGATGTGAACCTCAATAGTATTGTTAGTTGTTGATGTGAACCTCAATAATATTGTTAGTGATTGATGTGATCCTCAATAATATTGTTAGTGATTGATGTGAACCTCAATAATATTGTTAGTTGTTGATGTGAACCTCAATAATATTGTTAGTGATTCATGTGAACCTCAATAATATTGTTGGGGATTGATGTGAACCTCAATAATATTGTTAGTGGTGGATGTGAACCTCAATAATATTGTTAATGATTGATGTGAACCTCAATAAAATTGTAAGTGATTGATGTGAACCCCAATAATATTGTTAGTGGTTGATGTGAACCTCAATAATATTATAGGGATTGATGTGAACCTCAATAATATTGTTGGGGATTGATGTGAACCTCAATAATATTGTTAGTGGTGGATGTGAACCTCAATAATATTGTTAGTGATTGATGTGATCCTCAATAATATTGTTAGTGATTGATGTGAACCTCAATAATATTGTTAGTTGTTGATGAGAACCTCAATAATATTGTTAGTGATTGATGTGAACCTCAATAATATTGTTGGGGATTGATGTGAACCTCAATAATATTGTTAGTGGTGGATGTGAACCTCAATAATATTGTTAGTGATTGATGTGAACCTCAATAAAATTGTAAGTGATTGATGTGAACCCCAATAATATTGTTAGTGGTTGATGTGAACCTCAATAATATTGTAGGGATTGATGTGAACCTCAATAATATTGTTAGCGATTGATGAGAACCTCAATAATATTGTTAGTGGTGGATGTGAACCTCAATAATATTGTTAGTGATTGATGTGAACCTCAATAATATTGTTAGTGATTGTTGTGAACCTCAATAATATTGTTGGGGATTGATGTGAACCTCAATAATATTGTTAGTGATTGATGTGAACCTCAATAATATTGTTAGTTGTTGATGTGAACCTCAATAAAATTGTTAGTGATTGATGTGAACCTCAATAATATTGTTAGTAGTTGATGTGAACCTCAATAATGTTGTTGGGGATTGATGTGAACCTCAATAAAATTGTTAGTGATTGATGTGAACCTCAATAAAATTGTTAGTGATTGATGTGAACCTCAATATTATTGTTAGTGGTTGATGTGAACCTCAATAATATTGTTAGTTGTTGATGTGAACCTCAATAATATTGTTGGGGATTGATGTGAACCTCAATATAATTGTTAGTGGTTGATGTGAACCTCAATAATATTGTGAGTTGTTGATGTGAACCTCAATAGTATTGTTAGTTGTTGATGTGAACCTCAATAATATTGTTAGTGATTGATGTGAACCTCAATAATATTGTTAGTTGTTGATGTGAACCTCAATAATATTGTAGGGATTGATGTGAAACTCTATAAAATTGTTAGCGATTGATGTGAACCTCAATAATATTGTTGGGGATTGATGAGAACCTCAATAATATTGTTAGTGGTGGATGTGAACCTCAATAATATTGTTAGTGATTGATGTGAACCTCAATAATATTGTTAGTGATTGTTGTGAACCTCAATAATATTGTTGGGGATTGATGTGAACCTCAATAATATTGTTAGTGATTGATGTGAACCTCAATAATATTGTTAGTTGTTGATGTGAACCTCTATAAAATTGTTAGTGATTGATGTGAACCTCAATAATATTGTTAGTTGTTGATGTGAACCTCAATAGTATTGTTAGTTGCTGATGTGAACCTCAATAATATTGTTAGTGATTGATGTGAACCTCAATAATATTGTTAGTTGTTGATGTGAACCTCAATAATATTGTTAGTGATTGATGTGAACCTGAATAATATTGTTGGGGATTGATGTGAACCTCAATAATATTGTTAGCGATTGATGTGAACCTCAATAATATTGTTGGAGATTGATGAGAACTACAATAATATTGTTAGTTGTTGATGTGAACCTCAATAGTATTGTTAGTTGTTGATGTGAACCTAAATAATATTGTTAGTGATTGATGTGATCCTCAATAATATTGTTATTGATTGATGTGAACCTCAATAATATTGTTAGTTGTTGATGTGAACCTCAATAATATTGTTAGTGATTGATGTGATCCTCAATAATATTGTTATTGATTGATGTGAACCTCAATAATATTGTTAGTTGTTGATGTGAACCTCAATAATATTGTAGGGATTGATGTGAACCTCTATAATATTGTTAGCGATTGATGTGAACCTCAATAATATTGTTGGGGATTGATGAGAACCTCAATAATATTGTTAGTGGTGGATGTGAACCTCAATAATATTGTTAGTGATTGTTGTGAACCTCAATAATATTGTTGGGGATTGATGTGAACCTCAATAATATTGTTAGTGATTGATGTGAACCTCAATAATATTGTTAGTTGTTGATGTGAACCTCTATAAAATTGTTAGTGATTGATGTGAACCTCAACAATATTGTTAGTTGTTGATGTGAACCTCAATAGTATTGTTAGTTGTTGATGTGAACCTCAATAATATTGTTAGTGATTGATGTGATCCTCAATAATATTGTTAGTGATTGATGTGAACCTCAATAATAATGTTAGTTGTTGATGTGAACCTCAATAATATTGTTAGTGATTCATGTGAACCTCAATAATATTGTTGGGGATTGATGTGAACCTCAATAATATTGTTAGTGGTGGATGTGAACCTCAATAATATTGTTAATGATTGATGTGAACCTCAATAAAATTGTAAGTGATTGATGTGAACCCCAATAATATTGTTAGTGGTTGATGTGAACCTCAATAATATTATAGGGATTGATGTGAACCTCAATAATATTGTTGGGGATTGATGTGAACCTCAATAATATTGTTAGTGGTGGATGTGAACCTCAATAATATTGTTAGTGATTGATGTGATCCTCAATAATATTGTTAGTGATTCATGTGAACCTCAATAATATTGTTGGGGATTGATGTGAACCTCAATAATATTGTTAGTGGTGGATGTGAACCTCAATAATATTGTTAATGATTGATGTGAACCTCAATAAAATTGTAAGTGATTGATGTGAACCCCAATAATATTGTTAGTGGTTGATGTGAACCTCAATAATATTATAGGGATTGATGTGAACCTCAATAATATTGTTGGGGATTGATGTGAACCTCAATAATATTGTTAGTGGTGGATGTGAACCTCAATAATATTGTTAGTGACTGATGTGATCCTCAATAATATTGTTAGTGATTGATGTGAACCTCAATAATATTGTTAGTTGTTGATGAGAACCTCAATAATATTGTTAGTGATTGATGTGAACCTCAATAATATTGTTGGGGATTGATGTGAACCTCAATAATATTGTTAGTGGTGGATGTGAACCTCAATAATATTGTTAGTGATTGATGTGAACCTCAATAAAATTGTAAGTGATTGATGTGAACCCCAATAATATTGTTAGTGGTTGATGTGAACCTCAATAATATTGTAGGGATTGATGTGAACCTCAATAATATTGTTAGCGATTGATGAGAACCTCAATAATATTGTTAGTGGTGGATGTGAACCTCAATAATATTGTTAGTGATTGATGTGAACCTCAATAATATTGTTAGTGATTGTTGTGAACCTCAATAATATTGTTGGGGATTGATGTGAACCTCAATAATATTGTTAGTGATTGATGTGAACCTCAATAATATTGTTAGTTGTTGATGTGAACCTCAATAAAATTGTTAGTGATTGATGTGAACCTCAATAATATTGTTAGTAGTTGATGTGAACCTCAATAATGTTGTTGGGGATTGATGTGAACCTCAATAAAATTGTTAGTGATTGATGTGAACCTCAATAAAATTGTTAGTGATTGATGTGAACCTCAATATTATTGTTAGTGGTTGATGTGAACCTCAATAAAATTGTTAGTGATTGATGTGAACCTCAATATTATTGTTAGTGGTTGATGTGAACCTCAATAATATTGTTAGTTGTTGATGTGAACCTCAATAATATTGTTGGGGATTGATGTGAACCTCAATATAATTGTTAGTGGTTGATGTGAACCTCAATAATAGTGTTAGTTGTTGATGTGAACCTCAATAATATTGTTGGGGATTGATGTGAACCTCAATAATAATGTTAGTGATTGATGTGAACCTCAATAATATTTTTGGGGATTGATGTGAACCTCAATAATATTGTTAGTTGTTGATGTGAACCTCAATAGTATTGTTAGTTGTTGATGTGAACCTCAATAATATTGTTAGTGATTGATGTGATCCTCAATAATATTGTTATTGATTGATGTGAACCTCAATAATATTGTTAGTTGTTGATGTGAACCTCAATAATATTGTAGGGATTGATGTGAACCTCTATAAAATTGTTAGCGATTGATGTGAACCTCAATAATATTGTTGGGGATTGATGAGAACCTCAATAATATTGTTAGTGGTGGATGTGAACCTCAATAATATTGTTAGTGATTGATGTGAACCTCAATAATATTGTTAGTGATTGTTGTGAACCTCAATAATATTGTTGGGGATTGATGTGAACCTCAATAATATTGTTAGTGATTGATGTGAACCTCAATAATATTGTTAGTTGTTGATGTGAACCTCTATAAAATTGTTAGTGATTGATGTGAACCTCAATAATATTGTTAGTTGTTGATGTGAACCTCAATAGTATTGTAAGTTGCTGATGTGAACCTCAATAATATTGTTAGTGATTGATGTGAACCTCAATAATATTGTTAGTTGTTGATGTGAACCTCAATAATATTGTTAGTGATTGATGTGAACCTGAATAATATTGTTGGGGATTGATGTGAACCTGAATAATATTGTTAGCGATTGATGTGAACCTCAATAATATTGTTGGAGATTGATGAGAACCACAATAATATTGTTAGTGGTGTATGTGAACCTCAATAATATTGTTAGTGATTGATGTGAACCTCAATAATATTGTTAGTGATTGATGTGAACCTCAATAATATTGTTGGGGATTGATGTGAACCTCAAAAATATTGTTAGTGGTTGATGGGAACCTCAATAATATTGTTAGTGGTTGATGTGAACCTCAATAATATTGTTAGTGGTTGATGTGAACATCAATAATATTGTTAGTTGTTGATGTGAACCTCAATAATATTGTTAGTGGTTGATGTGAACCTCAACAATATTGTTAGTGATTGATGTGAACCTCAATAATATTGTTAGTGGTTGATGTGAACCTCAATAATATGGTTTGTTGTTTATATAATATAATTATTCATGATTCATGTGAACCTCAATAATATTGTTGGGGATTGATGTGAACCTCAATAATATTGTTAGTGATTGATGTGAACCTCAATAATATTGTTGATGATTCATGTGAACCTCAATAATATTGTTAGTGATTGATGTGATCCTCCATAATATTGTTAGTGGTTGATGTGAACCTCAATAACATTGTTAGTGATTGATGTGAACCTCAATAATATTGTTAGTGATTGATGTGAACCTCAATAATATTGTTAGTGGTTGATGTGAACCTCAATAATATTGTTGATGATTCATGTGAACCTCAATAATATTGTTAGTGATTGATGTGATCCTCCATAATATTGATAGTGGTTGATGTGAACCTCAATAACATTGTTTGTGATTGATGTGAACCTCAATAATATTGTTAGTGATTGATGTAAACCTCAATAATATTGTTAGTTGTTGATGTGAACCTCAATAATATTGTTAGTGATTGATGTGATCCTCAATAATATTGTTAGTGATTGATGTGAACCTCAATAATATTGTTAGTTGTTGATGTGAACCTCAATAATATTGTTAGTGATTGATGTGAACCTCAATAATATTGTTAGTGATTGATGTGAACCTCAATAATATTGTTAGTTGTTGATGTGAACCTCAATAATATTGTTAGTGATTGATGTGAACCTCAATAATATTGTTGGGGATTGATGTGAACCTCAATAATATTGTTTGTGGTGGATGTGAACCTCAATAATATTATTAGTGATTGATGTGATCCTCAATAATATTGTTAGTGATTGATGTGAACCTCAATAATATTATTAGTTGTTGATGTGAACCTCAATAATATTGTTAGTGATTGATGTGAACCTCAATAATATTGATGGGGATTGATGTGAACCTCAATAATATTGTTAGTGGTGGATGTGAACCTCAATAATATTGTTAGTGATTGATGTGAACCTCAATAAAATTGTAAGTGATTGATGTGAACCCTAATAATATTGTTAGTGGTTGATGTGAACCTCAATAATATTGTAGGGATTGATGTGAACCTCAATAATATTGTTAGCGATTGATGTGAACCTCAATAATATTGTTGGGGATTGATGAGAACCTCAATAATATTGTTAGTGATTGATGTGAACCTCAATAATATTGTTAGTTGTTGATGTGAACCTCAATAAAATTGTTAGTGATTGATGTGAACCTCAATAATATTGTTAGTAGTTGATGTGAACCTCAATAATATTGTTGGGGATTGATGTGAACCTCAATAAAATTGTTAGTGATTGATGTGAACCTCAATAATAGTGTTAGTTGTTGATGTGAACCTCAATAATAGTGTTAGTTGTTGATGTGAACCTCAATAATAGTGTTAGTTGTTGATGTGAACCTCAATAATATTGTTGGGGTTGATGTGAACCTCAATAATAATGTTAGTGATTGATGTGAACCTCAATAATATTTTTGGGGATTGATGTGAACCTCAATAATATTGTTAGTGATTGATGTGAACCTCAATAATATTGTTAGTTGTTGATGTGAACCTCAATAGTATTGTTAGTTGTTGATGTGAACCTCAATAATATTGTTAGTGATTGATGTGATCCTCAATAATATTGTTAGTGATTGATGTGAACCTCAATAATATTGTTGGGGATTGATGTGAACCTCAATAATATTGTTAGTGGTGGATGTGAACCTCAATAATATTGTTAGTGATTGATGTGAATCTCAATAATATTGTTAGTGATTGTTGTGAACCTCAATAATATTGTTGGGGATTGATGTGAACCTCAATAATATTGTTAGTGATTGATGTGAACCTCAATAATATTGTTAGTTGTTGATGTGAACCTCAATAAAATTGTTAGTGATTGATGTGAACCTCAATAATATTGTTAGTAGTTGATGTGAACCTCAATAATATTGTTGGGGATTGATGTGAACCTCAATAAAATTGTTAGTGATTGATGAGAACCTCAATAATATTGTTAGTGATTGATGTGAACCTCAATAATATTGTTAGTTGTTGATGTGAACCTCAATAATATTGTTAGTGATTGATGTGATCCTCAATAATATTGTTAGTGATTGATGTGAACCTCAATAATATTGTTAGTTGTTGATGAGAACCTCAATAATATTGTTAGTGATTGATGTGAACCTCAATAATATTGTTGGGGATTGATGTGAACCTCAATAATATTGTTAGTGGTGGATGTGAACCTCAATAATATTGTTAGTGATTGATGTGAACCTCAATAAAATTGTAAGTGATTGATGTGAACCCCAATAATATTGTTAGTGGTTGATGTGAACCTCAATAATATTGTAGGGATTGATGTGAACCTCAATAATATTGTTAGCGATTGATGAGAACCTCAATAATATTGTTAGTGGTGGATGTGAACCTCAATAATATTGTTAGTGATTGATGTGAACCTCAATAATATTGTTAGTGATTGTTGTGAACCTCAATAATATTGTTGGGGATTGATGTGAACCTCAATAATATTGTTACTGATTGATGTGAACCTCAATAATATTGTTAGTTGTTGATGTGAACCTCAATAAAATTGTTAGTGATTGATGTGAACCTCAATAATATTGTTAGTAGTTGATGTGAACCTCAATAATGTTGTTGGGGATTGATGTGAACCTCAATAAAATTGTTAGTGATTGATGTGAACCTCAATAAAATTGTTAGTGATTGATGTGAACCTCAATATTATTGTTAGTGGTTGATGTGAACCTCAATAATATTGTTAGGTGTTGATGTGAACCTCAATAATATTGTTGGGGATTGATGTGAACCTCAATATAATTGTTAGTGGTTGATGTGAACCTCAATAATAGTGTTAGTTGTTGATGTGAACCTCAATAATATTGTTGGGGATTGATGTGAACCTCAATAATAATGTTAGTGATTGATGTGAACCTCAATAATATTTTTGGGGATTGATGTGAACCTCAATAATATTGTTAGTGATTGATGTGAACCTCAATAATATTGTTAGTTGTTGATGTGAACCTCAATAGTATTGTTAGTTGTTGATGTGAACCTCAATAATATTGTTAGTGATTGATGTGATCCTCAATAATATTGTTATTGATTGATGTGAACCTCAATAATATTGTTAGTTGTTGATGTGAACCTCAATAATATTGTAGGGATTGATGTGAACCTCTATAATATTGTTAGCGATTGATGTGAACCTCAATAATATTGTTGGGGATTGATGAGAACCTCAATAATATTGTTAGTGGTGGATGTGAACCTCAATAATATTGTTAGTGATTGATGTGAACCTCAATAATATTGTTAGTGATTGTTGTGAACCTCAATAATATTGTTGGGGATTGATGTGAACCTCAATAATATTGTTAGTGATTGATGTGAACCTCAATAATATTGTTAGTTGTTGATGTGAACCTCTATAAAATTGTTAGTGATTGATGTGAACCTCAATAATATTGTTAGTTGTTGATGTGAACCTCAATAGTATTGTTAGTTGTTGATGTGAACCTCAATAATATTGTTAGTGATTGATGTGAACCCCAATAATATTGTTAGTTGTTGATGAGAACCTCAATAATATTGTTAGTGATTGATGTGAACCTCAATAATATTGTTGGGGATTGATGTGAACCTCAATAATATTGTTAGTGGTGGATGTGAACCTCAATAATATTGTTAGTGATTGATGTGAACCTCAATAAAATCGTAAGTGATTGATGTGAACCCCAATAATATTGTTAGTGGTTGATGTGAACCTCAATAATATTGTAGGGATTGATGTGAACCTCAATAATATTGTTAGCGATTGATGAGAACCTCAATAATATTGTTAGTGGTGGATGTGAACCTCAATAATATTGTTAGTGATTGATGTGAACCTCAATAATATTGTTAGTGATTGTTGTGAACCTCAATAATATTGTTGGGGATTGATGTGAACCTCAATAATATTGTTACTGATTGATGTGAACCTCAATAATATTGTTAGTTGTTGATGTGAACCTCAATAAAATTGTTAGTGATTGATGTGAACCTCAATAATATTGTTAGTAGTTGATGTGAACCTCAATAATGTTGTTGGGGATTGATGTGAACCTCAATAAAATTGTTAGTGATTGATGTGAACCTCAATAAAATTGTTAGTGATTGATGTGAACCTCAATATTATTGTTAGTGGTTGATGTGAACCTCAATAATATTGTTAGGTGTTGATGTGAACCTCAATAATATTGTTGGGGATTGATGTGAACCTCAATATAATTGTTAGTGGTTGATGTGAACCTCAATAATAGTGTTAGTTGTTGATGTGAACCTCAATAATATTGTTGGGGATTGATGTGAACCTCAATAATAATGTTAGTGATTGATGTGAACCTCAATAATATTTTTGGGGATTGATGTGAACCTCAATAATATTGTTAGTGATTGATGTGAACCTCAATAATATTGTTAGTTGTTGATGTGAACCTCAATAGTATTGTTAGTTGTTGATGTGAACCTCAATAATATTGTTAGTGATTGATGTGATCCTCAATAATATTGTTATTGATTGATGTGAACCTCAATAATATTGTTAGTTGTTGATGTGAACCTCAATAATATTGTAGGGATTGATGTGAACCTCTATAATATTGTTAGCGATTGATGTGAACCTCAATAATATTGTTGGGGATTGATGAGAACCTCAATAATATTGTTAGTGGTGGATGTGAACCTCAATAATATTGTTAGTGATTGATGTGAACCTCAATAATATTGTTAGTGATTGTTGTGAACCTCAATAATATTGTTGGGGATTGATGTGAACCTCAATAATATTGTTAGTGATTGATGTGAACCTCAATAATATTGTTAGTTGTTGATGTGAACCTCTATAAAATTGTTAGTGATTGATGTGAACCTCAATAATATTGTTAGTTGTTGATGTGAACCTCAATAGTATTGTTAGTTGTTGATGTGAACCTCAATAATATTGTTAGTGATTGATGTGAACCCCAATAATATTGTTGGGGATTGATGTGAACCTCAATAATATTGTTAGTGGTGGATGTGAACCTCAATAATATTGTTAATGATTGATGTGAACCTCAATAAAATTGTAAGTGATTGATGTGAACCCCAATAATATTGTTAGTGGTTGATGTGAACCTCAATAATATTGTAGGGATTGATGTGAACCTCAATAATATTGTTGGGGATTGATGTGAACCTCAATAATATTGTTAGTGGTGGATGTGAACCTCAATAATATTGTTAGTGATTGATGTGATCCTCAATAATATTGTTAGTGATTGATGTGAACCTCAATAATATTGTTAGTTGTTGATGAGAACCTCAATAATATTGTTAGTGATTGATGTGAACCTCAATAATATTGTTGGGGATTGATGTGAACCTCAATAATATTGTTAGTGGTGGATGTGAACCTCAATAATATTGTTAGTGATTGATGTGAACCTCAGTAAAATTGTAAGTGATTGATGTGAACCCTAATAATATTGTTAGTGGTTGATGTGAACCTCAATAATATTGTAGGGATTGATGTGAACCTCAATAATATTGTTAGCGATTGATGAGAACCTCAATAATATTGTTAGTGGTGGATGTGAACCTCAATAATATTGTTAGTGATTGATGTGAACCTCAATAATATTGTTAGTGATTGTTGTGAACCTCAATAATATTGTTGGGGATTGATGTGAACCTCAATAATATTGTTAGTGATTGATGTGAACCTCAATAATATTGTTAGTTGTTGATGTGAACCTCAATAAAATTGTTAGTGATTGATGTGAACCTCAATAATATTGTTAGTAGTTGATGTGAACCTCAATAATGTTGTTGGGGATTGATGTGAACCTCAATAAAATTGTTAGTGATTGATGTGAACCTCAATAAAATTGTTAGTGATTGATGTGAACCTCAATATTATTGTTAGTGGTTGATGTGAACCTCAATAATATTGTTAGTTGTTGATGTGAACCTCAATAATATTGTTGGGGATTGATGTGAACCTCAATATAATTGTTAGTGGTTGATGTGAACCTCAATAATAGTGTTAGTTGTTGATGTGAACCTCAATAATATTGTTGGGGAGTGATGTGAACCTCAATAATAATGTTAGTGATTGATGTGAACCTCAATAATATTTTTGGGGATTGATGTGAACCTCAATAATAGTGTTAGTGATTGATGTGAACCTCAATAATATTGTTAGTTGTTGATGTGAACCTCAATAGTATTGTTAGTTGTTGATGTGAACCTCAATAATATTGTTAGTGATTGATGTGATCCTCAATAATATTGTTATTGATTGATGTGAACCTCAATAATATTGTTAGTTGTTGATGTGAACCTCAATAATATTGTAGGGATTGATGTGAACCTCTATAATATTGTTAGCGATTGATGTGAACCTCAATAATATTGTTGGGGATTGATGAGAACCTCAATAATATTGTTAGTGGTGGATGTGAACCTCAATAATATTGTTCGTGATTGATGTGAACCTCAATAATATTGTTAGTGATTGTTGTGAACCTCAATAATATTGTTGGGGATTGATGTGAACCTCAATAATATTGTTAGTGATTGATGTGAACCTCAATAATATTGTTAGTTGTTGATGTGAACCTCTATAAAATTGTTAGTGATTGATGTGAACCTCAATAATATTGTTGGGGATTGATGTGAACCTCAATAATATTGTTAGTGATTGATGTGAACCTCAATAATATTGTTAGTTGTTGATGTGAACCTCAATAGTATTGTTAGTTGTTGATGTGAACCTCAATAATATTGTTAGTGATTGATGTGAACCTCAATAATATTGTTAGTTGTTGATGTGAACCTCTATAAAATTGTTAGTGATTGATGTGAACCTCAATAATATTGTTGGGGATTGATGTGAACCTCAATAATATTGTTAGTGATTGATGTGAACCTCAATAATATTGTTAGTTGTTGATGTGAACCTCAATAGTATTGTTAGTTGTTGATGTGAACCTCAATAATATTGTTAGTGATTGATGTGAACCTCAATAATATTGTTAGTTGTTGATGTGAACCTCAATAATATTGTTAGTGATTGATGTGAACCTGAATAATTTTGTTGGGGATTGATGTGAACCTCAATAATATTGTTAGCGATTGATGTGAACCTCAATAATATTGTTGGAGATTGATGAGAACCACAATAAAATTGTAAGTGATTGATGTGAACCCCAATAATATTGTTAGTGGTTGATGTGAACCTCAATAATATTGTAGGGATTGATGTGAACCTCAATAATATTGTTAGTTGTTGATGTGAACCTCAATAATATTGTTAGTGATTGATGTGAACCTGAATAATATTGTTGGGGATTGATGTGAACCTCAATAATATTGTTAGTGGTGGATGTGAACCTCAATAATATTGTTAATGATTGATGTGAACCTCAATAAAATTGTAAGTGATTGATGTGAACCCCAATAATATTGTTAGTGGTTGATGTGAACCTCAATAATATTGTAGGGATTGATGTGAACCTCAATAATATTGTTAGTTGTTGATGTGAACCTCAATAATATTGTTAGTGATTGATGTGAACCTGAATAATATTGTTGGGGATTGATGTGAACCTCAATAATATTGTTAGTGGTGGATGTGAACCTCAATAATATTGTTAATGATTGATGTGAACCTCAATAAAATTGTAAGTGATTGATGTGAACCCCAATAATATTGTTAGTGGTTGATGTGAACCTCAATAATATTGTAGGGATTGATGTGAACCTCAATAATATTGTTGGGGATTGATGTGAACCTCAATAATATTGTTAGTGGTGGATGTGAACCTCAATAATATTGTTAGTGATTGATGTGAACCTCAATAATATTGTTAGTTGTTGATGTGAACCTCAATAATATTGTTAGTGATTGATGTGAACCTGAATAATATTGTTGGGGATTGATGTGAACCTCAATAATATTGTTAGCGATTGATGTGAACCTCAATAATATTGTTGGAGATTGATGAGAACCACAATAAAATTGTAAGTGATTGATGTGAACCCCAATAATATTGTTAGTGGTTGATGTGAACCTCAATAATATTGTAGGGATTGATGTGAACCTCAATAATATTGTTAGTTGTTGATGTGAACCTCAATAATATTGTTAGTGATTGATGTGAACCTGAATAATATTGTTGGGGATTGATGTGAACCTCAATAATATTGTTAGTGGTGGATGTGAACCTCAATAATATTGTTAATGATTGATGTGAACCTCAATAAAATTGTAAGTGATTGATGTGAACCCCAATAATATTGTTAGTGGTTGATGTGAACCTCAATAATATTGTAGGGATTGATGTGAACCTCAATAATATTGTTGGGGATTGATGTGAACCTCAATAATATTGTTAGTGGTGGATGTGAACCTCAATAATATTGTTAGTGATTGATGTGATCCTCAATAATATTGTTAGTGATTGATGTGAACCTCAATAATATTGTTAGTTGTTGATGAGAACCTCAATAATATTGTTAGTGATTGATGTGAACCTCAATAATATTGTTGGGGATTGATGTGAACCTCAATAATATTGTTAGTGGTGGATGTGAACCTCAATAATATTGTTAGTGATTGATGTGAACCTCAGTAAAATTGTAAGTGATTGATGTGAACCCCAATAATATTGTTAGTGGTTGATGTGAACCTCAATAATATTGTTAGTGATTGATGTGATCCTCAATAATATTGTTAGTGATTGATGTGAACCTCAATAATATTGTTAGTTGTTGATGTGAACCTCAATAATATTGTTAGTGATTGATGTGAACCCCAATAATATTGTTGGGGATTGATGTGAACCTCAATAATATTGTTGGAGATTGATGTGAACCTCAATAATATTGTTAGTGGTGGATGTGAACCTCAATAATATTGTTAGTGATTGATGTGAACCTCAATAATATTGTTAGTTGTTGATGTGAACCTCAATAATATTGTTAGTGATTGATGTGAACCTGAATAATATTGTTGGGGATTGATGTGAACCTCAATAATATTGTTAGCGATTGATGTGAACCTCAATAATATTGTTGGAGATTGATGAGAACCACAATAAAATTGTAAGTGATTGATGTGAACCCCAATAATATTGTTAGTGGTTGATGTGAACCTCAATAATATTGTAGGGATTGATGTGAACCTCAATAATATTGTTAGTTGTTGATGTGAACCTCAATAATATTGTTAGTGATTGATGTGAACCTGAATAATATTGTTGGGGATTGATGTGAACCTCAATAATATTGTTAGTGGTGGATGTGAACCTCAATAATATTGTTAATGATTGATGTGAACCTCAATAAAATTGTAAGTGATTGATGTGAACCCCAATAATATTGTTAGTGGTTGATGTGAACCTCAATAATATTGTAGGGATTGATGTGAACCTCAATAATATTGTTGGGGATTGATGTGAACCTCAATAATATTGTTAGTGGTGGATGTGAACCTCAATAATATTGTTAGTGATTGATGTGATCCTCAATAATATTGTTAGTGATTGATGTGAACCTCAATAATATTGTTAGTTGTTGATGAGAACCTCAATAATATTGTTAGTGATTGATGTGAACCTCAATAATATTGTTGGGGATTGATGTGAACCTCAATAATATTGTTAGTGGTGGATGTGAACCTCAATAATATTGTTAGTGATTGATGTGAACCTCAGTAAAATTGTAAGTGATTGATGTGAACCCCAATAATATTGTTAGTGGTTGATGTGAACCTCAATAATATTGTTAGTGATTGATGTGATCCTCAATAATATTGTTAGTGATTGATGTGAACCTCAATAATATTGTTAGTTGTTGATGTGAACCTCAATAATATTGTTAGTGATTGATGTGAACCCCAATAATATTGTTGGGGATTGATGTGAACCTCAATAATATTGTTAGTGGTGGATGTGAACCTCAATAATATTGTTAATGATTGATGTGAACCTCAATAAAATTGTAAGTGATTGATGTGAACCCCAATAATATTGTTAGTGGTTGATGTGAACCTCAATAATATTGTAGGGATTGATGTGAACCTCAATAATATTGTTGGGGATTGATGTGAACCTCAATAATATTGTTAGTGGTGGATGTGAACCTCAATAATATTGTTAGTGATTGATGTGATCCTCAATAATATTGTTAGTGATTGATGTGAACCTCAATAATATTGTTAGTTGTTGATGAGAACCTCAATAATATTGTTAGTGATTGATGTGAACCTCAATAATATTGTTGGGGATTGATGTGAACCTCAATAATATTGTTAGTGGTGGATGTGAACCTCAATAATATTGTTAGTGATTGATGTGAACCTCAATAATATTGTAGGGATTGATGTGAACCTCAATAATATTGTTAGCGATTGATGAGAACCTCAATAATATTGTTAGTGGTGGATGTGAACCTCAATAATATTGTTAGTGATTGATGTGAACCTCAATAATATTGTTAGTGATTGTTGTGAACCTCAATAATATTGTTGGGGATTGATGTGAACCTCAATAATATTGTTAGTGATTGATGTGAACCTCAATAATATTGTTAGTTGTTGATGTGAACCTCAATAAAATTGTTAGTGATTGATGTGAACCTCAATAATATTGTTAGTAGTTGATGTGAACCTCAATAATGTTGTTGGGGATTGATGTGAACCTCAATAAAATTGTTAGTGATTGATGTGAACCTCAATAAAATTGTTAGTGATTGATGTGAACCTCAATATTATTGTTAGTGGTTGATGTGAACCTCAATAATATTGTTAGTTGTTGATGTGAACCTCAATAATATTGTTGGGGATTGATGTGAACCTCAATATAATTGTTAGTGGTTGATGTGAACCTCAATAATAGTGTTAGTTGTTGATGTGAACCTCAATAATATTGTTGGGGAGTGATGTGAACCTCAATAATAATGTTAGTGATTGATGTGAACCTCAATAATATTTTTGGGGATTGATGTGAACCTCAATAATATTGTTAGTGATTGATGTGAACCTCAATAATATTGTTAGTTGTTGATGTGAACCTCAATAGTATTGTTAGTTGTTGATGTGAACCTCAATAATATTGTAGGGATTGATGTGAACCTCTATAATATTGTTAGCGATTGATGTGAACCTCAATAATATTGTTGGGGATTGATGAGAACCTCAATAATATTGTTAGTGGTGGATGTGAACCTCAATAATATTGTTAGTGATTGATGTGAACCTCAATAATATTGTTAGTGATTGTTGTGAACCTCAATAATATTGTTGGGGATTGATGTGAACCTCAATAATATTGTTAGTGATTGTTGTGAACCTCAATAATATTGTTAGTTGTTGATGTGAACCTCTATAAAATTGTTAGTGATTGATGTGAACCTCAATAATATTGTTAGTTGTTGATGTGAACCTCAATAGTATTGTTAGTTGTTGATGTGAACCTCAATAATATTGTTAGTGATTGATGTGAACCTCAATAATATTGTTAGTTGTTGATGTGAACCTCAATAATATTGTTAGTGATTGATGTGAACCTGAATAATATTGTTGGGGATTGATGTGAACCTCAATAATATTGTTAGCGATTGATGTGAACCTCAATAATATTGTTGGAGATTGATGAGAACCACAATAAAATTGTAAGTGATTGATGTGAACCCCAATAATATTGTTAGTGGTTGATGTGAACCTCAATAATATTGTAGGGATTGATGTGAACCTCAATAATATTGTTAGTTGTTGATGTGAACTTCAATAATATTGTTAGTGATTGATGTGAACCTGAATAATATTGTTGGGGATTGATGTGAACCTCAATAATATTGTTAGTGGTGGATGTGAACCTCAATAATATTGTTAATGATTGATGTGAACCTCAATAAGATTGTAAGTGATTGATGTGAACCCCAATAATATTGTTAGTGGTTGATGTGAACCTCAATAATATTGTAGGGATTGATGTGAACCTAAATAATATTGTTGGGGATTGATGTGAACCTCAATAATATTGTTAGTGGTGGATGTGAACCTCAATAATATTGTTAGTGATTGATGTGATCCTCAATAATATTGTTAGTGATTGATGTGAACCTCAATAATATTGTTAGTTGTTGATGAGAACATCAATAATATTGTTAGTGATTGATGTGAACCTCAATAATATTGTTGGGGATTGATGTGAACCTCAATAATATTGTTAGTGGTGGATGTGAACCTCAATAATATTGTTAGTGATTGATGTGAACCTCAGTAAAATTGTAAGTGATTGATGTGAACCCCAATAATATTGTTAGTGGTTGATGTGAACCTCAATAATATTGTAGGGATTGATGTGAACCTCAATAATATTGTTAGCGATTGATGAGAACCTCAATAATATTGTTAGTGGTGGATGTGAACCTCAATAATATTGTTAGTGATTGATGTGAACCTCAATAATATTGTTAGTGATTGTTGTGAACCTCAATAATATTGTTGGGGATTGATGTGAACCTCAATAATATTGTTAGTGATTGATGTGAACCTCAATAATATTGTTAGTTGTTGATGTGAACCTCAATAAAATTGTTAGTGATTGATGTGAACCTCAATAATATTGTTAGTAGTTGATGTGAACCTCAATAATGTTGTTGGGGATTGATGTGAACCTCAATAAAATTGTTAGTGATTGATGTGAACCTCAATAAAATTGTTAGTGATTGATGTGAACCTCAATATTATTGTTAGTGGTTGATGTGAACCTCAATAATATTGTTAGTTGTTGATGTGAACCTCAATAATATTGTTGGGGATTGATGTGAACCTCAATATAATTGTTAGTGGTTGATGTGAACCTCAATAATAGTGTTAGTTGTTGATGTGAACCTCAATAATATTGTTGGGGAGTGATGTGAACCTCAATAATAATGTTAGTGATTGATGTGAACCTCAATAATATTTTTGGGGATTGATGTGAACCTCAATAATATTGTTAGTGATTGATGTGAACCTCAATAATATTGTTAGTTGTTGATGTGAACCTCAATAGTATTGTTAGTTGTTGATGTGAACCTCAATAATATTGTAGGGATTGATGTGAACCTCTATAATATTGTTAGCGATTGATGTGAACCTCAATAATATTGTTGGGGATTGATGAGAACCTCAATAATATTGTTAGTGGTGGATGTGAACCTCAATAATATTGTTAGTGATTGATGTGAACCTCAATAATATTGTTAGTGATTGTTGTGAACCTCAATAATATTGTTGGGGATTGATGTGAACCTCTATAAAATTGTTAGTGATTGATGTGAACCTCAATAATATTGTTAGTTGTTGATGTGAACCTCAATAGTATTGTTAGTTGTTGATGTGAACCTCAATAATATTGTTAGTGATTGATGTGAACCTCAATAATATTGTTAGTTGTTGATGTGAACCTCAATAATATTGTTAGTGATTGATGTGAACCTGAATAATATTGTTGGGGATTGATGTGAACCTCAATAATATTGTTAGCGATTGATGTGAACCTCAATAATATTGTTGGAGATTGATGAGAACCACAATAATATTGTTAGTGGTGAATGTGAACCTCAATAATATTGTTAGTGATTGATGTGAACCTCAATAATATTGTTAGTGATTGATGTGAACCTCAATAATATTGTTGGGGATTGATGTGAACCACAAAAATATTGTTAGTGGTTGATGGGAACCTCAATAATATTGTTAGTGGTTGATGTGAACTTCAATAATATTGTTAGTGGTTGATGTGAACATCAATAATATTGTTAGTTGTTGATGTGAACCTCAATAATATTGTTAGTGGTTGATGTGAACCTCAACAATATTGTTAGTGATTGATGTGAACCTCAATAATATTGTTAGTGGTTGATGTGAACCTCAATAATATGGTTTGTTGTTTATATAATATAATTATTCATGATTCATGTGAACCTCAATAATATTGTTGGGGATTGATGTGAACCTCAATAATATTGTTAGTGATTGATGTGAACCTCAATAATATTGTTGATGATTCATGTGAACCTCAATAATATTGTTAGTGATTGATGTGATCCTCCATAATATTGTTAGTGGTTGATGTGAACCTCAATAGTATTGTTAGTGGTTGATGTGAACCTCAATAATATTGTTGGGGATTGATGTGAACCTCAATAATATTGTTAGTGGTGGATGTGAACCTCAATAATATTGTTAGTGATTGATGTGAATCTCAATAATATTGTTAGTGATTGTTGTGAACCTCAATAATATTGTTGGGGATTGATGTGAACCTCAATAATATTGTTGATGATTCATGTGAACCTCAATAATATTGTTAGTGATTGATGTGATCCTCCATAATATTGTTAGTGGTTGATGTGAACCTCAATAGTATTGTTAGTGGTTGATGTGAACCTCAATAATATTGTTGGGGATTGATGAGAACCTCAATAATATTGTTAGTGGTGGATGTGAACCTCAATAATATTGTTAGTGATTGATGTGAATCTCAATAATATTGTTAGTGATTGTTGTGAACCTCAATAATATTGTTGGGGATTGATGTGAACCTCAATAATATTGTTAGTGATTGATGTGAACCTCAATAATATTGTTAGTTGTTGATGTGAACCTCAATAAAATTGTTAGTGATTGATGTGAACCTCAATAATATTGTTTGTGATTGATGAGAACCTCAATAATATTGTTACTGATTGATGTGAACCTCAATAATATTGTTAGTTGTTGATGTGAACCTCAATAATATTGTTAGTGATTGATGTGATCCTCAATAATATTGTTGGGGATTGATGTGAACCTCAATATAATTGTTAGTGGTTGATGTGAACCTCAATAATAGTGTTAGTTGTTGATGTGAACCTCAATAATATTGTTAGTGATTGATGTGATCCTCAATAATATTGTTATTGATTGATGTGAACCTCAATAATATTGTTAGTGATTGATGTGAACCCCAATAATATTGTTAGTGGTTGATGTGAACCTCAATAATATTGTAGGGATTGATGTGAACCTCAATAATATTGTTAGCGATTGATGAGAACCTCAATAATATTGTTAGTGGTGGATGTGAACCTCAATAATATTGTTAGTGATTGATGTGAACCTCAATAATATTGTTAGTGATTGTTGTGAACCTCAATAATATTGTTGGGGATTGATGTGAACCTCAATAATATTGTTAGTGATTGATGTGAACCTCAATAATATTGTTAGTTGTTGATGTGAACCTCAATAAAATTGTTAGTGATTGATGTGAACCTCAATAATATTGTTAGTAGTTGATGTGAACCTCAATAATGTTGTTGGGGATTGATGTGAACCTCAATAAAATTGTTAGTGATTGATGTGAACCTCAATAAAATTGTTAGTGATTGATGTGAACCTCAATATTATTGTTAGTGGTTGATGTGAACCTCAATAATATTGTTAGTTGTTGATGTGAACCTCAATAATATTGTTGGGGATTGATGTGAACCTCAATATAATTGTTAGTGGTTGATGTGAACCTCAATAATAGTGTTAGTTGTTGATGTGAACCTCAATAATATTGTTGGGGAGTGATGTGAACCTCAATAATAATGTTAGTGATTGATGTGAACCTCAATAATATTTTTGGGGATTGATGTGAACCTCAATAATATTGTTAGTGATTGATGTGAACCTCAATAATATTGTTAGTTGTTGATGTGAACCTCAATAGTATTGTTAGTTGTTGATGTGAACCTCAATAATATTGTAGGGATTGATGTGAACCTCTATAATATTGTTAGCGATTGATGTGAACCTCAATAATATTGTTGGGGATTGATGAGAACCTCAATAATATTGTTAGTGGTGGATGTGAACCTCAATAATATTGTTAGTGATTGATGTGAACCTCAATAATATTGTTAGTGATTGTTGTGAACCTCAATAATATTGTTGGGGATTGATGTGAACCTCAATAATATTGTTAGTGATTGATGTGAACCTCAATAATATTGTTAGTTGTTGATGTGAACCTCTATAAAATTGTTAGTGATTGATGTGAACCTCAATAATATTGTTAGTTGTTGATGTGAACCTCAATAGTATTGTTAGTTGTTGATGTGAACCTCAATAATATTGTTAGTGATTGATGTGAACCTCAATAATATTGTTAGTTGTTGATGTGAACCTCAATAATATTGTTAGTGATTGATGTGAACCTGAATAATATTGTTGGGGATTGATGTGAACCTCAATAATATTGTTAGCGATTGATGTGAACCTCAATAATATTGTTGGAGATTGATGAGAACCACAATAATATTGTTAGTGGTGAATGTGAACCTCAATAATATTGTTAGTGATTGATGTGAACCTCAATAATATTGTTAGTGATTGATGTGAACCTCAATAATATTGTTGGGGATTGATGTGAACCACAAAAATATTGTTAGTGGTTGATGGGAACCTCAATAATATTGTTAGTGGTTGATGTGAACTTCAATAATATTGTTAGTGGTTGATGTGAACATCAATAATATTGTTAGTTGTTGATGTGAACCTCAATAATATTGTTAGTGGTTGATGTGAACCTCAACAATATTGTTAGTGATTGATGTGAACCTCAATAATATTGTTAGTGGTTGATGTGAACCTCAATAATATGGTTTGTTGTTTATATAATATAATTATTCATGATTCATGTGAACCTCAATAATATTGTTGGGGATTGATGTGAACCTCAATAATATTGTTAGTGATTGATGTGAACCTCAATAATATTGTTGATGATTCATGTGAACCTCAATAATATTGTTAGTGATTGATGTGATCCTCCATAATATTGTTAGTGGTTGATGTGAACCTCAATAGTATTGTTAGTGGTTGATGTGAACCTCAATAATATTGTTGGGGATTGATGTGAACCTCAATAGTATTGTTAGTGATTGATGTGAACCTCAATAATATTGTTGATGATTCATGTGAACCTCAATAATATTGTTAGTGATTGATGTGATCCTCCATAATATTGTTAGTGGTTGATGTGAACCTCAATAATATTGTTAGTGGTTGAAGTGAACCTCAATAATATTGTGAGTGGTTGATGTGAACCTCAATAATATTGTTAGTGGTTGATGTGAACCTCAATAATATTGTTGGGGTTGATGTGAACCTCAATAATAATGTTAGTGATCGATGTGAACCTCAATAATATTTTTGGGGATTGATGTGAACCTCAATAATATTGTTAGTGATTGATGTGAACCTCAATAATATTGTTAGTTGTTGATGTGAACCTCAATAGTATTGTTAGTTGTTGATGTGAACCTCAATAATATTGTTAGTGATTGATGTGATCCTCAATAATATTGTTAGTGATTGATGTGAACCTCAATAATATTGTTGGGGATTGATGAGAACCTCAATAATATTGTTAGTGGTGGATGTGAACCTCAATAATATTGTTAGTGATTGATGTGAATCTCAATAATATTGTTAGTGATTGTTGTGAACCTCAATAATATTGTTGGGGATTGATGTGAACCTCAATAATATTGTTAGTGATTGATGTGAACCTCAATAATATTGTTAGTTGTTGATGTGAACCTCAATAAAATTGTTAGTGATTGATGTGAACCTCAATAATATTGTTTGTGATTGATGAGAACCTCAATAATATTGTTACTGATTGATGTGAACCTCAATAATATTGTTAGTTGTTGATGTGAACCTCAATAATATTGTTAGTGATTGATGTGATCCTCAATAATATTGTTGGGGATTGATGTGAACCTCAATAATATTGTTAGTTGTTGATGTGAACCTCAATAATATTGTTAGTGATTGATGTGATCCTCAATAATATTGTTATTGATTGATTTGAACCTCAATAATATTGTTAGTTGTTGATGTGAACCTCAATAATATTGTAGGGATTGATGTGAACCTCTATAATATTGTTAGCGATTGATGTGAACCTCAATAATATTGTTGGGGATTGATGAGAACCTCAATAATATTGTTAGTGGTGGATGTGAACCTCAATAATATTGTTAGTGATTGATGTGAACCTCAATAATATTGTTAGTGATTGTTGTGAACCTCAATAATATTGTTGGGGATTGATGTGAACCTCAATAATATTGTTAGTGATTGATGTGAACCTCAATAATATTGTTAGTTGTTGATGTGAACCTCTATAAAATTGTTAGTGATTGATGTGAACCTCAATAATATTGTTAGTGATTGATGTGAACCTCAATAGTATTGTTAGTTGTTGATGTGAACCTCAATAATATTGTTAGTGATTGATGTGAACCTCAATAATATTGTTAGTTGTTGATGTGAACCTCAATAATATTGTTAGTGATTGATGTGAACCTGAATAATATTGTTGGGGATTGATGTGAACCTCAATAATATTGTTAGCGATTGATGTGAACCTCAATAATATTGTTGGAGATTGATGAGAACCACAATAATATTGTTAGTGGTGGATGTGAACCTCAATAATATTGTTAGTGATTGATGTGAACCTCAATAATATTGTTAGTGATTGATGTGAACCTCAATAATATTGTTGGGGATTGATGTGAACCTCAAAAATATTGTTAGTGGTTGATGGGAACCTCAATAATATTGTTAGTGGTTGATGTGAACCTCAATAATATTGTTAGTGGTTGATGTGAACATCAATAATATTGTTAGTTGTTGATGTGAACCTCAATAATATTGTTAGTGGTTGATGTGAACCTCAACAATATTGTTAGTGATTGATGTGAACCTCAATAATATTGTTAGTGGTTGATGTGAACCTCAATAATATGGTTTGTTGTTTATATAATATAATTATTCATGATTCATGTGAACCTCAATAATATTGTTGGGGATTGATGTGAACCTCAATAATATTGTTAGTGATTGATGTGAACCTCAATAATATTGTTGATGATTCATGTGAACCTCAATAATATTGTTAGTGATTGATGTGAACCTCAATAATATTGTTAGTGATTGATGTGAACCTCAATAATATTGTTGGGGATTGATGTGAACCTCAATAATATTGTTAGTTGTTGATGTGAACCTCAATAATATTGTTGGGGATTGATGTGAACCTCAATAATATTGTTAGTTGTTGATGTGAACCTCAATAATATTGTTAGTGATTGATGTGATCCTCAACAATATTGTTAGTGATTGATGTGAACCTCAATAATATTGTTAGTTGTTGATGTGAACCTCAATAATATTGTTAGTGATTGATGTGAACCTCAATAATATTTTTGGGGATTGATGAGAACCTCAATAATATTGTTAGTGATTGATGTGAACCTCAATAATATTGTTAGTTGTTGATGTGAACCTCAATAATATTGTTAGTGATTGATGTGATCCTCAATAATATTGTTGGGGATTGATGTGAACCTCAATATAATTGTTAGTGGTTGATGTGAACCTCAATAATAGTGTTAGTTGTTGATGTGAACCTCAATAATATTGTTGGGGATTGATGTGAACCTCAATAATAATGTTAGTGATTGATGTGAACCTCAATAATATTTTTGGGGATTGATGTGAACCTCAATAATATTGTTAGTTGTTGATGTGAACCTCAATAGTATTGTTAGTTGTTGATGTGAACCTCAATAATATTGTTAGTGATTGATGTGATCCTCAATAATATTGTTATTGATTGATGTGAACCTCAATAATATTGTTAGTTGTTGATGTGAACCTCAATAATATTGTAGGGATTGATGTGAACCTCTATAATATTGTTAGCGATTGATGTGAACCTCAATAATATTGTTGGGGATTGATGAGAACCTCAATAATATTGTTAGTGGTGGATGTGAACCTCAATAATATTGTTAGTGATTGATGTGAACCTCAATAATATTGTTAGTGATTGTTGTGAACCTCAATAATATTGTTGGGGATTGATGTGAACCTCAATAATATTGTTAGTGATTGATGTGAACCTCAATAATATTGTTAGTTGTTGATGTGAACCTCTATAAAATTGTTAGTGATTGATGTGAACCTCAATAATATTGTTAGTTGTTGATGTGAACCTCAATAGTATTGTTAGTTGTTGATGTGAACCTCAATAATATTGTTAGTGATTGATGTGAACCTCAATAATATTGTTAGTTGTTGATGTGAACCTCAATAATATTGTTAGTGATTGATGTGAACCTGAATAATATTGTTGGGGATTGATGTGAACCTCAATAATATTGTTAGCGATTGATGTGAACCTCAATAATATTGTTGGAGATTGATGAGAACCACAATAATATTGTTAGTGGTGGATGTGAACCTCAATAATATTGTTAGTGATTGATGTGAACCTCAATAATATTGTTAGTGATTGATGTGAACCTCAATAATATTGTTGGGGATTGATGTGAACCTCAAAAATATTGTTAGTGGTTGATGGGAACCTAAATAATATTGTTAGTGGTTGATGTGAACCTCAATAATATTGTTAGTGGTTGATGTGAACATCAATAATATTGTTAGTTGTTGATGTGAACCTCAATAATATTGTTAGTGGTTGATGTGAACCTCAACAATATTGTTAGTGATTGATGTGAACCTCAATAATATTGTTAGTGATTGATGTGAACCTCAATAATATTGTTGGGGATTGATGTGAACCTCAATAATATTGTTAGTTGTTGATGTGAACCTCAATAATATTTTTGGGGATTGATGAGAACCTCAATAATATTGTTAGTGATTGATGTGAACCTCAATAATATTGTTAGTTGTTGATGTGAACCTCAATAATATTGTTAGTGATTGATGTGATCCTCAATAATATTGTTAGTGATTGATGTGAACCTCAATAATATTGTTAGTTGTTGATGTGAACCTCAATAATATTGTTAGTGATTGATGTGAACCTCAATAATATTGTTGGGGATTGATGTGAACCTCAATAATATTGTTTGTGGTGGATGTGAACCTCAATAATATTGTTAGTGATTGATGTGATCCTCAATAATATTGTTAGTGATTGATGTGAACCTCAATAATATTGTTAGTTGTTGATGTGAACCTCAATAATATTGTTAGTGATTGATGTGAACCTCAATAATATTGTTGGGGATTGATGTGAACCTCAATAATATTGTTGATGATTCATGTGAACCTCAATAATATTGTTAGTGATTGATGTGATCCTCCATAATATTGTTAGTGGTTGATGTGAACCTCAATAACATTGTTAGTGATTGATGTGAACCTCAATAATATTGTTAGTGATTGATGGAAACCTCAATAATATTGTTAGTGGTTGATGTGAACCTCAATAATATTGTTAGTGGTTGAAGTGAACATCAATAATATTGTGAGTGGTTGATGTGAACCTCAATAATATTGTTAGTGGTTGATGTGAACCTCAATAATATTGTTGATGATTCATGTGAACCTCAATAATATTGTTAGTGATTGATGTGATCCTCCATAATATTGATAGTGGTTGATGTGAACCTCAATAATATTGTTAGTGATTGATGTGAACCTCAATAATATTGTTGGGGATTGATGTGAACCTCAATAATATTGTTAGTGATTGATGTGAACCTCAATAATATTGTTAGTGATTGATGTGAACCTCAATAATATTGTTGGGGATTGATGTGAACCTCAATAATATTGTTAGTTGTTGATGTGAACCTCAATAATATTTTTGGGGATTGATGAGAACCTCAATAATATTGTTAGTGATTGATGTGAACCTCAATAATATTGTTAGTTGTTGATGTGAACCTCAATAATATTGTTAGTGATTGATGTGATCCTCAATAATATTGTTAGTGATTGATGTGAACCTCAATAATATTGTTAGTTGTTGATGTGAACCTCAATAATATTGTTAGTGATTGATGTGAACCTCAATAATATTGTTGGGGATTGATGTGAACCTCAATAATATTGTTAGTTGTTGATGTGAACCTCAATAATATTGTTAGTGATTGATGTGATCCTCAACAATATTGTTAGTGATTGATGTGAACCTCAATAATATTGTTAGTTGTTGATGTGAACCTCAATAATATTGTTAGTGATTGATGTGAACCTCAATAATATTGTTAGTGATTGATGTGAACCTCAATAATATTGTTAGTTGTTGATGTGAACCTCAATAATATTGTTAGTGATTGATGTGAACCTCAATAATATTGTTGGGGATTGATGTGAACCTCAATAATATTGTTTGTGGTGGATGTGAACCTCAATAATATTGTTAGTGATTGATGTGATCCTCAATAATATTGTTAGTGATTGATGTGAACCTCAATAATATTGTTAGTTGTTGATGTGAACCTTAATAATATTGTTAGTGATTGATGTGAACCTCAATAATAGTGTTAGTTGTTGATGTGAACCTCAATAATATTGTTGGGGATTGATGTGAACCTCAATAATAATGTTAGTGATTGATGTGAACCTCAATAATATTTTTGGGGATTGATGTGAACCTCAATAATATTGTTAGTGATTGATGTGAACCTCAATAATATTGTTAGTTGTTGATGTGAACCTCAATAGTATTGTTAGTTGTTGATGTGAACCTCAATAATATTGTTAGTGATTGATGTGATCCTCAATAATATTGTTATTGATTGATGTGAACCTCAATAATATTGTTAGTTGTTGATGTGAACCTCAATAATATTGTAGGGATTGATGTGAACCTCTATAATATTGTTAGCGATTGATGTGAACCTCAATAATATTGTTGGGGATTGATGAGAACCTCAATAATATTGTTAGTGGTGGATGTGAACCTCAATAATATTGTTAGTGATTGATGTGAACCTCAATAATATTGTTAGTGATTGTTGTGAACCTCAATAATATTGTTGGGGATTGATGTGAACCTCAATAATATTGTTAGTGATTGATGTGAACCTCAATAATATTGTTAGTTGTTGATGTGAACCTCTATAAAATTGTTAGTGATTGATGTGAACCTCAATAATATTGTTAGTTGTTGATGTGAACCTCAATAGTATTGTTAGTTGTTGATGTGAACCTCAATAATATTGTTAGTGATTGATGTGAACCTCAATAATATTGTTAGTTGTTGATGTGAACCTCAATAATATTGTTAGTGATTGATGTGAACCTGAATAATATTGTTGGGGATTGATGTGAACCTCAATAATATTGTTAGCGATTGATGTGAACCTCAATAATATTGTTGGAGATTGATGAGAACCACAATAATATTGTTAGTGGTGGATGTGAACCTCAATAATATTGTTAGTGATTGATGTGAACCTCAATAATATTGTTAGTGATTGATGTGAACCTCAATAATATTGTTGGGGATTGATGTGAACCTCAAAAATATTGTTAGTGGTTGATGGGAACCTCAATAATATTGTTAGTGGTTGATGTGAACCTCAATAATATTGTTAGTGGTTGATGTGAACATCAATAATATTGTTAGTTGTTGATGTGAACCTCAATAATATTGATAATGGTTGATGTGAACCTCAACAATATTGTTAGTGGTGGATGTGAACCTCAATAATATTGTTAGTTGTTGATGTGAACCTCAATAATATTGTTAGTGATTGATGTGATCCTCAACAATATTGTTAGTGATTGATGTGAACCTCAATAATATTGTTAGTTGTTGATGTGAACCTCAATAATATTGTTAGTGATTGATGTGAACCTCAATAATATTGTTAGTGATTGATGTGAACCTCAATAATATTGTTAGTTGTTGATGTGAACCTCAATAATATTGTTAGTGATTGATGTGAACCTCAATAATATTGTTGGGGATTGATGTGAACCTCAATAATATTGTTTGTGGTGGATGTGAACCTCAATAATATTGTTAGTGATTGATGTGATCCTCAATAATATTGTTAGTGATTGATGTGAACCTCAATAATATTGTTAGTTGTTGATGTGAACCTCAATAATATTGTTAGTGATTGATGTGAACCTCAATAATAGTGTTAGTTGTTGATGTGAACCTCAATAATATTGTTGGGGATTGATGTGAACCTCAATAATAATGTTAGTGATTGATGTGAACCTCAATAATATTTTTGGGGATTGATGTGAACCTCAATAATATTGTTAGTGATTGATGTGAAACTCAATAATATTGTTAGTTGTTGATGTGAACCTCAATAGTATTGTTAGTTGTTGATGTGAACCTCAATAATATTGTTAGTGATTGATGTGATCCTCAATAATATTGTTATTGATTGATGTGAACCTCAATAATATTGTTAGTTGTTGATGTGAACCTCAATAATATTGTAGGGATTGATGTGAACCTCTATAATATTGTTAGCGATTGATGTGAACCTCAATAATATTGTTGGGGATTGATGAGAACCTCAATAATATTGTTAGTGGTGGATGTGAACCTCAATAATATTGTTAGTGATTGATGTGAACCTCAATAATATTGTTAGTGATTGTTGTGAACCTCAATAATATTGTTGGGGATTGATGTGAACCTCAATAATATTGTTAGTGATTGATGTGAACCTCAATAATATTGTTAGTTGTTGATGTGAACCTC
This sequence comes from Saccoglossus kowalevskii, assembly GCF_978046115.1. Lineage (NCBI taxonomy): Eukaryota > Metazoa > Hemichordata > Enteropneusta > Harrimaniidae > Saccoglossus > Saccoglossus kowalevskii. The sequence goes on from NC_140659.1 coordinate 9,355,009, forward strand.
TATAAAATTGTTAGTGATTGATGTGAACCTCAATAATATTGTTAGTTGTTGATGTGAACCTCAATAGTATTGTTAGTTGTTGATGTGAACCTCAATAATATTGTTAGTGATTGATGTGAACCTCAATAATATTGTTAGTTGTTGATGTGAACCTCAATAATATTGTTAGTGATTGATGTGAACCTGAATAATATTGTTGGGGATTGATGTGAACCTCAATAATATTGTTAGCGATTGATGTGAACCTCAATAATATTGTTGGAGATTGATGAGAACCACAATAATATTGTTAGTGGTGGATGTGAACCTCAATAATATTGTTAGTGATTGATGTGAACCTCAATAATATTGTTAGTGATTGATGTGAACCTCAATAATATTGTTGGGGATTGATGTGAACCTCAAAAATATTGTTAGTGGTTGATGGGAACCTCAATAATATTGTTAGTGGTTGATGTGAACCTCAATAATATTGTTAGTGGTTGATGTGAACATCAATAATATTGTTAGTTGTTGATGTGAACCTCAATAATATTGATAATGGTTGATGTGAACCTCAACAATATTGTTAGTGATTGATGTGAACCTCAATAATATTGTTAGTGGTTGATGTGAACCTCAATAATATGGTTTGTTGTTTATATAATATAATTATTCATGATTCATGTGAACCTCAATAATATTGTTGGGGATTGATGTGAACCTCAATAATATTGTTAGTGATTGATGTGAACCTCAATAATATTGTTGATGATTCATGTGAACCTCAATAATATTGTTAGTGATTGATGTGAACCTCAATAATATTGTTAGTGATTGATGTGAACCTCAATAATATTGTTGGGGATTGATGTGAACCTCAATAATATTGTTAGTTGTTGATGTGAACCTCAATAATATTTTTGGGGATTGATGAGAACCTCAATAATATTGTTAGTGATTGATGTGAACCTCAATAATATTGTTAGTTGTTGATGTGAACCTCAATAATATTGTTAGTGATTGATGTGATCCTCAATAATATTGTTAGTGATTGATGTGAACCTCAATAATATTGTTAGTTGTTGATGTGAACCTCAATAATATTGTTAGTGATTGATGTGAACCTCAATAATATTGTTGGGGATTGATGTGAACCTCAATAATATTGTTTGTGGTGGATGTGAACCTCAATAATATTGTTAGTGATTGATGTGATCCTCAATAATATTGTTAGTGATTGATGTGAACCTCAATAATATTGTTAGTTGTTGATGTGAACCTCAATAATATTGTTAGTGATTGATGTGAACCTCAATAATATTGTTGGGGATTGATGTGAACCTCAATAATATTGTTGATGATTCATGTGAACCTCAATAATATTGTTAGTGATTGATGTGATCCTCCATAATATTGTTAGTGGTTGATGTGAACCTCAATAACATTGTTAGTGATTGATGTGAACCTCAATAATATTGTTAGTGATTGATGGAAACCTCAATAATATTGTTAGTGGTTGATGTGAACCTCAATAATATTGTTAGTGGTTGAAGTGAACCTCAATAATATTGTGAGTGGTTGATGTGAACCTCAATAATATTGTTAGTGGTTGATGTGAACCTCAATAATATTGTTGATGATTCATGTGAACCTCAATAATATTGTTAGTGATTGATGTGATCCTCCATAATATTGATAGTGGTTGATGTGAACCTCAATAATATTGTTAGTGATTGATGTGAACCTCAATAATATTGTTGGGGATTGATGTGAACCTCAATAATATTGTTAGTGATTGATGTGAACCTCAATAATATTGTTAGTGATTGATGTGAACCTCAATAATATTGTTGGGGATTGATGTGAACCTCAATAATATTGTTAGTTGTTGATGTGAACCTCAATAATATTTTTGGGGATTGATGAGAACCTCAATAATATTGTTAGTGATTGATGTGAACCTCAATAATATTATTAGTTGTTGATGTGAACCTCAATAATATTGTTAGTGATTGATGTGATCCTCAATAATATTGTTAGTGATTGATGTGAACCTCAATAATATTGTTGGGGATTGATGTGAACCTCAATAATATTGTTAGTTGTTGATGTGAACCTCAATAATATTGTTAGTGATTGATGTGATCCTCAACAATATTGTTAGTGATTGATGTGAACCTCAATAATATTGTTAGTTGTTGATGTGAACCTCAATAATATTGTTAGTGATTGATGTGAACCTCAATAATATTGTTAGTGATTGATGTGAACCTCAATAATATTGTTAGTTGTTGATGTGAACCTCAATAATCTTGTTAGTGATTGATGTGAACCTCAATAATATTGTTGGGGATTGATGTGAACCTCAATAATATTGTTTGTGGTGGATGTGAACCTCAATAATATTGTTAGTGATTGATGTGATCCTCAATAATATTGTTAGTGATTGATGTGAACCTCAATAATATTGTTAGTTGTTGATGTGAACCTCAATAATATTGTTAGTGATTGATGTGAACCTCAATAATAGTGTTAGTTGTTGATGTGAACCTCAATAATATTGTTGGGGATTGATGTGAACCTCAATAATAATGTTAGTGATTGATGTGAACCTCAATAATATTTTTGGGGATTGATGTGAACCTCAATAATATTGTTAGTGATTGATGTGAACCTCAATAATATTGTTAGTTGTTGATGTGAACCTCAATAGTATTGTTAGTTGTTGATGTGAACCTCAATAATATTGTAGGGATTGATGTGAACCTCTATAATATTGTTAGCGATTGATGTGAACCTCAATAATATTGTTGGGGATTGATGAGAACCTCAATAATATTGTTAGTGGTGGATGTGAACCTCAATAATATTGTTAGTGATTGTTGTGAACCTCAATAATATTGTTGGGGATTGATGTGAACCTCAATAATATTGTTAGTGATTGATGTGAACCTCAATAATATTGTTAGTTGTTGATGTGAACCTCTATAAAATTGTTAGTGATTGATGTGAAACTCAATAATATTGTTAGTTGTTGATGTGAACCTCAATAATATTGTTAGTGATTGATGTGAACCTCAATAATATTGTTAGTTGTTGATGTGAACCTCAATAATATTGTTAGTGATTGATGTGAACCTGAATAATATTGTTGGGGATTGATGTGAACCTCAATAATATTGTTAGCGATTGATGTGAACCTCAATAATATTGTTGGAGATTGATGAGAACCACAATAATATTGTTAGTGGTGGATGTGAACCTGAATAATATTGTTGGGGATTGATGTGAACCTCAATAATATTGTTAGCGATTGATGTGAACCTCAATAATATTGTTGGAGATTGATGAGAACCACAATAATATTGTTAGTGGTGGATGTGAACCTCAATAATATTGTTAGTGATTGATGTGAACCTCAATAATATTGTTAGTGATTGATGTGAACCTCAATAATATTGTTGGGGATTGATGTGAACCTCAAAAATATTGTTAGTGGTTGATGGGAACCTCAATAATATTGTTAGTGGTTGATGTGAACCTCAATAATATTGTTAGTGGTTGATGTGAACATCAATAATATTGTTAGTTGTTGATGTGAACCTCAATAATATTGTTAGTGGTTGATGTGAACCTCAACAATATTGTTAGTGATTGATGTGAACCTCAATAATATTGTTAGTGGTTGATGTGAACCTCAATAATATGGTTTGTTGTTTATATAATATAATTATTCATGATTCATGTGAACCTCAATAATATTGTTGGGGATTGATGTGAACCTCAATAATATTGTTAGTGATTGATGTGAACCTCAATAATATTGTTGATGATTCATGTGAACCTCAATAATATTGTTAGTGATTGATGTGAACCTCAATAATATTGTTAGTGATTGATGTGAACCTCAATAATATTGTTGGGGATTGATGTGAACCTCAATAATATTGTTAGTTGTTGATGTGAACCTCAATAATATTTTTGGGGATTGATGAGAACCTCAATAATATTGTTAGTGATTGATGTGAACCTCAATAATATTGTTAGTTGTTGATGTGAACCTCAATAATATTGTTAGTGATTGATGTGATCCTCAATAATATTGTTAGTGATTGATGTGAACCTCAATAATATTGTTGGGGATTGATGTGAACCTCAATAATATTGTTAGTTGTTGATGTGAACCTCAATAACATTGTTAGTGATTGATGTGAACCTCAATAATATTGTTGGGGATTGATGTGAACCTCAATAATATTGTTTGTGGTGGATGTGAACCTCAATAATATTGTTAGTGATTGATGTGATCCTCAATAATATTGTTAGTGATTGATGTGAACCTCAATAATATTGTTAGTTGTTGATGTGAACCTCAATAATATTGTTAGTGATTGATGTGAACCTCAATAATATTATTGGGGATTGATGTGAACCTCAATAATATTGTTGATGATTCATGTGAACCTCAATAATATTGTTAGTGATTGATGTGATCCTCCATAATATTGTTAGTGGTTGATGTGAACCTCAATAACATTGTTAGTGATTGATGTGAACCTCAATAATATTGTTAGTGATTGATGGAAACCTCAATAATATTGTTAGTTGTTGATGTGAACCTCAATAATATTGTTAGTGGTTGAAGTGAACCTCAATAATATTGTGAGTGGTTGATGTGAACCTCAATAATATTGTTAGTGGTTGATGTGAACCTCAATAATATTGTTGATGATTCATGTGAACCTCAATAATATTGTTAGTGATTGATGTGATCCTCCATAATATTGATAGTGGTTGATGTGAACCTCAATAACATTGTTAGTGATTGATGTGAACCTCAATAATATTGTTAGTGATTGATGTAAACCTCAATAATATTGTTAGTGGTTGATGTGAACCTCAATAATATTGTTAGTGATTGATGTGAACCTCAATAATATTGTTGGGGATTGATGTGAACCTCAATAATATTGTTAGTGATTGATGTGAACCTCAATAATATTGTTAGTGATTGATGTGAACCTCAATAATATTGTTGGGGATTGATGTGAACCTCAATAATATTGTTAGTTGTTGATGTGAACCTCAATAATATTTTTGGGGATTGATGAGAACCTCAATAATATTGTTAGTGATTGATGTGAACCTCAATAATATTGTTAGTTGTTGATGTGAACCTCAATAATATTGTTAGTGATTGATGTGATCCTCAATAATATTGTTAGTGATTGATGTGAACCTCAATAATATTGTTAGTGGTTGATGTGAACCTCAATAATATTGTTGATGATTCATGTGAACCTCAATAATATTGTTAGTGATTGATGTGATCCTCCATAATATTGATAGTGGTTGATGTGAACCTCAATAACATTGTTAGTGATTGATGTGAACCTCAATAATATTGTTAGTGATTGATGTAAACCTCAATAATATTGTTAGTGGTTGATGTGAACCTCAATAATATTGTTAGTGATTGATGTGAACCTCAATAATATTGTTGGGGATTGATGTGAACCTCAATAATATTGTTAGTGATTGATGTGAACCTCAATAATATTGTTGATGATTCATGTGAACCTCAATAATATTGTTAGTGATTGATGTGAACCTCAATAATATTGTTAGTGATTGATGTGAACCTCAATAATATTGTTGGGGATTGATGTGAACCTCAATAATATTGTTAGTTGTTGATGTGAACCTCAATAATATTTTTGGGGATTGATGAGAACCTCAATAATATTGTTAGTGATTGATGTGAACCTCAATAATATTGTTAGTTGTTGATGTGAACCTCAATAATATTGTTAGTGATTGATGTGATCCTCAATAATATTGTTAGTGATTGATGTGAACCTCAATAATATTGTTGGGGATTGATGTGAACCTCAATAATATTGTTAGTTGTTGATGTGAACCTCAATAACATTGTTAGTGATTGATGTGAACCTCAATAATATTGTTGGGGATTGATGTGAACCTCAATAATATTGTTTGTGGTGGATGTGAACCTCAATAATATTGTTAGTGATTGATGTGATCCTCAATAATATTGTTAGTGATTGATGTGAACCTCAATAATATTGTTAGTTGTTGATGTGAACCTCAATAATATTGTTAGTGATTGATGTGAACCTCAATAATATTATTGGGGATTGATGTGAACCTCAATAATATTGTTGATGATTCATGTGAACCTCAATAATATTGTTAGTGATTGATGTGATCCTCCATAATATTGTTAGTGGTTGATGTGAACCTCAATAACATTGTTAGTGATTGATGTGAACCTCAATAATATTGTTAGTGATTGATGGAAACCTCAATAATATTGTTAGTTGTTGATGTGAACCTCAATAATATTGTTAGTGGTTGAAGTGAACCTCAATAATATTGTGAGTGGTTGATGTGAACCTCAATAATATTGTTAGTGGTTGATGTGAACCTCAATAATATTGTTGATGATTCATGTGAACCTCAATAATATTGTTAGTGATTGATGTGATCCTCCATAATATTGATAGTGGTTGATGTGAACCTCAATAACATTGTTAGTGATTGATGTGAACCTCAATAATATTGTTAGTGATTGATGTAAACCTCAATAATATTGTTAGTGGTTGATGTGAACCTCAATAATATTGTTAGTGATTGATGTGAACCTCAATAATATTGTTGGGGATTGATGTGAACCTCAATAATATTGTTAGTGATTGATGTGAACCTCAATAATATTGTTAGTGATTGATGTGAACCTCAATAATATTGTTGGGGATTGATGTGAACCTCAATAATATTGTTAGTTGTTGATGTGAACCTCAATAATATTTTTGGGGATTGATGAGAACCTCAATAATATTGTTAGTGATTGATGTGAACCTCAATAATATTGTTAGTTGTTGATGTGAACCTCAATAATATTGTTAGTGATTGATGTGATCCTCAATAATATTGTTAGTGATTGATGTGAACCTCAATAATATTGTTAGTGGTTGATGTGAACCTCAATAATATTGTTGATGATTCATGTGAACCTCAATAATATTGTTAGTGATTGATGTGATCCTCCATAATATTGATAGTGGTTGATGTGAACCTCAATAACATTGTTAGTGATTGATGTGAACCTCAATAATATTGTTAGTGATTGATGTAAACCTCAATAATATTGTTAGTGGTTGATGTGAACCTCAATAATATTGTTAGTGATTGATGTGAACCTCAATAATATTGTTGGGGATTGATGTGAACCTCAATAATATTGTTAGTGATTGATGTGAACCTCAATAATATTGTTAGTGATTGATGTGAACCTCAATAATATTGTTGGGGATTGATGTGAACCTCAATAATATTGTTAGTTGTTGATGTGAACCTCAATAATATTTTTGGGGATTGATGAGAACCTCAATAATATTGTTAGTGATTGATGTGAACCTCAATAATATTGTTAGTTGTTGATGTGAACCTCAATAATATTGTTAGTGATTGATGTGAACCTCAATAATATTGTTAGCGATTGATGTGAACCTCAATAATATTGTTGGGGATTGATGAGAACCTCAATAATATTGTTAGTGGTGGATGTGAACCTCAATAATATTGTTAGTGATTGATGTGAACCTCAATAATATTGTTAGTGATTGTTGTGAACCTCAATAATATTGTTGGGGATTGATGTGAACCTCAATAATATTGTTAGTGATTGATGTGAACCTCAATAATATTGTTAGTTGTTGATGTGAACCTCTATAAAATTGTTAGTGATTGATGTGAAACTCAATAATATTGTTAGTTGTTGATGTGAACCTCAATAGTATTGTTAGTTGTTGATGTGAACCTCAATAATATTGTTAGTGATTGATGTGAACCTCAATAATATTGTTAGTTGTTGATGTGAACCTCAATAATATTGTTAGTGATTGATGTGAACCTGAATAATATTGTTGGGGATTGATGTGAACCTCAATAATATTGTTAGCGATTGATGTGAACCTCAATAATATTGTTGGAGATTGATGAGAACCACAATAATATTGTTAGTGGTGGATGTGAACCTGAATAATATTGTTGGGGATTGATGTGAACCTCAATAATATTGTTAGCGATTGATGTGAACCTCAATAATATTGTTGGAGATTGATGAGAACCACAATAATATTGTTAGTGGTGGATGTGAACCTCAATAATATTGTTAGTGATTGATGTGAACCTCAATAATATTGTTAGTGATTGATGTGAACCTCAATAATATTGTTGGGGATTGATGTGAACCTCAAAAATATTGTTAGTGGTTGATGGGAACCTCAATAATATTGTTAGTGGTTGATGTGAACCTCAATAATATTGTTAGTGGTTGATGTGAACATCAATAATATTGTTAGTTGTTGATGTGAACCTCAATAATATTGTTAGTGGTTGATGTGAACCTCAACAATATTGTTAGTGATTGATGTGAACCTCAATAATATTGTTAGTGGTTGATGTGAACCTCAATAATATGGTTTGTTGTTTATATAATATAATTATTCATGATTCATGTGAACCTCAATAATATTGTTGGGGATTGATGTGAACCTCAATAATATTGTTAGTGATTGATGTGAACCTCAATAATATTGTTGATGATTCATGTGAACCTCAATAATATTGTTAGTGATTGATGTGAACCTCAATAATATTGTTAGTGATTGATGTGAACCTCAATAATATTGTTGGGGATTGATGTGAACCTCAATAATATTGTTAGTTGTTGATGTGAACCTCAATAATATTTTTGGGGATTGATGAGAACCTCAATAATATTGTTAGTGATTGATGTGAACCTCAATAATATTGTTAGTTGTTGATGTGAACCTCAATAATATTGTTAGTGATTGATGTGATCCTCAATAATATTGTTAGTGATTGATGTGAACCTCAATAATATTGTTGGGGATTGATGTGAACCTCAATAATATTGTTAGTTGTTGATGTGAACCTCAATAACATTGTTAGTGATTGATGTGAACCTCAATAATATTGTTGGGGATTGATGTGAACCTCAATAATATTGTTTGTGGTGGATGTGAACCTCAATAATATTGTTAGTGATTGATGTGATCCTCAATAATATTGTTAGTGATTGATGTGAACCTCAATAATATTGTTAGTTGTTGATGTGAACCTCAATAATATTGTTAGTGATTGATGTGAACCTCAATAATATTATTGGGGATTGATGTGAACCTCAATAATATTGTTGATGATTCATGTGAACCTCAATAATATTGTTAGTGATTGATGTGATCCTCCATAATATTGTTAGTGGTTGATGTGAACCTCAATAACATTGTTAGTGATTGATGTGAACCTCAATAATATTGTTAGTGATTGATGGAAACCTCAATAATATTGTTAGTTGTTGATGTGAACCTCAATAATATTGTTAGTGATTGATGTGAACCTCAATAATATTGTTGGGGATTGATGTGAACCTCAATAATATTGTTAGTGATTGATGTGAACCTCAATAATATTGTTAGTGATTGATGTGAACCTCAATAATATTGTTGGGGATTGATGTGAACCTCAATAATATTGTTAGTTGTTGATGTGAACCTCAATAATATTTTTGGGGATTGATGAGAACCTCAATAATATTGTTAGTTGTTGATGTGAACCTCAATAATATTGTTAGTGATTGATGTGATCCTCAATAATATTGTTAGTGATTGATGTGAACCTCAATAATATTGTTAGTGGTTGATGTGAACCTCAATAATATTGTTGATGATTCATGTGAACCTCAATAATATTGTTAGTGATTGATGTGATCCTCCATAATATTGATAGTGGTTGATGTGAACCTCAATAACATTGTTAGTGATTGATGTGAACCTCAATAATATTGTTAGTGATTGATGTAAACCTCAATAATATTGTTAGTGGTTGATGTGAACCTCAATAATATTGTTAGTGATTGATGTGAACCTCAATAATATTGTTGGGGATTGATGTGAACCTCAATAATATTGTTAGTGATTGATGTGAACCTCAATAATATTGTTAGTGATTGATGTGAACCTCAATAATATTGTTGGGGATTGATGTGAACCTCAATAATATTGTTAGTTGTTGATGTGAACCTCAATAATATTTTTGGGGATTGATGAGAATCTCAATAATATTGTTAGTGATTGATGTGAACCTCAATAATATTGTTAGTTGTTGATGTGAACCTCAATAATATTGTTAGTGATTGATGTGAACCTCAATAATATTGTTAGTGATTGATGTGATCCTCAATAATATTGTTAGTGATTGATGTGAACCTCAATAATATTGTTAGTTGTTGATGTGAACCTCAATAATATTGTTAGTGATTGATGTGAACCTCAATAATATTATTGGGGATTGATGTGAACCTCAATAATATTGTTGATGATTCATGTGAACCTCAATAATATTGTTAGTGATTGATGTGATCCTCCATAATATTGTTAGTGGTTGATGTGAACCTCAATAACATTGTTAGTGATTGATGTGAACCTCAATAATATTGTTAGTGATTGATGGAAACCTCAATAATATTGTTAGTTGTTGATGTGAACCTCAATAATATTGTTAGTGGTTGAAGTGAACCTCAATAATATTGTGAGTGGTTGATGTGAACCTCAATAATATTGTTAGTGGTTGATGTGAACCTCAATAATATTGTTGATGATTCATGTGAACCTCAATAATATTGTTAGTGATTGATGTGATCCTCCATAATATTGATAGTGGTTGATGTGAACCTCAATAACATTGTTAGTGATTGATGTGAACCTCAATAATATTGTTAGTGATTGATGTAAACCTCAATAATATTGTTAGTGGTTGATGTGAACCTCAATAATATTGTTAGTGATTGATGTGAACCTCAATAATATTGTTGGGGATTGATGTGAACCTCAATAATATTGTTAGTGATTGATGTGAACCTCAATAATATTGTTAGTGATTGATGTGAACCTCAATAATATTGTTGGGGATTGATGTGAACCTCAATAATATTGTTAGTTGTTGATGTGAACCTCAATAATATTTTTGGGGATTGATGAGAACCTCAATAATATTGTTAGTGATTGATGTGAACCTCAATAATATTGTTAGTTGTTGATGTGAACCTCAATAATATTGTTAGTGATTGATGTGATCCTCAATAATATTGTTAGTGATTGATGTGAACCTCAATAATATTGTTAGTGGTTGATGTGAACCTCAATAATATTGTTGATGATTCATGTGAACCTCAATAATATTGTTAGTGATTGATGTTATCCTCCATAATATTGATAGTGGTTGATGTGAACCTCAATAACATTGTTAGTGATTGATGTGAACCTCAATAATATTGTTAGTGATTGATGTAAACCTCAATAATATTGTTAGTGGTTGATGTGAACCTCAATAATATTGTTAGTGATTGATGTGAACCTCAATAATATTGTTGGGGATTGATGTGAACCTCAATAATATTGTTAGTGATTGATGTGAACCTCAATAATATTGTTAGTGATTGATGTGAACCTCAATAATATTGTTGGGGATTGATGTGAACCTCAATAATATTGTTAGTTGTTGATGTGAACCTCAATAATATTTTTGGGGATTGATGAGAACCTCAATAATATTGTTAGTGATTGATGTGAACCTCAATAATATTGTTAGTTGTTGATGTGAACCTCAATAATATTGTTAGTGATTGATGTGATCCTCAATAATATTGTTAGTGATTGATGTGAACCTCAATAATATTGTTAGTTGTTGATGTGAACCTCAATAATATTGTTAGTGATTGATGTGAACCTCAATAATATTGTTGGGGATTGATGTGAACCTCAATAATATTGTTAGTTGTTGATGTGAACCTCAATAATATTGTTAGTGATTGATGTGATCCTCAATAATATTGTTAGTGATTGATGTGAACCTCAATAATATTGTTAGTTGTTGATGTGAACCTCAATAATATTGTTAGTGATTGATGTGAACCTCAATAATATTGTTAGTGAGTGATGTGAACCTCAATAATATTGTTAGTTGTTGATGTGAACCTCAATAATATTGTTAGTGATTGATGTGAACCTCAATAATATTGTTGGGGATTGATGTGAACCTCAATAATATTGTTTGTGGTGGATGTGAACCTCAATAATATTGTTAGTGATTGATGTGATCCTCAATAATATTGTTAGTGATTGATGTGAACCTCAATAATATTGTTAGTTGTTGATGTGAACCTCAATAATATTGTTAGTGATTGATGTGAACCTCAATAATATTGATGGGGATTGATGTGAACCTCAATAATATTGTTAGTGGTGGATGTGAACCTCAATAATATTGTTAGTGATTGATGTGAACCTCAATAAAATTGTAAGTGATTGATGTGAACCCTAATAATATTGTTAGTGGTTGATGTGAACCTCAATAATATTGTAGGGATTGATGTGAACCTCAATAATATTGTTAGCGATTGATGTGAACCTCAATAATATTGTTGGGGATTGATGAGAACCTCAATAATATTGTTAGTGATTGATGTGAACCTCAATAATAGTGTTAGTTGTTGATGTGAACCTCAATAAAATTGTTAGTGATTGATGTGAACCTCAATAATATTGTTAGTAGTTGATGTGAACCGCAATAATATTGTTGGGGATTGATGTGAACCTCAATAAAATTGTTAGTGATTGATGTGAACCTCAATAAAATTGTTAGTGATTGATGTGAACCTCAATATTATTGTTAGTGGTTGATGTGAACCTCAATAATATTGTTGGGGATTGATGTGAACCTCAATAATATTGTTAGTTGTTGATGTGAACCTCAATAATATTTTTGGGGATTGATGAGAACCTCAATAATATTGTTAGTGATTGATGTGAACCTCAATAATATTGTTAGTTGTTGATGTGAACCTCAATAATATTGTTAGTGATTGATGTGATCCACAATAATATTGTTAGTGATTGATGTGAACCTCAATAATATTGTTAGTTGTTGATGTGAACCTCAATAATATTGTTAGTGATTGATGTGAACCTCAATAATATTGTTGGGGATTGATGTGAACCTCAATAATATTGTTTGTGGTGGATGTGAACCTCAATAATATTGTTAGTGATTGATGTGATCCTCAATAATATTATTAGTGATTGATGTGAACCTCAATAATATTGTTAGTTGTTGATGTGAACCTCAATAATATTGTTAGTGATTGATGTGAACCTCAATAATATTGTTGGGGATTGATGTGAACCTCAATAATATTGTTGATGATTCATGTGAACCTCAATAATATTGTTAGTGATTGATGTGATCCTCCATAATATTGTTAGTGGTTGATGTGAACCTCAATAACATTGTTAGTGATTGATGTGAACCTCAATAATATTGTTAGTGATTGATGGAAACCTCAATAATATTGTTAGTGGTTGATGTGAACCTCAATAATATTGTTAGTGGTTGAAGTGAACCTCAATAATATTGTGAGTGGTTGATGTGAACCTCAATAATATTGTTAGTGGTTGATGTGAACCTCAATAATATTGTTGATGATTCATGTGAACCTCAATAATATTGTTAGTGATTGATGTGATCCTCCATAATATTGATAGTGGTTGATGTGAACCTCAATAACATTGTTAGTGATTGATGTGAACCTCAATAATATTGTTAGTGATTGATGTAAACCTCAATAATATTGTTAGTGGTTGATGTGAACCTCAATAATATTGTTAGTGATTGATGTGAACCTCAATAATATTGTTGGGGATTGATGTGAACCTCAATAATATTGTTAGTGATTGATGTGAACCTCAATAATATTGTTAGTGATTGATGTGAACCTCAATAATATTGTTGGGGATTGATGTGAACCTCAATAATATTGTTAGTTGTTGATGTGAACCTCAATAATATTTTTGGGGATTGATGAGAACCTCAATAATATTGTTAGTGATTGATGTGAACCTCAATAATATTGTTAGTTGTTGATGTGAACCTCAATAATATTGTTAGTGATTGATGTGATCCTCAATAATATTGTTAGTGATTGATGTGAACCTCAATAATATTGTTAGTTGTTGATGTGAACCTCAATAATATTGTTAGTGATTGATGTGAACCTCAATAATATTGTTGGGGATTGATGTGAACCTCAATAATATTGTTAGTTGTTGATGTGAACCTCAATAATATTGTTAGTGATTGATGTGATCCTCAATAATATTGTTAGTGATTGATGTGAACCTCAATAATATTGTTAGTTGTTGATGTGAACCTCAATAATATTGTTAGTGATTGATGTGAACCTCAATAATATTGTTAGTGAGTGATGTGAACCTCAATAATATTGTTAGTTGTTGATGTGAACCTCAATAATATTGTTAGTGATTGATGTGAACCTCAATAATATTGTTGGGGATTGATGTGAACCTCAATAATATTGTTTGTGGTGGATGTGAACCTCAATAATATTGTTAGTGATTGATGTGATCCTCAATAATATTGTTAGTGATTGATGTGAACCTCAATAATATTGATGGGGATTGATGTGAACCTCAATAATATTGTTAGTGAGTGATGTGAACCTCAATAATATTGTTAGTTGTTGATGTGAACCTCAATAATATTGTTAGTGATTGATGTGAACCTCAATAATATTGTTGGGGATTGATGTGAACCTCAATAATATTGTTTGTGGTGGATGTGAACCTCAATAATATTGTTAGTTGTTGATGTGAACCTCAATAATATTGTTAGTGATTGATGTGAACCTCAATAATATTGATGGGGATTGATGTGAACCTCAATAATATTGTTAGTGGTGGATGTGAACCTCAATAATATTGTTAGTGATTGATGTGAACCTCAATAAAATTGTAAGTGATTGATGTGAACCCTAATAATATTGTTAGTGGTTGATGTGAACCTCAATAATATTGTAGGGATTGATGTGAACCTCAATAATATTGTTAGCGATTGATGTGAACCTCAATAATATTGTTGGGGATTGATGAGAACCTCAATAATATTGTTAGTGATTGATGTGAACCTCAATAATAGTGTTAGTTGTTGATGTGAACCTCAATAAAATTGTTAGTGATTGATGTGAACCTCAATAATATTGTTAGTAGTTGATGTGAACCGCAATAATATTGTTGGGGATTGATGTGAACCTCAATAAAATTGTTAGTGATTGATGTGAACCTCAATAAAATTGTTAGTGATTGATGTGAACCTCAATATTATTGTTAGTGGTTGATGTGAACCTCAATAATATTGTTGGGGATTGATGTGAACCTCAATAATATTGTTAGTTGTTGATGTGAACCTCAATAATATTTTTGGGGATTGATGAGAACCTCAATAATATTGTTAGTGATTGATGTGAACCTCAATAATATTGTTAGTTGTTGATGTGAACCTCAATAATATTGTTAGTGATTGATGTGATCCACAATAATATTGTTAGTGATTGATGTGAACCTCAATAATATTGTTAGTTGTTGATGTGAACCTCAATAATATTGTTAGTGATTGATGTGAACCTCAATAATATTGTTGGGGATTGATGTGAACCTCAATAATATTGTTTGTGGTGGATGTGAACCTCAATAATATTGTTAGTGATTGATGTGATCCTCAATAATATTGTTAGTGATTGATGTGAACCTCAATAATATTGTTAGTTGTTGATGTGAACCTCAATAATATTGTTAGTGATTGATGTGAACCTCAATAATATTGTCGGGGATTGATGTGAACCTCAATAATATTGTTGATGATTCATGTGAACCTCAATAATATTGTTAGTGATTGATGTGATCCTCCATAATATTGTTAGTGGTTGATGTGAACCTCAATAACATTGTTAGTGATTGATGTGAACCTCAATAATATTGTTAGTGATTGATGGAAACCTCAATAATATTGTTAGTGGTTGATGTGAACCTCAATAATATTGTTAGTGGTTGAAGTGAACCTCAATAATATTGTGAGTGGTTGATGTGAACCTCAATAATATTGTTAGTGGTTGATGTGAACCTCAATAATATTGTTGATGATTCATGTGAACCTCAATAATATTGTTAGTGATTGATGTGATCCTCCATAATATTGATAGTGGTTGATGTGAACCTCAATAACATTGTTAGTGATTGATGTGAACCTCAATAATATTGTTAGTGATTGATGTAAACCTCAATAATATTGTTAGTGGTTGATGTGAACCTCAATAATATTGTTAGTGATTGATGTGAACCTCAATAATATTGTTGGGGATTGATGTGAACCTCAATAATATTGTTAGTGATTGATGTGAACCTCAATAATATTGTTAGTGATTGATGTGAACCTCAATAATATTGTTGGGGATTGATGTGAACCTCAATAATATTGTTAGTTGTTGATGTGAACCTCAATAATATTTTTGGGGATTGATGAGAACCTCAATAATATTGTTAGTGATTGATGTGAACCTCAATAATATTGTTAGTTGTTGATGTGAACCTCAATAATATTGTTAGTGATTGATGTGATCCTCAATAATATTGTTAGTGATTGATGTGAACCTCAATAATATTGTTAGTTGTTGATGTGAACCTCAATAATATTGTTAGTGATTGATGTGAACCTCAATAATATTGTTGGGGATTGATGTGAACCTCAATAATATTGTTAGTTGTTGATGTGAACCTCAATAATATTGTTAGTGATTGATGTGATCCTCAATAATATTGTTAGTGATTGATGTGAACCTCAATAATATTGTTAGTTGTTGATGTGAACCTCAATAATATTGTTAGTGATTGATGTGAACCTCAATAATATTGTTAGTGATTGATGTGAACCTCAATAATATTGTTAGTTGTTGATGTGAACCTCAATAATATTGTTAGTGATTGATGTGAACCTCAATAATATTGTTGGGGATTGATGTGAACCTCAATAATATTGTTTGTGGTGGATGTGAACCTCAATAATATTGTTAGTGATTGATGTGATCCTCAATAATATTGTAAGTGATTGATGTGAACCTCAATAATATTGTTAGTTGTTGATGTGAACCTCAATAATATTGTTAGTGATTGATGTGAACCTCAATAATATTGATGGGGATTGATGTGAACCTCAATAATATTGTTAGTGGTGGATGTGACCCTCAATAATATTGTTAGTGATTGATGTGAACCTCAATAAAATTGTAAGTGATTGATGTGAACCCTAATAATATTGTTAGTGGTTGATGTGAACCTCAATAATATTGTAGGGATTGATGTGAACCTCAATAATATTGTGAGCGATTGATGTGAACCTCAATAATATTGTTGGGGATTGATGAGAACCTCAATAATATTGTTAGTGATTGATGTGAACCTCAATAATATTGTTAGTTGTTGATGTGAACCTCAATAAAATTGTTAGTGATTGATGTGAACCTCAATAATATTGTTAGTAGTTGATGTGAACCGCAATAATATTGTTGGGGATTGATGTGAACCTCAATAAAATTGTTAGTGATTGATGTGAACCTCAATAAAATTGTTAGTGATTGATGTGAACCTCAATATTATTGTTAGTGGTTGATGTGAACCTCAATAAAATTGTTAGTGGTTGATGTGAACCTCAATAATAGTGTTAGTTGTTGATGTGAACCTCAATAATAGTGTTAGTTGTTGATGTGAACCTCAATAATATTGTTGGGGTTGATGTGAACCTCAATAATAATGTTAGTGATTGATGTGAACCTCAATAATATTTTTGGGGATTGATGTGAACCTCAATAATATTGTTAGTGATTGATGTGTACCTCAATAATATTGTTAGTTGTTGATGTGAACCTCAATAGTATTGTTAGTTGTTGATGTGAACCTCAATAATATTGTTGGGGATTGATGAGAACCTCAATAATATTGTTAGTGGTGGATGTGATCCTCAATAATATTGTTAGTGATTGATGTGAACCTCAATAATATTGTTGGGGATTGATTAGAACCTCAATAATATTGTTAGTGGTGGATGTGAACCTCAATAATATTGTTAGTGATTGATGTGAATCTCAATAATATTGTTAGTGATTGATGTGATCCTCAATAATATTGTTGGGGATTGATGAGAACCTCAATAATATTGTTAGTTGTTGATGTGAACCTCAATAGTATTGTTAGTTGTTGATGTGAACCTCAATAATATTGTTGGGGATTGATGAGAACCTCAATAATATTGTTAGTGATTGATGTGATCCTCAATAATATTGTTAGTGATTGATGTGAACCTCAATAATATTGTTGGGGATTGATGAGAACCTCAATAATATTGTTAGTGGTGGATGTGAACCTCAATAATATTGTTAGTGATTGATGTGAATCTCAATAATATTGTTAGTGATTGTTGTGAACCTCAATAATATTGTTGGGGATTGATGTGAACCTCAATAATATTGTTAGTGATTGATGAGAACCTCAATAATATTGTTAGTTGTTGATGTGAACCTCAATAGTATTGTTAGTTGTTGATGTGAACCTCAATAATATTGTTGGGGATTGATGAGAACCTCAATAATATTGTTAGTGATTGATGTGATCCTCAATAATATTGTTAGTGATTGATGTGAACCTCAATAATATTGTTGGGGATTGATGAGAACCTCAATAATATTGTTAGTGGTGGATGTGAACCTCAATAATATTGTTAGTGATTGATGTGAATCTCAATAATATTGTTAGTGATTGTTGTGAACCTCAATAATATTGTTGGGGATTGATGTGAACCTCAATAATATTGTTAGTGATTGATGTGAACCTCAATAATATTGTTAGTTGTTGATGTGAACCTCAATAAAATTGTTAGTGATTGATGTGAACCTCAATAATATTGTTAGTAGTTGATGTGAACCTCAATAATATTGTTGGGGATTGATGTGAACCTCAATAAAATTGTTAGTGATTGATGACAACCTCAATAATATTGTTAGTGATTGATGTGAACCTCAATAATATTGTTAGTTGTTGATGTGAACCTCAATAATATTGTTAGTGATTGATGTGATCCTCAATAATATTGTTAGTGATTGATGTGAACCTCAATAATATTGTTAGTTGTTGATGTGAACCTCAATAATATTGTTAGTGATTGATGTGAACCTCAATAATATTGTTGGGGATTGATGTGAACCTCAATAATATTGTTTGTGGTGGATGTGAACCTCAATAATATTGTTAGTGATTGATGTGATCCTCAATAATATTGTTAGTGATTGATGTGAACCTCAATAATATTGTTAGTTGTTGATGTGAACCTCAATAATATTGTTAGTGATTGATGTGAACCTCAATAATATTGTTGGGGATTAATGTGAACCTCAATAATATTGTTAGTGGTGGATGTGAACCTCAATAATATTGTTAGTGATTGATGTGAACCTCAATAAAATTGTAAGTGATTGATGTGAACCCCAATAATATTGTTAGTGGTTGATGTGAACCTCAATAATATTGTAGGGATTGATGTGAACCTCAATAATATTGTTAGCGATTGATGTGAACCTCAATAATATTGTTGGGGATTGATGAGAACCTCAATAATATTGTTAGTGGTGGATGTGAACCTCAATAATATTGTTGGGGATTGATGTGAACCTCAATAATATTGTTAGTGATTGATGTGAACCTCAATAATATTGTTAGTTGTTGATGTGAACCTCAATAAAATTGTTAGTGATTGATGTGAACCTCAATAATATTGTTAGTAGTTGATGTGAACCTCAATAATATTGTTGGGGATTGATGTGAACCTCAATAAAATTGTTAGTGATTGATGTGAACCTCAATAAAATTGTTAGTGATTGATGTGAACCTCAATATTATTGTTAGTGGTTGATGTGAACCTCAATAATATTGTTAGTTGTTGATGTGAACCTCAATAATATTGTTGGGGATTGATGTGAACCTCAATAAAATTGTTAGTGGTTGATGTGAACCTCAATAATATTGTTAGTGATTGATGTGAATCTCAATAATATTGTTAGTGATTGTTGTGAACCTCAATAATATTGTTGGGGATTGATGTGAACCTCAATAATATTGTTAGTGATTGATGTGAACCTCAAAAATATTGTTAGTGGTTGATGGGAACCTCAATAATATTGTTAGTGGTTGATGTGAACCTCAATAATATTGTTAGTGGTTGATGTGAACATCAATAATATTGTTAGTTGTTGATGTGAACCTCAATAATATTGTTAGTGATTGATGTGATCCTCAATAATATTGTTAGTGATTGATGTGAACCTCAATAATATTGTTAGTTGTTGATGTGAACCTCAATAATATTGTTAGTGATTGATGTGAACCTCAATAATATTGTTGGGGATTGATGTGAACCTCAATAATATTGTTTGTGGTGGATGTGAACCTCAATAATATTGTTAGTGATTGATGTGATCCTCAATAATATTGTTAGTGATTGATGTGAACCTCAATATTATTGTTAGTTGTTGATGTGAACCTCAATAATATTGTTAGTGATTGATGCGAACCTCAATAATATTGTTGGGGATTGATGTGAACCTCAATAATATTGTTAGTGGTGGATGTGAACCTCAATAATATTGTTAGTGATTGATGTGAACCTCAATAAAATTGTAAGTGATTGATGTGAACCTCAATAATATTGTTAGGGATTGATGTGAACCTCAATAATATTGTTAGCGATTGATGTGAACCTCAATAATATTGTTGGGGATTGATGAGAACCTCAATAATATTGTTAGTGGTGGATGTGAACCTCAATAATATTGTTGGGGATTGATGTGAACCTCAATAATATTGTTTGTGGTGGATGTGAACCTCAATAATATTGTTAGTGATTGATGTGATCCTCAATAATATTGTTAGTGATTGATGTGAACCTCAATATTATTGTTAGTTGTTGATGTGAACCTCAATAATATTGTTAGGGATTGATGTGAACCTCAATAATATTGTTAGCGATTGATGTGAACCTCAATAATATTGTTGGGGATTGATGAGAACCTCAATAATATTGTTAGTGGTGGATGTGAACCTCAATAATATTGTTGGGGATTGATGTGAACCTCAATAATATTGTTAGTGATTGATGTGAACCTCAATAATATTGTTAGTTGTTGATGTGAACCTCAATAAAATTGTTAGTGATTGATGTGAACCTCAATAATATTGTTAGTAGTTGATGTGAACCTCAATAATATTGTTGGGGATTGATGTGAACCTCAATAAAATTGTTAGTGATTGATGTGAACCTCAATAAAATTGTTAGTGATTGATGTGAACCTCAATATTATTGTTAGTGGTTGATGTGAACCTCAATAATATTGTTAGTTGTTGATGTGAACCTCAATAATATTGTTGGGGATTGATGTGAACCTCAATAAAATTGTTAGTGGTTGATGTGAACCTCAATAATAGTGTTAGTTGTTGATGTGAACCTCAATTATATTGCTGGGGATTGATGTGAACCTCAATAATAATGTTAGTGATTGATGTGAACCTCAATAATATTTTTGGGGATTGATGTGAACCTCAATAATATTGTTAGTGATTGATGTGAACCTCAATAATATTGTTAGTTGTTGATGTGAACCTCAATAGTATTGTTAGTTGTTGATGTGAACCTCAATAATATTGTTAGTGATTGATGTGATCCTCAATAATATTGTTAGTGATTGATGTGAACCTCAATAAAATTGTAAGTGGTGGATGTGAACCTCAATAATATTGTTAGTGATTGATGTGAACCTCAATAATATTGTTGGGGATTGATGAGAACCTCAATAATATTGTTAGTGGTGGATGTGAACCTCAATAATATTGTTGGGGATTGATGTGAACCTCAATAATATTGTTAGTGATTGATGTGAACCTCAATAATATTGTTAGTTGTTGATGTGAACCTCAATAAAATTGTTAGTGATTGATGTGAACCTCAATAATATTGTTAGTAGTTGATGTGAACCTCAATAATATTGTTAGTAGTTGATGTGAACCTCAATAATATTGTTGGGGATTGATGTGAACCTCAATAAAATTGTTAGTGATTGATGTGAACCTCAATAAAATTGTTAGTGATTGATGTGAACCTCAATATTATTGTTAGTGGTTGATGTGAACCTCAATAATATTGTTAGTTGTTGATGTGAACCTCAATAATATTGTTGGGGATTGATG
The DNA here is from genome assembly GCF_978046115.1 of Saccoglossus kowalevskii. NCBI lineage: Eukaryota > Metazoa > Hemichordata > Enteropneusta > Harrimaniidae > Saccoglossus > Saccoglossus kowalevskii. Next base: position 9,377,232 of record NC_140659.1, read on the forward strand.
TGAACCTCAATAAAATTGTTAGTGGTTGATGTGAACCTCAATAATAGTGTTAGTTGTTGATGTGAACCTCAATTATATTGTTGGGGATTGATGTGAACCTCAATAATAATGTTAGTGATTGATGTGAACCTCAATAATATTTTTGGGGATTGATGTGAACCTCAATAATATTGTTAGTGATTGATGTGAACCTGAATAATATTGTTAGTTGTTGATGTGAACCTCAATAGTATTGTTAGTTGTTGATGTGAACCTCAATAATATTGTAGGGATTGATGTGAACCTCAATAAAATTGTAAGTGATTGATGTGAACCCCAATAATATTGTTAGTGGTTGATGTGAACCTCAATAATATTGTAGGGATTGATGTGAACCTCAATAATATTGTTAGCGATTGATGAGAACCTCAATAATATTGTTAGTGGTGGATGTGAACCTCAATAATATTGTTGGGGATTGATGTGAACCTCAATAATATTGTTAGTGATTGATGTGAACCTCAATAATATTGTTAGTTGTTGATGTGAACCTCAATAAAATTGTTAGTGATTGATGTGAACCTCAATAATATTGTTAGTAGTTGATGTGAACCTCAATAATATTGTTGGGGATTGATGTGAACCTCAATAAAATTGTTAGTGATTGATGTGAACCTCAATAAAATTGTTAGTGATTGATGTGAACCTCAATATTATTGTTAGTGGTTGATGTGAACCTCAATAATATTGTTAGTTGTTGATGTGAACCTCAATAATATTGTTGGGGATTGATGTGAACCTCAATAAAATTGTTAGTGGTTGATGTGAACCTCAATAATAGTGTTAGTTGTTGATGTGAACCTCAATAATATTGTTGGGGATTGATGTGAACCTCAATAATATTGTTAGTGATTGATGTGAACCTCAATAATATTGTTAGTTGTTGATGTGAACCTCAATAAAATTGTTAGTGATTGATGTGAACCTCAATAATATTGTTAGTAGTTGATGTGAACCTCAATAATATTGTTGGGGATTGATGTGAACCTCAATAAAATTGTTAGTGATTGATGTGAACCTCAATAAAATTGTTAGTGATTGATGTGAACCTCAATATTATTGTTAGTGGTTGATGTGAACCTCAATAATATTGTTAGTTGTTGATGTGAACCTCAATAATATTGTTGGGGATTGATGTGAACCTCAATAAAATTGTTAGTGGTTGATGTGAACCTCAATAATAGTGTTAGTTGTTGATGTGAACCTCAATAATATTGTTGGGGATTGATGTGAACCTCAATAATAATGTTAGTGATTGATGTGAACCTCAATAATATTTTTGGGGATTGATGTGAACCTCAATAATATTGTTAGTGATTGATGTGCACCTCAATAATATTGTTAGTGATTGATGTGAACCTCAATAATATTGTTAGTTGTTGATGTGAACCTCAATAGTATTGTTAGTTGTTGATGTGAACCTCAATAATATTGTTAGTGATTGATGTGATCCTCAATAATATTGTTAGTGATTGATGTGAACCTCAATAATATTGTTGGGGATTGATGAGAACCTCAATAATATTGTTAGTGGTGGATGTGAACCTCAATAATATTGTTAGTGATTGATGTGAACCTCAATAATATTGTTAGTGATTGTTGTGAACCTCATTAACATTGTTAGTGATTGATGTGAACCTCAATAATATTGTTAGTGATTGATGGAAACCTCAATAATATTGTTAGTGGTTGATGTGAATCTCAATAATATTGTTAGTGATTGTTGTGAACCTCAATAATATTGTTGGGGATTGATGTGAACCTCAATAATATTGTTAGTGATTGATGTGAATCTCAATAATATTGTTAGTGATTGTTGTGAACCTCAATAATATTGTTGGGGATTGATGTGAACCTCAATAATATTGTTAGTGATTGATGAGAACCTCAATAATATTGTTAGTTGTTGATGTGAACCTCAATAGTATTGTTAGTTGTTGATGTGAACCTCAATAATATTGTTGGGGATTGATGAGAACCTCAATAATATTGTTAGTGATTGATGTGATCCTCAATAATATTGTTAGTGATTGATGTGAACCTCAATAATATTGTTGGGGATTGATGAGAACCTCTATAATATTGTTAGTGGTGGATGTGAACCTCAATAATATTGTTAGTGATTGATGTGAATCTCAATAATATTGTTAGTGATTGTTGTGAACCTCAATAATATTGTTGGGGATTGATGTGAACCTCAATAATATTGTTAGTGATTGATGTGAACCTCAATAATATTGTTAGTTGTTGATGTGAACCTCAATAAAATTGTTAGTGATTGATGTGAACCTCAATAATATTGTTAGTAGTTGATGTGAACCTCAATAATATTGTTGGGGATTGATGTGAACCTCAATAAAATTGTTAGTGATTGATGACAACCTCAATAATATTGTTAGTGATTGATGTGAACCTCAATAATATTGTTAGTTGTTGATGTGAACCTCAATAATATTGTTAGTGATTGATGTGATCCTCAATAATATTGTTAGTGATTGATGTGAACCTCAATAATATTGTTAGTTGTTGATGTGAACCTCAATAATATTGTTAGTGATTGATGTGAACCTCAATAATATTGTTGGGGATTGATGTGAACCTCAATAATATTGTTTGTGGTGGATGTGAACCTCAATAATATTGTTAGTGATTGATGTGATCCTCAATAATATTGTTAGTGATTGATGTGAACCTCAATAATATTGTTAGTTGTTGATGTGAACCTCAATAATATTGTTAGTGATTGATGTGAACCTCAATAATATTGTTGGGGATTAATGTGAACCTCAATAATATTGTTAGTGGTGGATGTGAACCTCAATAATATTGTTAGTGATTGATGTGAACCTCAATAAAATTGTAAGTGATTGATGTGAACCCCAATAATATTGTTAGTGGTTGATGTGAACCTCAATAATATTGTAGGGATTGATGTGAACCTCAATAATATTGTTAGCGATTGATGTGAACCTCAATAATATTGTTGGGGATTGATGAGAACCTCAATAATATTGTTAGTGGTGGATGTGAACCTCAATAATATTGTTGGGGATTGATGTGAACCTCAATAATATTGTTAGTGATTGATGTGAACCTCAATAATATTGTTAGTTGTTGATGTGAACCTCAATAAAATTGTTAGTGATTGATGTGAACCTCAATAATATTGTTAGTAGTTGATGTGAACCTCAATAATATTGTTGGGGATTGATGTGAACCTCAATAAAATTGTTAGTGATTGATGTGAACCTCAATAAAATTGTTAGTGATTGATGTGAACCTCAATATTATTGTTAGTGGTTGATGTGAACCTCAATAATATTGTTAGTTGTTGATGTGAACCTCAATAATATTGTTGGGGATTGATGTGAACCTCAATAAAATTGTTAGTGGTTGATGTGAACCTCAATAATATTGTTAGTGATTGATGTGAATCTCAATAATATTGTTAGTGATTGTTGTGAACCTCAATAATATTGTTGGGGATTGATGTGAACCTCAATAATATTGTTAGTGATTGATGTGAACCTCAAAAATATTGTTAGTGGTTGATGGGAACCTCAATAATATTGTTAGTGGTTGATGTGAACCTCAATAATATTGTTAGTGGTTGATGTGAACATCAATAATATTGTTAGTTGTTGATGTGAACCTCAATAATATTGTTAGTGATTGATGTGATCCTCAATAATATTGTTAGTGATTGATGTGAACCTCAATAATATTGTTAGTTGTTGATGTGAACCTCAATAATATTGTTAGTGATTGATGTGAACCTCAATAATATTGTTGGGGATTGATGTGAACCTCAATAATATTGTTTGTGGTGGATGTGAACCTCAATAATATTGTTAGTGATTGATGTGATCCTCAATAATATTGTTAGTGATTGATGTGAACCTCAATATTATTGTTAGTTGTTGATGTGAACCTCAATAATATTGTTAGTGATTGATGCGAACCTCAATAATATTGTTGGGGATTGATGTGAACCTCAATAATATTGTTAGTGGTGGATGTGAACCTCAATAATATTGTTAGTGATTGATGTGAACCTCAATAAAATTGTAAGTGATTGATGTGAACCCCAATAATATTGTTAGTGGTTGATGTGAACCTCAATAATATTGTAGGGATTGATGTGAACCTCAATAATATTGTTAGCGATTGATGTGAACCTCAATAATATTGTTGGGGATTGATGAGAACCTCAATAATATTGTTAGTGGTGGATGTGAACCTCAATAATATTGTTGGGGATTGATGTGAACCTCAATAATATTGTTAGTGATTGATGTGAACCTCAATAATATTGTTAGTTGTTGATGTGAACCTCAATAAAATTGTTAGTGATTGATGTGAACCTCAATAATATTGTTAGTAGTTGATGTGAACCTCAATAATATTGTTGGGGATTGATGTGAACCTCAATAAAATTGTTAGTGATTGATGTGAACCTCAATAAAATTGTTAGTGATTGATGTGAACCTCAATATTATTGTTAGTGGTTGATGTGAACCTCAATAATATTGTTAGTTGTTGATGTGAACCTCAATAATATTGTTGGGGATTGATGTGAACCTCAATAAAATTGTTAGTGGTTGATGTGAACCTCAATAATAGTGTTAGTTGTTGATGTGAACCTCAATTATATTGCTGGGGATTGATGTGAACCTCAATAATAATGTTAGTGATTGATGTGAACCTCAATAATATTTTTGGGGATTGATGTGAACCTCAATAATATTGTTAGTGATTGATGTGAACCTCAATAATATTGTTAGTTGTTGATGTGAACCTCAATAGTATTGTTAGTTGTTGATGTGAACCTCAATAATATTGTTAGTGATTGATGTGATCCTCAATAATATTGTTAGTGATTGATGTGAACCTCAATAAAATTGTAAGTGGTGGATGTGAACCTCAATAATATTGTTAGTGATTGATGTGAACCTCAATAATATTGTTGGGGATTGATGAGAACTTCAATAATATTGTTAGTGGTGGATGTGAACCTCAATAATATTGTTGGGGATTGATGTGAACCTCAATAATATTGTTAGTGATTGATGTGAACCTCAATAATATTGTTAGTTGTTGATGTGAACCTCAATAAAATTGTTAGTGATTGATGTGAACCTCAATAATATTGTTAGTAGTTGATGTGAACCTCAATAATATTGTTAGTAGTTGATGTGAACCTCAATAATATTGTTGGGGATTGATGTGAACCTCAATAAAATTGTTAGTGATTGATGTGAACCTCAATAAAATTGTTAGTGATTGATGTGAACCTCAATATTATTGTTAGTGGTTGATGTGAACCTCAATAATATTGTTAGTTGTTGATGTGAACCTCAATAATATTGTTGGGGATTGATGTGAACCTCAATAAAATTGTTAGTGGTTGATGTGAACCTCAATAATAGTGTTAGTTGTTGATGTGAACCTCAATTATATTGTTGGGGATTGATGTGAACCTCAATAATAATGTTAGTGATTGATGTGAACCTCAATAATATTTTTGGGGATTGATGTGAACCTCAATAATATTGTTAGTGATTGATGTGAACCTGAATAATATTGTTAGTTGTTGATGTGAACCTCAATAGTATTGTTAGTTGTTGATGTGAACCTCAATAATATTGTAGGGATTGATGTGAACCTCAATAAAATTGTAAGTGATTGATGTGAACCCCAATAATATTGTTAGTGGTTGATGTGAACCTCAATAATATTGTAGGGATTGATGTGAACCTCAATAATATTGTTAGCGATTGATGAGAACCTCAATAATATTGTTAGTGGTGGATGTGAACCTCAATAATATTGTTGGGGATTGATGTGAACCTCAATAATATTGTTAGTGATTGATGTGAACCTCAATAATATTGTTAGTTGTTGATGTGAACCTCAATAAAATTGTTAGTGATTGATGTGAACCTCAATAATATTGTTAGTAGTTGATGTGAACCTCAATAATATTGTTGGGGATTGATGTGAACCTCAATAAAATTGTTAGTGATTGATGTGAACCTCAATAAAATTGTTAGTGATTGATGTGAACCTCAATATTATTGTTAGTGGTTGATGTGAACCTCAATAATATTGTTAGTTGTTGATGTGAACCTCAATAATATTGTTGGGGATTGATGTGAACCTCAATAAAATTGTTAGTGGTTGATGTGAACCTCAATAATAGTGTTAGTTGTTGATGTGAACCTCAATAATATTGTTGGGGATTGATGTGAACCTCAATAATAATGTTAGTGATTGATGTGAACCTCAATAATATTTTTGGGGATTGATGTGAACCTCAATAATATTGTTAGTGATTGATGTGCACCTCAATAATATTGTTAGTGATTGATGTGAACCTCAATAATATTGTTAGTTGTTGATGTGAACCTCAATAGTATTGTTAGTTGTTGATGTGAACCTCAATAATATTGTTAGTGATTGATGTGATCCTCAATAATATTGTTAGTGATTGATGTGAACCTCAATAATATTGTTGGGGATTGATGAGAACCTCAATAATATTGTTAGTGGTGGATGTGAACCTCAATAATATTGTTAGTGATTGATGTGAACCTCAATAATATTGTTAGTGATTGTTGTGAACCTCATTAACATTGTTAGTGATTGATGTGAACCTCAATAATATTGTTAGTGATTGATGGAAACCTCAATAATATTGTTAGTGGTTGATGTGAACCTCAATAATATTGTTAGTGGTTGAAGTGAACCTCAATAATATTGTGAGTGGTTGATGTGAACCTCAATAATATTGTTAGTGGTTGATGTGAACCTCAATAATATTGTTGATGATTCATGTGAACCTCAATAATATTGTTAGTGATTGATGTGATCCTCCATAATATTGATAGTGGTTGATGTGAACCTCAATAACATTGTTAGTGATTGATGTGAACCTCAATAATATTGTTAGTGATTGATGTAAACCTCAATAATATTGTTAGTGGTTGATGTGAACCTCAATAATATTGTTAGTGATTGATGTGAACCTCAATAATATTGTTGGGGATTGATGTGAACCTCAATAATATTGTTAGTGATTGATGTGAACCTCAATAATATTGTTAGTGATTGATGTGAACCTCAATAATATTGTTAGTGGTTGATGTGAACCTCAATATTATTGTTAGTGATTGATTTGAACCTCAATAATATTGTTAGTGGTTGATGTGAACTTCAATAATATTGTTAGTGATTGATGTGAACCTCAATAATATTGTTAGTGGTTGATGTGAACCTCAATAATATTATTAGTGATTGATGTGAACCTCAATAATATTGTTATTGGTTGATGTGAACTTCAATAATATTGTTAGTGATTGATGTGAACCTCAATAATATTGTTAGTGATTGATGTGAAACTCAATAATGTTGTTAGTGATTGATGTGAATCTCAATAATATTGTTAGTGATTGATGTGAACCTCAATAATATAGTTGGGGATTGATGTGAACCTCAATAATATTGTTGGGGATTGATGTGCACCTCAATAATATTGTTAGTTGTTGATGTGAACCTCAATAATATTTTTGGGGATTGATGAGAACCTCAATAATATTGTTAGTGATTGATGTGAACCTCAATAATATTGTTAGTTGTTGATGTGAACCTCAATAGTATTGTTAGTGATTGATGTGATCCTCAATAATATTGTTAGTGATTGATGTGATCCTCAATAATATTGTTAGTGATTGATGTGAACCTCAATAATATTGTTAGTTGTTGATGTGAACCTCAATAATATTGTTAGTGATTGATGTGAACCTCAATAATATTGTTGGGGATTGATGTGAACCTCAATAATATTGTTAGTGGTGGATGTGAACCTCAATAATATTGTTAGTGATTGATGTGAATCTCAATAAAATTGTAAGTGATTGATGTGAACCCCAATAATATTGTTAGTGGTTGATGTGAACCTCAATAATATTGTAGGGATTGATGTGAACCTCAATAATATTGTTAGCGATTGATGTGAACCTCAATAATATTGTTGGGGATTGATGTGAACCTCAATAAAATTGTTAGTGATTGATGTGAACCTCAATAAAATTGTTAGTGATTGATGTGAACCTCAATATTATTGTTAGTGGTTGATGTGAACCTCAATAATATTGTTAGTTGTTGATGTGAACCTCAATAATATTGTTGGGGATTGATGTGAACCTCAATAAAATTGTTAGTGGTTGATGTGAACCTCAATAATAGTGTTAGTTGTTGATGTGAACCTCAATTATATTGTTGGGGATTGATGTGAACCTCAATAATAATGTTAGTGATTGATGTGAACCTCAATAATATTTTTGGGGATTGATGTGAACCTCAATAATATTGTTAGTGATTGATGTGAACCTGAATAATATTGTTAGTTGTTGATGTGAACCTCAATAGTATTGTTAGTTGTTGATGTGAACCTCAATAATATTGTAGGGATTGATGTGAACCTCAATAAAATTGTAAGTGATTGATGTGAACCCCAATAATATTGTTAGTGGTTGATGTGAACCTCAATAATATTGTAGGGATTGATGTGAACCTCAATAATATTGTTAGCGATTGATGAGAACCTCAATAATATTGTTAGTGGTGGATGTGAACCTCAATAATATTGTTGGGGATTGATGTGAACCTCAATAATATTGTTAGTGATTGATGTGAACCTCAATAATATTGTTAGTTGTTGATGTGAACCTCAATAAAATTGTTAGTGATTGATGTGAACCTCAATAATATTGTTAGTAGTTGATGTGAACCTCAATAATATTGTTGGGGATTGATGTGAACCTCAATAAAATTGTTAGTGATTGATGTGAACCTCAATAAAATTGTTAGTGATTGATGTGAACCTCAATATTATTGTTAGTGGTTGATGTGAACCTCAATAATATTGTTAGTTGTTGATGTGAACCTCAATAATATTGTTGGGGATTGATGTGAACCTCAATAAAATTGTTAGTGGTTGATGTGAACCTCAATAATAGTGTTAGTTGTTGATGTGAACCTCAATAATATTGTTGGGGATTGATGTGAACCTCAATAATAATGTTAGTGATTGATGTGAACCTCAATAATATTTTTGGGGATTGATGTGAACCTCAATAATATTGTTAGTGATTGATGTGCACCTCAATAATATTGTTAGTGATTGATGTGAACCTCAATAATATTGTTAGTTGTTGATGTGAACCTCAATAGTATTGTTAGTTGTTGATGTGAACCTCAATAATATTGTTAGTGATTGATGTGATCCTCAATAATATTGTTAGTGATTGATGTGAACCTCAATAATATTGTTGGGGATTGATGAGAACCTCAATAATATTGTTAGTGGTGGATGTGAACCTCAATAATATTGTTAGTGATTGATGTGAACCTCAATAATATTGTTAGTGATTGTTGTGAACCTCATTAACATTGTTAGTGATTGATGTGAACCTCAATAATATTGTTAGTGATTGATGGAAACCTCAATAATATTGTTAGTGGTTGATGTGAACCTCAATAATATTGTTAGTGGTTGAAGTGAACCTCAATAATATTGTGAGTGGTTGATGTGAACCTCAATAATATTGTTAGTGGTTGATGTGAACCTCAATAATATTGTTGATGATTCATGTGAACCTCAATAATATTGTTAGTGATTGATGTGATCCTCCATAATATTGATAGTGGTTGATGTGAACCTCAATAACATTGTTAGTGATTGATGTGAACCTCAATAATATTGTTAGTGATTGATGTAAACCTCAATAATATTGTTAGTGGTTGATGTGAACCTCAATAATATTGTTAGTGATTGATGTGAACCTCAATAATATTGTTGGGGATTGATGTGAACCTCAATAATATTGTTAGTGATTGATGTGAACCTCAATAATATTGTTAGTGATTGATGTGAACCTCAATAATATTGTTAGTGGTTGATGTGAACCTCAATATTATTGTTAGTGATTGATTTGAACCTCAATAATATTGTTAGTGGTTGATGTGAACTTCAATAATATTGTTAGTGATTGATGTGAACCTCAATAATATTGTTAGTGGTTGATGTGAACCTCAATAATATTATTAGTGATTGATGTGAACCTCAATAATATTGTTATTGGTTGATGTGAACTTCAATAATATTGTTAGTGATTGATGTGAACCTCAATAATATTGTTAGTGATTGATGTGAAACTCAATAATGTTGTTAGTGATTGATGTGAATCTCAATAATATTGTTAGTGATTGATGTGAACCTCAATAATATAGTTGGGGATTGATGTGAACCTCAATAATATTGTTGGGGATTGATGTGCACCTCAATAATATTGTTAGTTGTTGATGTGAACCTCAATAATATTTTTGGGGATTGATGAGAACCTCAATAATATTGTTAGTGATTGATGTGAACCTCAATAATATTGTTAGTTGTTGATGTGAACCTCAATAGTATTGTTAGTGATTGATGTGATCCTCAATAATATTGTTAGTGATTGATGTGATCCTCAATAATATTGTTAGTGATTGATGTGAACCTCAATAATATTGTTAGTTGTTGATGTGAACCTCAATAATATTGTTAGTGATTGATGTGAACCTCAATAATATTGTTGGGGATTGATGTGAACCTCAATAATATTGTTAGTGGTGGATGTGAACCTCAATAATATTGTTAGTGATTGATGTGAATCTCAATAAAATTGTAAGTGATTGATGTGAACCCCAATAATATTGTTAGTGGTTGATGTGAACCTCAATAATATTGTAGGGATTGATGTGAACCTCAATAATATTGTTAGCGATTGATGTGAACCTCAATAATATTGTTGGGGATTGATGAGAACCTCAATAATATTGTTAGTGGTGGATGTGAACCTCAATAATATTGTTAGTGATTGATGTGAACCTCAATAATATTGTTAGTGATTGTTGTGAACCTCAATAATATTGTTGGGGATTGATGTGAACCTCAATAATATTGTTAGTGATTAATGTGAACCTCAATAATATTGTTAGTTGTTGATGTGAACCTCAATAAAATTGTTAGTGATTGATGTGAACCTCAATAATATTGTTAGTAGTTGATGTGAACCTCAATAATATTGTTGGGGATTGATGTGAACCTCAATAAAATTGTTAGTGATTGATGTGAACCTCAATAAAATTGTTAGTGGTTGATGTGAACCTCAATAATATTGTTGGGGATTGATGTGAACCTCAATAAAATTGTTAGTGGTTGATGTGAACCTCAATAATAGTGTTAGTTGTTGATGTGAACCTCAATAATATTGTTGGGGATTGATGTGAACCTCAATAATAATGTTAGTGATTGATGTGAACCTCAATAATATTTTTGGGGATTGATGTGAACCTCAATAATATTGTTGGGGATTGATGAGAACCTCAATAATATTGTTAGTGGTAGATGTGAACCTCAATAATATTGTTAGTGATTGATGTGAACCTCAATAATATTGTTAGTGATTGTTGTGAACCTCAATAATATTGTTTGGGATTGATGTGAACCTCAATAATATTGTTAGTGATTGATGTGAACCTCAATAATATTGTTAGTTGTTGATGTGAACCTCAATAAAATTGTTAGTGATTGATGTGAACCTCAATAATATTGTTAGTGATTGATGTGAACCTCAATAATATTGTTAGTGATTGATGTGAACCTCAATAATATTGTTAGTTGTTGATGTGAACCTCAATAGTATTGTTAGTTGTTGCTGTGAACCTCAATAATATTGTTTGGGATTGATGTGAACCTCAATAATATTGTTAGTGATTGATGTGAACCTCAATAATATTGTTAGTTGTTGATGTGAACCTCAATAATATTGTTAGTGATTGATGTGAACCTCAATAATATTGTTAGTTGTTGATGTGAACCTCAATAATATTGTTAGTGATTGATGTGAACCTCAATAATATTGTTGGGGATTGATGTGAACCTCAATAATATTGTTAGTTGTTGATGTGAACCTCAATAGTATTGTTAGTTGTTGCTGTGAACCTCAATAATATTGTTAGTGATTGATGTGAACCTCAATAATATTGTTAGTTGTTGATGTGAACCTCAATAATATTGTTAGTGATTGATGTGAACCTCAATAATATTGTTGGGGATTGATGTGAACCTCAATAATATTGTTAGTGGTTGATGTGCACCTCAATAATATTGTTAGTGGTTGATGTGAACCTCAATAATATTGTTAGTGGTTGATGTGAACATCAATAATATTGTTAGTTGTTGATGTGAACCTCAATAATATTGTTAGTGGTGGATGTGAACCTCAATAATATTGTTAGTGATTGATGTGATCCTCAATAATATTGTTAGTGATTGATGTGAACCTCAATAATATTGTTAGTTGTTGATGTGAACCTCAATAATATTGTTAGTGATTGATGTGAACCTCAATAATATTGTTGGGGATTGATGTGAACCTCAATAATATTGTTAGTGGTGGATGTGAACCTCAATAATATTGTTAGTGATTGATGTGAATCTCAATAAAATTGTAAGTGATTGATGTGAACCCCAATAATATTGTTAGTGGTTGATGTGAACCTCAATAATATTGTAGGGATTGATGTGAACCTCAATAATATTGTTAGCGATTGATATGAACCTCAATAATATTGTTGGGGATTGATGAGAACCTCAATAATATTGTTAGTGGTGGATGTGAACCTCAATAATATTGTTAGTGATTGATGTGAACCTCAATAATATTGTTAGTGATTGTTGTGAACCTCAATAATATTGTTGGGGATTGATGTGAACCTCAATAATATTGTTAGTGATTGATGTGAACCTCAATAATATTGTTAGTTGTTGATGTGAACCTCAATAAAATTGTTAGTGATTGATGTGAACCTCAATAATATTGTTAGTTGTTGATGTGAACCTCAATAGTATTGTTAGTTGTTGCTGTGAACCTCAATAATATTGTTAGTGATTGATGTGAACCTCAATAATATTGTTAGTTGTTGATGTGAACCTCAATAATATTGTTAGTGATTGTTGTGAACCTCAATAATATTGTTAGTGATTGTTGTGAACCTCAATAATATTGTTGGGGATTGATGTGAACCTCAATAATATTGTTAGTGATTGATGTGAACCTCAATAATATTGTTAGTTGTTGATGTGAACCTCAATAAAATTGTTAGTGATTGATGTGAACCTCAATAATATTGTTAGTGGTGGATGTGAACCTCAATAATATTGTTAGTGATTGATGTGAATCTCAATAAAATTGTAAGTGATTGATGTGAACCTCAATAAAATTGTTAGTGGTTGATGTGAACCTCAATAATATTGTTGGGGATTGATGTGAACCTCAATAAAATTGTTAGTGGTTGATGTGAACCTCAATAATAGTGTTAGTTGTTGATGTGAACCTCAATAATATTGTTGGGGATTGATGTGAACCTCAATAATAATGTTAGTGATTGATGTGAACCTCAATAATATTTTTGGGGATTGATGTGAACCTCAATAATATTGTTGGGGATTGATGAGAACCTCAATAATATTGTTAGTGGTGGATGTGAACCTCAATAATATTGTTAGTGATTGATGTGAACCTCAATAATATTGTTAGTGATTGTTGTGAACCTCAATAATATTGTTTGGGATTGATGTGAACCTCAATAATATTGTTAGTGATTGATGTGAACCTCAATAATATTGTTAGTTGTTGATGTGAACCTCAATAAAATTGTTACTGATTGATGTGAACCTCAATAATATTGTTAGTTGTTGATGTGAACCTCAATAGTATTGTTAGTTGTTGCTGTGAACCTCAATAATATCGTTAGTGATTGATGTGAACCTCAATAATATTGTTAGTTGTAGATGTGAACCTCAATAATATTGTTAGTGATTGATGTGAACCTCAATAATATTGTTGGGGATTGATGTGAACCTCAATAATATTGTTAGCAAATAACACCGAATAAACGGCAAGGTAAAGACTATGTCTAATTATAGTAAATACGTACTGCGTGCGTGACTCGAACCGGCGCTCGCGTACGGCACCTAATCGCCTAGCTTCACGCCACTACACGTCTTCCCCTCGGCCACCGGGCATCCCCAAAAAAGGATGCTTAATAACCGAGCTTATTACGTGCAGAGAACGTGAAACCCGTCCACGCGATACGCGATACGCGCCACACAGCATGGCCAGAATGCGGCAAAGGCCTTCAGATCTGGCTGTAGTAGGATGGTGAAAGTAATGGTACAGCATTTTAACAGTGAATAAGTACTGAGAAATAATTTTTAAACTCATAGTTGCTGTCGACATAGGAAGTAAAGTAAGCAAATAACACCGAATAAACGGCAAGGTAAAGACTATGTCTAATTATAGTAAATACGTACTGCGTGCGTGACTCGAACCGGCGCTCGCGTACGGCACCTAATCGCCTAGCTTCACGCCACTACACGTCTTCCCCTCGGCCACCGGGCATCCCCAAAAAAGGATGCTTAATAACCGAGCTTATTACGTGCAGAGAACGTGAAACCCGTCCACGCGATACGCGATACGCGCCACACAGCATGGCCAGAATGCGGCAAAGGCCTTCAGATCTGGCTGTAGTAGGATGGTGAAAGTAATGGTACAGCATTTTAACAGTGAATAAGTACTGAGAAATAATTTTTAAACTCATAGTTGCTGTCGACATAGGAAGTAAAGTAAGCAAATAACACCGAATAAACGGCAAGGTAAAGACTATGTCTAATTATAGTAAATACGTACTGCGTGCGTGACTCGAACCGGCGCTCGCGTACGGCACCTAATCGCCTAGCTTCACGCCACTACACGTCTTCCCCTCGGCCACCGGGCATCCCCAAAAAAGGATGCTTAATAACCGAGCTTATTACGTGCAGAGAACGTGAAACCCGTCCACGCGATACGCGATACGCGCCACACAGCATGGCCAGAATGCGGCAAAGGCCTTCAGATCTGGCTGTAGTAGGATGGTGAAAGTAATGGTACAGCATTTTAACAGTGAATAAGTACTGAGAAATAATTTTTAAACTCATAGTTGCTGTCGACATAGGAAGTAAAGTAAGCAAATAACACCGAATAAACGGCAAGGTAAAGACTATGTCTAATTATAGTAAATACGTACTGCGTGCGTGACTCGAACCGGCGCTCGCGTACGGCACCTAATCGCCTAGCTTCACGCCACTACACGTCTTCCCCTCGGCCACCGGGCATCCCCAAAAAAGGATGCTTAATAACCGAGCTTATTACGTGCAGAGAACGTGAAACCTGTCCACGCGATACGCGATACGCGCCACACAGCATGGCCAGAATGCGGCAAAGGCCTTCAGATCTGGCTGTAGTAGGATGGTGAAAGTAATGGTACAGCATTTTAACAGTGAATAAGTACTGAGAAATAATTTTTAAACTCATAGTTGCTGTCGACATAGGAAGTAAAGTAAGCAAATAACACCGAATAAACGGCAAGGTAAAGACTATGTCTAATTATAGTAAATACGTACTGCGTGCGTGACTCGAACCGGCGCTCGCGTACGGCACCTAATCGCCTAGCTTCACGCCACTACACGTCTTCCCCTCGGCCACCGGGCATCCCCAAAAAAGGATGCTTAATAACCGAGCTTATTACGTGCAGAGAACGTGAAACCCGTCCACGCGATACGCGATACGCGCCACACAGCATGGCCAGAATGCGGCAAAGGCCTTCAGATCTGGCTGTAGTAGGATGGTGAAAGTAATGGTACAGCATTTTAACAGTGAATAAGTACTGAGAAATAATTTTTAAACTCATAGTTGCTGTCGACATAGGAAGTAAAGTAAGCAAATAACACCGAATAAACGGCAAGGTAAAGACTATGTCTAATTATAGTAAATACGTACTGCGTGCGTGACTCGAACCGGCGCTCGCGTACGGCACCTAATCGCCTAGCTTCACGCCACTACACGTCTTCCCCTCGGCCACCGGGCATCCCCAAAAAAGGATGCTTAATAACCGAGCTTATTACGTGCAGAGAACGTGAAACCCGTCCACGCGATACGCGATACGCGCCACACAGCATGGCCAGAATGCGGCAAAGGCCTTCAGATGTTGCTGTCGACATAGTCTTTACCTTGCCGTTTATTCGGTGTTATTTGCTTACTTTACTTCCTATGTCGACAGCAACTATGAGTTCAATAATATTGTTAGTTGTTGATGTGAACCTCAATAGTATTGTTAGTTGTTGCTGTGAACCTCAATAATATTGTTAGTGATTGATGTGAACCTCAATAATATTGTTAGTTGTTGATGTGAACCTCAATAATATTGTTAGTGATTGATGTGAACCTCAATAATATTGTTGGGGATTGATGTGAACCTCAATAATATTGTTAGTGGTTGATGTGTACCTCAATAATATTGTTAGTGGTTGATGTGAACCTCAATAATATTGTTAGTGGTTGATGTGAACATCAATAATATTGTTAGTTGTTGATGTGAACCTCAATAATATTGTTAGTGGTGGATGTGAACCTCAATAATATTGTTAGTGATTGATGTGATCCTCAATAATATTGTTAGTGATTGATGTGAACCTCAATAACATTGTTAGTTGTTGATGTGAACCTCAATAATATTGTTAGTGATTGATGTGAACCTCAATAATATTGTTGGGGATTGATGTGAACCTCAATAATATTGTTAGTGGTGGATGTGAACCTCAATAATATTGTTAGTGATTGATGTGAATCTCAATAAAATTGTAAGTGATTGATGTGAACCCCAATAATATTGTTAGTGGTTGATGTGAACCTCAATAATATTGTAGGGATTGATGTGAACCTCCATAATATTGTTAGCGATTGATGTGAACCTCAATAATATTTTTGGGGATTGATGTGAACCTCAATAATATTGTTGGGGATTGATGAGAACCTCAATAATATTGTTAGTGGTGGATGTGAACCTCAATAATATTGTTAGTGATTGATGTGAACCTCAATAATATTGTTAGTGATTGTTGTGAACCTCAATAATATTGTTGGGGATTGATGTGAACCTCAATAATATTGTTAGTGATTGATGTGAACCTCAATAATATTGTTAGTTGTTGATGTGAACCTCAATAAAATTGTTAGTGATTGATGTGAACCTCAATAATATTGTTAGTTGTTGATGTGAACCTCAATAGTATTGTTAGTTGTTGCTGTGAACCTCAATAATATTGTTAGTGATTGATGTGAACCTCAATAATATTGTTAGTGATTGATGTGAACCTCAATAATATTGTTAGTTGTTGATGTGAACCTCAATAATATTGTTAGTGATTGATGTGAACCTCAATAATATTGTTGGGGATTGATGTGAACCTCAATAATATTGTTAGTGGTTGATGTGCACCTCAATAATATTGTTAGTGGTTGATGTGAACCTCAATAATATTGTTAGTGGTTGATGTGAACATCAATAATATTGTTAGTTGTTGATGTGAACCTCAATAATATTGTTAGTGGTTGATGTGAACCTCAACAATATTGTTAGTGATTGATGTGAACCTCAATAATATTGTTAGTGGTTGATGTGAACCTCAATAATATGGTTTGTTGTTTATATAATATAATTATTCATGATTGATGTGAACCTCAAAAATATTGTTGGGGATTGATGTGAACCTCAATAATATTGTTAGTGATTGATGTGAACCTCAATAATATTGTTGATGATTCATGTGAACCTCAATAATATTGTTAGTGATTGATGTGATCCTCCATAATATTGTTAGTGGTTGATGTGAACCTCAATAACATTGTTAGTGATTGATGTGAACCTCAATAATATTGTTAGTGATTGATGGAAACCTCAATAATATTGTTAGTGGTTGATGTGAACCTCAATAATATTGTTAGTGATTGATGTGAACCTCAATAATATTGTTGGGGATTGATGTGAACCTCAATAATATTGTTAGTGGTGGATGTGAACCTCAATAATATTGTTAGTGATTGATGTGAATCTCAATAAAATTGTAAGTGATTGATGTGAACCCCAATAATATTGTTAGTGGTTGATGTGAACCTCAATAATATTGTAGGGATTGATGTGAACCTCAATAATATTGTTAGCGATTGATGTGAACCTCAATAATATTGTTGGGGATTGATGTGAACCTCAATAATATTGTTGGGGATTGATGAGAACCTCAATAATATTGTTAGTGGTGGATGTGAACCTCAATAATATTGTTAGTGATTGATGTGAACCTCAATAATATTGTTAGTGATTGTTGTGAACCTCAATAATATTGTTGGGGATTGATGTGAACCTCAATAATATTGTTAGTGATTGATGTGAACCTCAATAATATTGTTAGTTGTTGATGTGAACCTCAATAAAATTGTTAGTGATTGATGTGAACCTCAATAATATTGTTAGTTGTTGATGTGAACCTCAATAGTATTGTTAGTTGTTGCTGTGAACCTCAATAATATTGTTAGTGATTGATGTGAACCTCAATAATATTGTTAGTTGTTGATGTGAACCTCAATAATATTGTTAGTGATTGATGTGAACCTCAATAATATTGTTGGGGATTGATGTGAACCTCAATAATATTGTTAGTGGTTGATGTGCACCTCAATAATATTGTTAGTGGTTGATGTGAACCTCAATAATATTGTTAGTGGTTGATGTGAACATCAATAATATTGTTAGTTGTTGATGTGAACCTCAATAATATTGTTAGTGGTTGATGTGAACCTCAACAATATTGTTAGTGATTGATGTGAACCTCAATAATATTGTTAGTGGTTGATGTGAACCTCAATAATATGGTTTGTTGTTTATATAATATAATTATTCATGATTGATGTGAACCTCAAAAATATTGTTGGGGATTGATGTGAACCTCAATAATATTGTTAGTGATTGATGTGAACCTCAATAATATTGTTGATGATTCATGTGAACCTCAATAATATTGTTAGTGATTGATGTGATCCTCCATAATATTGTTAGTGGTTGATGTGAACCTCAATAACATTGTTAGTGATTGATGTGAACCTCAATAATATTGTTAGTGATTGATGGAAACCTCAATAATATTGTTAGTGGTTGATGTGAACCTCAATAATATTGTTAGTGATTGATGTGAACCTCAATAATATTGTTGGGGATTGATGTGAACCTCAATAATATTGTTAGTGGTGGATGTGAACCTCAATAATATTGTTAGTGATTGATGTGAATCTCAATAAAATTGTAAGTGATTGATGTGAACCCCAATAATATTGTTAGTGGTTGATGTGAACCTCAATAATATTGTAGGGATTGATGTGAACCTCAATAATATTGTTAGCGATTGATGTGAACCTCAATAATATTGTTGGGAATTGATGAGAACCTCAATAATATTGTTAGTGGTGGATGTGAACCTCAATAATATTGTTAGTGATTGATGTGAACCTCAATAATATTGTTAGTGATTGTTGTGAACCTCAATAATATTGTTGGGGATTGATGTGAACCTCAATAATATTGTTAGTGATTGATGTGAACCTCAATAATATTGTTAGTTGTTGATGTGAACCTCAATAAAATTGTTAGTGATTGATGTGAACCTCAATAATATTGTTAGTTGTTGATGTGAACCTCAATAGTATTGTTAGTTGTTGCTGTGAACCTCAATAATATTGTTAGTGATTGATGTGAACCTCAATAATATTGTTAGTTGTTGATGTGAACCTCAATAATATTGTTAGTGATTGATGTGAACCTCAATAATATTGTTGGGGATTGATGTGAACCTCAATAATATTGTTAGTGGTTGATGTGCACCTCAATAATATTGTTAGTGGTTGATGTGAACCTCAATAATATTGTTAGTGGTTGATGTTAACATCAATAATATTGTTAGTTGTTGATGTGAACCTCAATAATATTGTTAGTGGTTGATGTGAACCTCAACAATATTGTTAGTGATTGATGTGAACCTCAATAATATTGTTAGTGGTTGATGTGAACCTCAATAATATGGTTTGTTGTTTATATAATATAATTATTCATGATTGATGTGAACCTCAATAATATTGTTGGGGATTGATGTGAACCTCAATAATATTGTTAGTGATGGATGTGAACCTCAATAATATTGTTGATGATTGATGTGAACCTCAATAATATTGTTAGTGATTGATGGAAACCTCAATAATATTGTTAGTGGTTGATGTGAACCTCAATAATATTGTTAGTGATTGATGTGAACCTCAATAATATTGTTGGGGATTGATGTGAACCTCAATAATATTGTTAGTGGTGGATGTGAACCTCAATAATATTGTTAGTGATTGATGTGAATCTCAATAAAATTGTAAGTGATTGATGTGAACCCCAATAATATTGTTAGTGGTTGATGTGAACCTCAATAATATTGTAGGGATTGATGTGAACCTCAATAATATTGTTAGCGATTGATGTGAACCTCAATAATATTGTTGGGGATTGATGAGAACCTCAATAATATTGTTAGTGGTGGATGTGAACCTCAATAATATTGTTAGTGATTGATGTGAACCTCAATAATATTGTTAGTGATTGTTGTGAACCTCAATAATATTGTTGGGGATTGATGTGAACCTCAATAATATTGTTAGTGATTGATGTGAACCTCAATAATATTGTTGGGGATTGATGTGAACCTCAATAATATTGTTAGTGGTGGATGTGAACCTCAATAATATTGTTAGTGATTGATGTGAATCTCAATAAAATTGTAAGTGATTGATGTGAACCCCAATAATATTGTTAGTGGTTGATGTGAACCTCAATAATATTGTAGGGATTGATGTGAACCTCAATAATATTGTTAGCGATTGATGTGAACCTCAATAATATTGTTGGGGATTGATGAGAACCTCAATAATATTGTTAGTGGTGGATGTGAACCTCAATAATATTGTTAGTGATTGATGTGAACCTCAATAATATTGTTAGTGATTGTTGTGAACCTCAATAATATTGTTGGGGATTGATGTGAACCTCAATAAAATTGTTAGTGATTGATGTGAACCTCAATAATATTGTTAGTTGTTGATGTGAACCTCAATAAAATTGTTAGTGGTTGATGTGATCCTCAATAATATTGTTAGTGATTGATGTGAACCCAATAATATTATTAGTGATTGATGTGAACCCCAATAATATTGTTAGTGATTGATGTGAACCTCAATAATATTGTTAGTTGTTGATGTGAACCTCAATAAAATTGTTAGTGATTGATGTGAACCTCAATAATATTGTTAGTTGTTGATGTGAACCTCAATAGTATTGTTAGTTGTTGCTGTGAACCTCAATAATATTGTTAGTGATTGATGTGAACCTCAATAATATTGTTAGTTGTTGATGTGAACCTCAATAATATTGTTAGTGATTGATGTGAACCTCAATAATATTGTTGGGGATTGATGTGAACCTCAATAATATTGTTAGTGGTTGATGTGCACCTCAATAATATTGTTAGTGGTTGATGTGAACCTCAATAATATTGTTAGTGGTTGATGTTAACATCAATAATATTGTTAGTTGTTGATGTGAACCTCAATAATATTGTTAGTGGTTGATGTGAACCTCAACAATATTGTTAGTGATTGATGTGAACCTCAATAATATTGTTAGTGGTTGATGTGAACCTCAATAATATGGTTTGTTGTTTATATAATATAATTATTCATGATTGATGTGAACCTCAATAATATTGTTGGGGATTGATGTGAACCTCAATAATATTGTTAGTGATGGATGTGAACCTCAATAATATTGTTGATGATTGATGTGAACCTCAATAATATTGTTAGTGATTGATGGAAACCTCAATAATATTGTTAGTGGTTGATGTGAACCTCAATAATATTGTTAGTGATTGATGTGAACCTCAATAATATTGTTGGGGATTGATGTGAACCTCAATAATATTGTTAGTGGTGGATGTGAACCTCAATAATATTGTTAGTGATTGATGTGAATCTCAATAAAATTGTAAGTGATTGATGTGAACCCCAATAATATTGTTAGTGGTTGATGTGAACCTCAATAATATTGTAGGGATTGATGTGAACCTCAATAATATTGTTAGCGATTGATGTGAACCTCAATAATATTGTTGGGGATTGATGAGAACCTCAATAATATTGTTAGTGGTGGATGTGAACCTCAATAATATTGTTAGTGATTGATGTGAACCTCAATAATATTGTTAGTGATTGTTGTGAACCTCAATAATATTGTTGGGGATTGATGTGAACCTCAATAATATTGTTAGTGATTGATGTGAACCTCAATAATATTGTTGGGGATTGATGTGAACCTCAATAATATTGTTAGTGGTGGATGTGAACCTCAATAATATTGTTAGTGATTGATGTGAATCTCAATAAAATTGTAAGTGATTGATGTGAACCCCAATAATATTGTTAGTGGTTGATGTGAACCTCAATAATATTGTAGGGATTGATGTGAACCTCAATAATATTGTTAGCGATTGATGTGAACCTCAATAATATTGTTGGGGATTGATGAGAACCTCAATAATATTGTTAGTGGTGGATGTGAACCTCAATAATATTGTTAGTGATTGATGTGAACCTCAATAATATTGTTAGTGATTGTTGTGAACCTCAATAATATTGTTGGGGATTGATGTGAACCTCAATAAAATTGTTAGTGATTGATGTGAACCTCAATAATATTGTTAGTTGTTGATGTGAACCTCAATAAAATTGTTAGTGGTTGATGTGATCCTCAATAATATTGTTAGTGATTGATGTGAACCCAATAATATTATTAGTGATTGATGTGAACCTCAATAATATTGTTAGTTGTTGATGTGAACCTCAATAGTATTGTTAGTTGTTGCTGTGAACCTCAATAATATTGTTAGTGATTGATGTGAACCTCAATAATATTGTTAGTTGTTGATGTGAACCTCAATAATATTGTTAGTGATTGATGTGAACCTCAATAATATTGTTGGGGATTGATGTGAACCTCAATAATATTGTTAGTGGTTGATGTGCACCTCAATAATATTGTTAGTGGTTGATGTGAACCTCAATAATATTGTTAGTGGTTGATGTTAACATCAATAATATTGTTAGTTGTTGATGTGAACCTCAATAATATTGTTAGTGGTTGATGTGAACCTCAACAATATTGTTAGTGATTGATGTGAACCTCAATAATATTGTTAGTGGTTGATGTGAACCTCAATAATATGGTTTGTTGTTTATATAATATAATTATTCATGATTGATGTGAACCTCAATAATATTGTTGGGGATTGATGTGAACCTCAATAATATTGTTAGTGATGGATGTGAACCTCAATAATATTGTTGATGATTCATGTGAACCTCAATAATATTGTTAGTGATTGATGTGATCCTCCATAATATTGTTAGTGGTTGATGTGAACCTCAATAACATTGTTAGTGATTGATGTGAACCTCAATAATATTGTTGGTGATTGATGGAAACCTCAATAATATTGTTAGTGGTTGATGTGAACCTCAATAATATTGTTAGTGATTGATGTGAACCTCAATAATATTGTTGGGGATTGATGTGAACCTCAATAATATTGTTAGTGGTGGATGTGAACCTCAATAATATTGTTAGTGATTGATGTGAATCTCAATAAAATTGTAAGTGATTGATGTGAACCCCAATAATATTGTTAGTGGTTGATGTGAACCTCAATAATATTGTAGGGATTGATGTGAACCTCAATAATATTGTTAGCGATTGATGTGAACCTCAATAATATTGTTGGGGATTGATGAGAACCTCAATAATATTGTTAGTGGTGGATGTGAACCTCAATAATATTGTTAGTGATTGATGTGAACCTCAATAATATTGTTAGTGATTGTTGTGAACCTCAATAATATTGTTGGGGATTGATGTGAACCTCAATAATATTGTTAGTTGTTGATGTGAACCTCAATAAAATTGTTAGTGATTGATGTGAACCTCAATAATATTGTTAGTTGTTGATGTGAACCTCAATAGTATTGTTAGTTGTTGCTGTGAACCTCAATAATATTGTTAGTGATTGATGTGAACCTCAATAATATTGTTAGTTGTTGATGTGAACCTCAATAATATTGTTAGTGATTGATGTGAACCTCAATAATATTGTTGGGGATTGATGTGAACCTCAATAATATTGTTAGTGGTTGATGTGCACCTCAATAATATTGTTAGTGGTTGATGTGAACCTCAATAATATTGTTAGTGGTTGATGTGAACATCAATAATATTGTTAGTTGTTGATGTGAACCTCAATAATATTGTTAGTGGTTGATGTGAACCTCAACAATATTGTTAGTGATTGATGTGAACCTCAATAATATTGTTAGTGGTTGATGTGAACCTCAATAATATGGTTTGTTGTTTATATAATATAATTATTCATGATTGATGAGAACCTCAATAATATTGTTGGGGATTGATGTGAACCTCAATAATATTGTTAGTGATTGATGTGAACCTCAATAATATTGTTGATGATTCATGTGAACCTCAATAATATTGTTAGTGATTGATGTGATCCTCCATAATATTGTTAGTGGTTGATGTGAACCTCAATAACATTGTTAGTGATTGATGTGAACCTCAATAATATTGTTAGTGATTGATGGAAACCTCAATAATATTGTTAGTGGTTGATGTGAACCTCAATAATATTGTTAGTGGTTGAAGTGAACCTCAATAATATTGTGAGTGGTTGATGTGAACCTCAATAATATTGTTAGTGGTTGATGTGAACCTCAATAATATTGTTAGTGGTGGATGTGAACCTCAATAATATTGTTAGTTGTTGATGTGAACCTCAATAATATTGTTGGGGATTGATGTGAACCTCAATAAAATTGTTAGTGGTTGATGTGAACCTCAATAATAGTGTTAGTTGTTGATGTGAACCTCAATAATATTGTTGGGGATTGATGTGAACCTCAATAATAATGTTAGTGATTGATGTGAACCTCAATAATATTTTTGGGGATTGATGTGAACCTCAATAATATTGTTAGTGGTTGATGTGAACCTCAATAATATTGTAGGGATTGATGTGAACCTCAATAATATTGTTAGCGATTGATGTGAACCTCAATAATATTGTTGGGGATTGATGAGAACCTCAATAATATTGTTAGTGGTGGATGTGAACCTCAATAATATTGTTAGTGATTGATGTGAACCTCAATAATATTGTTAGTGATTGTTGTGAACCTCAATAATATTGTTGGGGATTGATGTGAACCTCAATAATATTGTTAGTGATTGATGTGAACCTCAATAATATTGTTAGTTGTTGATGTGAACCTCAATAAAATTGTTAGTGATTGATGTGAACCTCAATAATATTGTTAGTTGTTGATGTGAACCTCAATAGTATTGTTAGTTGTTGCTGTGAACCTCAATAATATTGTTAGTGATTGATGTGAACCTCAATAATATTGTTAGTTGTTGATGTGAACCTCAATAATATTGTTAGTGATTGATGTGAACCTCAATAATATTGTTGGGGATTGATGTGAACCTCAATAATATTGTTAGTGGTTGATGTGCACCTCAATAATATTGTTAGTGGTTGATGTGAACCTCAATAATATTGTTAGTGGTTGATGTGAACATCAATAATATTGTTAGTTGTTGATGTGAACCTCAATAATATTGTTAGTGGTTGATGTGAACCTCAACAATATTGTTAGTGGTTGATGTGAACCTCAATAATATTGTTAGTGGTTGATGTGAACATCAATAATATTGTTAGTTGTTGATGTGAACCTCAATAATATTGTTAGTGGTTGATGTGAACCTCAATAATATGGTTTGTTGTTTATATAATATAATTATTCATGATTGATGTGAACCTCAATAATATTGTTGGGGATTGATGTGAACCTCAATAATATTGTTAGTGATTGATGTGAACCTCAATAATATTGTTGATGATTCATGTGAACCTCAATAATATTGTTAGTGATTGATGTGATCCTCCATAATATTGTTAGTGGTTGATGTGAACCTCAATAACATTGTTAGTGATTGATGTGAACCTCAATAATATTGTAAGTGATTGATGGAAACCTCAATAATATTGTTAGTGGTTGATGTGAACCTCAATAATATTGTTAGTGGTTGAAGTGAACCTCAATAATATTGTGAGTGGTTGATGTGAACCTCAATAATATTGTTAGTGGTTGATGTGAACCTCAATAATATTGTTAGTGGTGGATGTGAACCTCAATAATATTGTTAGTGATTGATGTGAACCTCAATAATATTGTTAGTGATTGTTGTGAACCTCAATAATATTGTTGGGGATTGATGTGAACCTCAATAATATTGTTAGTGATTGATGTGAACCTCAATAATATTGTTAGTTGTTGATGTGAACCTCAATAAAATTGTTAGTGATTGATGTGAACCTCAATAATATTGTTAGTAGTTGATGTGAACCTCAATAATATTGTTGGGGATTGATGTGAACCTCAATAAAATTGTTAGTGATTGATGTGAACCTCAATAAAATTGTTAGTGGTTGATGTGAACCTCAATAATATTGTTAGTTGTTGATGTGAACCTCAATAATATTGTTGGGGATTGATGTGAACCTCAATAAAATTGTTAGTGGTTGATGTGAACCTCAATAATAGTGTTAGTTGTTGATGTGAACCTCAATAATATTGTTGGGGATTGATGTGAACCTCAATAATAATGTTAGTGATTGATGTGAACCTCAATAATATTTTTGGGGATTGATGTGAACCTCAATAATATTGTTAGTGATTGATGTGAACCTCAATAATATTGTTAGTTGTTGATGTGAACCTCAATAGTATTGTTAGTTGTTGATGTGAACCTCAATAATATTGTTAGTGATTGATGTGATCCTCAATAATATTGTTAGTGATTGATGTGAACCTCAACAATATTGTTAGTTGTTGATGTGAACCTCAATAATATTGTAGGGATTGATGTGAACCTCAATAATATTGTTAGCGATTGATGTGAACCTCAATAATATTGTTGGGGATTGATGAGAACCTCAATAATATTGTTAGTGGTGGATGTGAACCTCAATAATATTGTTAGTGATTGATGTGAACCTCAATAATATTGTTAGTGATTGTTGTGAACCTCAATAATATTGTTGGGGATTGATGTGAACCTCAATAATATTGTTAGTGATTGATGTGAACCTCAATAATATTGTTAGTTGTTGATGTGAACCTCAATAAAATTGTTAGTGATTGATGTGAACCTCAATAATAT
This sequence comes from Saccoglossus kowalevskii, assembly GCF_978046115.1. NCBI lineage: Eukaryota > Metazoa > Hemichordata > Enteropneusta > Harrimaniidae > Saccoglossus > Saccoglossus kowalevskii. The sequence goes on from NC_140659.1 coordinate 9,404,625, forward strand.
TGTTAGTTGTTGATGTGAACCTCAATAGTATTGATAGTTGTTGCTGTGAACCTCAATAATATTGTTAGTGATTGATGTGAACCTCAATAATATTGTTAGTTGTTGATGTGAACCTCAATAATATTGTTAGTGATTGATGTGAACCTCAATAATATTGTTGGGGATTGATGTGAACCTCAATAATATTGTTAGTGGTTGATGTGCACCTCAATAATATTGTTAGTGGTTGATGTGAACCTCAATAATATTGTTAGTGGTTGATGTGAACATCAATAATATTGTTAGTTGTTGATGTGAACCTCAATAATATTGTTAGTGGTTGATGTGAACCTCAACAATATTGTTAGTGAATGATGTGAACCTCAATAATATTGTTAGTGGTTGATGTGAACCTCAATAATATGGTTTGTTGTTTATATAATATAATTATTCATGATTGATGTGAACCTCAATAATATTGTTGGGGATTGATGTGAACCTCAATAATATTGTTAGTGATTGATGTGAACCTCAATAATAGTGTTGATGATTCATGTGAACCTCAATAATATTGTTAGCGATTGATGTGATCCTCCATAATATTGTTAGTGGTTGATGTGAACCTCAATTACATTGTTAGTGATTGATGTGAACCTCAATAATATTGTTAGTGATTGATGGAAACCTCAATAATATTGTTAGTGGTTGATGTGAACCTCAATAATATTGTTAGTGGTTGAAGTGAACCTCAATAATAATGTGAGTGGTTGATGTGAACCTCAATATTATTGTTAGTGGTTGATGTTAACCTCAATAATATTGTTAGTGGTTGATGTGAACCTCAATAATATTGTAGGGATTGATGTGAACCTCAATAATATTGTTAGCGATTGATGTGAACCTCAATAATATTGTTGGGGATTGATGAGATCCTCAATAATATTGTTAGTGGTGGATGTGAACCTCAATAATATTGTTAGTGATTGATGTGAACCTCAATAATATTGTTAGTGATTGTTGTGAACCTCAATAATAATGTTAGTGATTGATGTGAACCTCAATAAAATTGTTAGTGATTAATGTGAACCTCAATAATATTGATAGTGATTGATGTGAACCTCAATAATATTGTTAGTGGTTGATGTGAACCTCAATAATATTGTTAGTGGTTGAGGTGAACCTCAATAATATTGTTAGTGGTTGAAGTGAACCTCAATAATAATGTGAGTGGTTGATGTGAACCTCAATATTATTGTTAGTGATTGATGTGAACCCCAATAATATTGTTAGTGGTTGATGTGAACCTCAATAATATTGTAGGGATTGATGTGAACCTCAATAATATTGTTAGCGATTGATGTGAACCTCAATAATATTGTTGGGGATTGATGAGAACCTCAATAATATTGTTAGTGGTGGATGTGAACCTCAATAATATTGTTAGTGATTGATGTGAACATCAATAATATTGTTGGGGATTGATGTGAACCTCAATAATATTGTTAGTGATTGATGTGAACCTCAATAATATTGTTAGTTGTTGATGTGAACCTCAATAATATTGTTAGTGATTGATGTGAACCTCAATAATATTGTTGGGGATTGATGTGATCCTCAATAATATTGTTAGTGGTTGATGTGCACCTCAATAATATTGTTAGTGGTTGATGTGAACCTCAATAATATTGTTAGTGGTTGATGTGAACATCAATAATATTGTTAGTTGTTGATGTGAACCTCAATAATATTGTTAGTGGTTGATGTGAACCTCAACAATATTGTTAGTGATTGATGTGAACCTCAATAATATTGTTAGTGGTTGATGTGAACCTCAATAATATGGTTTGTTGTTTATATAATATAATTATTCATGATTGATGTGAACCTCAATAATATTGTTGGGGATTGATGTGAACCTCAATAATATTGTTAGTGATTGATGTGAACCTCAATAATATTGTTGATGATTCATGTGAACCTCAATAATATTGTTAGTGATTGATGTGATCCTCCATAATATTGTTAGTGGTTGATGTGAACCTCAATAACATTGTTAGTGATTGATGTGAACCTCAATAATATTGTTAGTGATTGATGGAAACCTCAATAATATTGTTAGTGGTTGATGTGAACCTCAATAATATTGTTAGTGGTTGAAGTGAACCTCAATAATATTGTGAGTGGTTGATGTGAACCTCAATAATATTGTTAGTGGTTGATGTGAACCTCAATAATATTGTTAGTGGTGGATGTGAACCTCAATAATATTGTTAGTGATTGATGTGAACCTCAATAATATTGTTAGTGATTGTTGTGAACCTCAATAATATTGTTGGGGATTGATGTGAACCTCAATAAAATTGTTAGTGATTGATGTGAACCTCAATAAAATTGTTAGTGGTTGATGTGAACCTCAATAATATTGTTAGTTGTTGATGTGAACCTCAATAATATTGTTGGGGATTGATGTGAACCTCAATAAAATTGTTAGTGGTTGATGTGAACCTCAATAATAGTGTTAGTTGTTGATGTGAACCTCAATAATATTGTTGGGGATTGATGTGAACCTCAATAATAATGTTAGTGATTGATGTGAACCTCAATAATATTTTTGGGGATTGATGTGAACCTCAATAATATTGTTAGTGATTGATGTGAACCTCAATAATATTGTTAGTTGTTGATGTGAACCTCAATAGTATTGTTAGTTGTTGATGTGAACCTCAATAATATTGTTAGTGATTGATGTGATCCTCAATAATATTGTTAGTGATTGATGTGAACCTCAACAATATTGTTAGTTGTTGATGTGAACCTCAATAATATTGTAGGGATTGATGTGAACCTCAATAATATTGTTAGCGATTGATGTGAACCTCAATAATATTGTTGGGGATTGATGAGAACCTCAATAATATTGTTAGTGATTGATGGAAACCTCAATAATATTGTTAGTGGTTGATGTGAACCTCAATAATATTGTTAGTGGTTGAAGTGAACCTCAATAATAATGTGAGTGGTTGATGTGAACCTCAATATTATTGTTAGTGGTTGATGTTAACCTCAATAATATTGTTAGTGGTTGATGTGAACCTCAATAATATTGTAGGGATTGATGTGAACCTCAATAATATTGTTAGCGATTGATGTGAACCTCAATAATATTGTTGGGGATTGATGAGAACCTCAATAATATTGTTAGTGGTGGATGTGAACCTCAATAATATTGTTAGTGATTGATGTGAACCTCAATAATATTGTTAGTGATTGTTGTGAACCTCAATAATAATGTTAGTGATTGATGTGAACCTCAATAAAATTGTTAGTGATTAATGTGAACCTCAATAATATTGATAGTGATTGATGTGAACCTCAATAATATTGTTAGTGGTTGATGTGAACCTCAATAATATTGTTAGTGGTTGAGGTGAACCTCAATAATATTGTTAGTGGTTGAAGTGAACCTCAATAATAATGTGAGTGGTTGATGTGAACCTCAATATTATTGTTAGTGATTGATGTGAACCCCAATAATATTGTTAGTGGTTGATGTGAACCTCAATAATATTGTAGGGATTGATGTGAACCTCAATAATATTGTTAGCGATTGATGTGAACCTCAATAATATTGTTGGGGATTGATGAGAACCTCAATAATATTGTTAGTGGTGGATGTGAACCTCAATAATATTGTTAGTGATTGATGTGAACATCAATAATATTGTTGGGGATTGATGTGAACCTCAATAATATTGTTAGTGATTGATGTGAACCTCAATAATATTGTTAGTTGTTGATGTGAACCTCAATAATATTGTTAGTGATTGATGTGAACCTCAATAATATTGTTGGGGATTGATGTGATCCTCAATAATATTGTTAGTGGTTGATGTGCACCTCAATAATATTGTTAGTGGTTGATGTGAACCTCAATAATATTGTTAGTGGTTGATGTGAACATCAATAATATTGTTAGTTGTTGATGTGAACCTCAATAATATTGTTAGTGGTTGATGTGAACCTCAACAATATTGTTAGTGATTGATGTGAACCTCAATAATATTGTTAGTGGTTGATGTGAACCTCAATAATATGGTTTGTTGTTTATATAATATAATTATTCATGATTGATGTGAACCTCAATAATATTGTTGGGGATTGATGTGAACCTCAATAATATTGTTAGTGATTGATGTGAACCTCAATAATATTGTTGATGATTCATGTGAACCTCAATAATATTGTTAGTGATTGATGTGATACTCCATAATATTGTTAGTGGTTGATGTGAACCTCAATAACATTGTTAGTGATTGATGTGAACCTCAATAATATTGTTAGTGATTGATGGAAACCTCAATAATATTGTTAGTGGTTGATGTGAACCTCAATAATATTGTTAGTGGTTGAAGTGAACCTCAATAATATTGTGAGTGGTTGATGTGAACCTCAATAATATTGTTAGTGGTTGATGTGAACCTCAATAATATTGTTAGTGGTGGATGTGAACCTCAATAATATTGTTAGTGATTGATGTGAACCTCAATAATATTGTTAGTGATTGTTGTGAACCTCAATAATATTGTTGGGGATTGATGTGAACCTCAATAATATTGTTAGTGATTGATGTGAACCTCAATAATATTGTTAGTTGTTGATGTGAACCTCAATAAAATTGTTAGTGATTGATGTGAACCTCAATAATATTGTTAGTAGTTGATGTGAACCTCAATAATATTGTTGGGGATTGATGTGAACCTCAATAAAATTGTTAGTGATTGATGTGAACCTCAATAAAATTGTTAGTGGTTGATGTGAACCTCAATAATATTGTTAGTTGTTGATGTGAACCTCAATAATATTGTTGGGGATTGATGTGAACCTCAATAAAATTGTTAGTGGTTGATGTGAACCTCAATAATAGTGTTAGTTGTTGATGTGAACCTCAATAATATTGTTGGGGATTGATGTGAACCTCAATAATAATGTTAGTGATTGATGTGAACCTCAATAATATTTTTGGGGATTGATGTGAACCTCAATAATATTGTTAGTGATTGATGTGAACCTCAATAATATTGTTAGTTGTTGATGTGAACCTCAATAGTATTGTTAGTTGTTGATGTGAACCTCAATAATATTGTTAGTGATTGATGTGATCCTCAATAATATTGTTAGTGATTGATGTGAACCTCAACAATATTGTTAGTTGTTGATGTGAACCTCAATAATATTGTAGGGATTGATGTGAACCTCAATAATATTGTTAGCGATTGATGTGAACCTCAATAATATTGTTGGGGATTGATGAGAACCTCAATAATATTGTTAGTGGTGGATGTGAACCTCAATAATATTGTTAGTGATTGATGTGAACCTCAATAATATTGTTAGTGATTGTTGTGAACCTCAATAATATTGTTGGGGATTGATGTGAACCTCAATAATATTGTTAGTGATTGATGTGAACCTCAATAATATTGTTAGTTGTTGATGTGAACCTCAATAAAATTGTTAGTGATTGATGTGAACCTCAATAATATTGTTAGTTGTTGATGTGAACCTCAATAGTATTGTTAGTTGTTGATGTGAACCTCAATAATATTGTTAGTGATTGATGTGAACCTCAATAATATTGTTGGGGATTGATGTGAACCTCAATAATATTGTTAGTGGTTGATGTGCACCTCAATAATATTGTTAGTGGTTGATGTGAACCTCAATAATATTGTTAGTGGTTGATGTGAACATCAATAATATTGTTAGTTGTTGATGTGAACCTCAATAATATTGTTAGTGGTTGATGTGAACCTCAACAATATTGTTAGTGATTGATGTAAACCTCAATAATATTGTTAGTGGTTGATGTGAACCTCAAGAATATGGTTTGTTGTTTATATAATATAATTATTCATGATTGATGTGAACCTCAATAATATTGTTGGGGATTGATGTGAACCTCAATAATATTGTTAGTGATTGATGTGAACCTCAATAATATTGTTGATGATTCATGTGAACCTCAATAATATTGTTAGTGATTGATGTGATCCTCCATAATATTGTTAGTGGTTGATGTGAACCTCAATAACATTGTTAGTGATTGATGTGAACCTCAATAATATTGTTAGTGATTGATGGAAACCTCAATAATATTGTTAGTGGTTGATGTGAACCTCAATAATATTGTTAGTGGTTGAAGTGAACCTCAATAATAATGTGAGTGGTTGATGTGAACCTCAATATTATTGTTAGTGGTTGATGTTAACCTCAATAATATTGTTAGTGGTTGATGTGAACCTCAATAATATTGTAGGGATTGATGTGAACCTCAATAATATTGTTAGTGGTTGATGTGAACATCAATAATATTGTTAGTTGTTGATGTGAACCTCAATAATATTGTTAGTGGTTGATGTGAACCTCAACAATATTGTTAGTGATTGATGTGAACCTCAATAATATTGTTAGTGGTTGATGTGAACCTCAATAATATTGTTGATGATTCATGTGAACCTCAATAATATTGTTAGTGATTGATGTGATCCTCCATAATATTGTTAGTGATTGATGTGAACCTCAATAACATTGTTAGTGATTGATGTGAACCTCAATAATATTGTTAGTGATTGATGGAAACCTCAATAATATTGTTAGTGGTTGATGTGAACCTCAATAATATTGTTAGTGGTTGAAGTGAACCTCAATAATATTGTGAGTGGTTGATGTGAACCTCAATAATATTGTTAGTGGTTGATGTGAACCTCAATAATATTGTTAGTGGTGGATGTGAACCTCAATAATATTGTTAGTGATTGATGTGAACCTCAATAATATTGTTAGTGATTGTTGTGAACCTCAATAATATTGTTGGGGATTGATGTGAACCTCAATAATATTGTTAGTGATTGATGTGAACCTCAATAATATTGTTAGTTGTTGATGTGAACCTCAATAAAATTGTTAGTGATTGATGTGAACCTCAATAATATTGTTAGTAGTTGATGTGAACCTCAATAATATTGTTGGGGATTGATGTGAACCTCAATAAAATTGTTAGTGATTGATGTGAACCTCAATAAAATTGTTAGTGGTTGATGTGAACCTCAATAATATTGTTAGTTGTTGATGTGAACCTCAATAATATTGTTGGGGATTGATGTGAACCTCAATAAAATTGTTAGTGGTTGATGTGAACCTCAATAATAGTGTTAGTTGTTGATGTGAACCTCAATAATATTGTTGGGGATTGATGTGAACCTCAATAATAATGTTAGTGATTGATGTGAACCTCAATAATATTTTTGGGGATTGATGTGAACCTCAATAATATTGTTAGTGATTGATGTGAACCTCAATAATATTGTTAGTTGTTGATGTGAACCTCAATAGTATTGTTAGTTGTTGATGTGAACCTCAATAATATTGTTAGTGATTGATGTGATCCTCAATAATATTGTTAGTGATTAATGTGAACCTCAACAATATTGTTAGTTGTTGATGTGAACCTCAATAATATTGTAGGGATTGATGTGAACCTCAATAATATTGTTAGCGATTGATGTGAACCTCAATAATATTGTTGGGGATTGATGAGAACCTCAATAATATTGTTAGTGGTGGATGTGAACCTCAATAATATTGTTAGTGATTGATGTGAACCTCAATAATATTGTTAGTGATTGTTGTGAACCTCAATAATATTGTTGGGGATTGATGTGAACCTCAATAATATTGTTAGTGATTGATGTGAACCTCAATAATATTGTTAGTTGTTGATGTGAACCTCAATAAAATTGTTAGTGATTGATGTGAACCTCAATAATATTGTTAGTTGTTGATGTGAACCTCAATAGTATTGTTAGTTGTTGCTGTGAACCTCAATAATATTGTTAGTGATTGATGTGAACCTCAATAATATTGTTAGTTGTTGATGTGAACCTCAATAATATTGTTAGTGATTGATGTGAACCTCAATAATATTGTTGGGGATTGATGTGAACCTCAATAATATTGTTAGTGGTTGATGTGCACCTCAATAATATTGTTAGTGGTTGATGTGAACCTCAATAATATTGTTAGTGGTTGATGTGAACATCAATAATATTGTTAGTTGTTGATGTGAACCTCAATAATATTGTTAGTGGTTGATGTGAACCTCAACAATATTGTTAGTGATTGATGTGAACCTCAATAATATTGTTAGTGGTTGATGTGAACCTCAATAATATGGTTTGTTGTTTATATAATATAATTATTCATGATTGATGTGAACCTCAATAATATTGTTGGGGATTGATGTGAACCTCAATAATATTGTTAGTGATTGATGTGAACCTCAATAATATTGTTGATGATTCATGTGAACCTCAATAATATTGTTAGTGATTGATGTGATCCTCCATAATATTGTTAGTGGTTGATGTGAACCTCAATAACATTGTTAGTGATTGATGTGAACCTCAATAATATTGTTAGTGATTGATGGAAACCTCAATAATATTGTTAGTGGTTGATGTGAACCTCAATAATATTGTTAGTGGTTGAAGTGAACCTCAATAATAATGTGAGTGGTTGATGTGAACCTCAATATTATTGTTAGTGGTTGATGTTAACCTCGATAATATTGTTGATGATTCATGTGAACCTCAATAATATTGTTAGTGATTGATGTGATCCTCCATAATATTGATAGTGGTTGATGTGAACCTCAATAACATTGTTAGTGATTGATGTGAACCTCAATAATATTGTTAGTGATTGATGTAAACCTCAATAATATTGTTAGTGGTTGATGTGAACCTCAATAATATTGTTGGTGATTGATGTGAACCTCAATAATATTGTTAGTGGTTGATGTGAACCTCAATAATATTGTAGGGATTGATGTGAACCTCAATAATATTGTTAGCGATTGATGTGAACCTCAATAATATTGTTGGGGATTGATGAGAACCTCAATAATATTGTTAATGGTGGATGTGAACCTCAATAATATTGTTAGTGATTGATGTGAACCTCAATAATATTGTTACTGATTGTTGTGAACCTCAATAATATTGTTGGGGATTGATGTGAACCTCAATAATATTGTTAGTGATTAATGTGAACCTCAATAATATTGTTAGTTGTTGATGTGAACCTCAATAAAATTGTTAGTGATTGATGTGAACCTCAATAATATTGTTAGTAGTTGATGTGAACCTCAATAATATTGTTGGGGATTGATGTGAACCTCAATAAAATTGTTAGTGATTGATGTGAACCTCAATAAAATTGTTAGTGGTTGATGTGAACCTCAATAATATTGTTGGGGATTGATGTGAACCTCAATAAAATTGTTAGTGGTTGATGTGAACCTCAATAATAGTGTTAGTTGTTGATGTGAACCTCAATAATATTGTTGGGGATTGATGTGAACCTCAATAATAATGTTAGTGATTGATGTGAACCTCAATAATATTTTGGGGATTGATGTGAACCTCAATAATATTGTTGGGGATTGATGAGAACCTCAATAATATTGTTAGTGGTGGATGTGAACCTCAATAATATTGTTAGTGATTGATGTGAACCTCAATAATATTTTTAGTGATTGTTGTGAACCTCAATAATATTGTTGGGGATTGATGTGAACCTCAATAATATTGTTAGTGATTGATGTGAACCTCAATAATATTGTTAGTTGTTGATGTGAACCTCAATAAAATTGTTAGTGATTGATGTGAACCTCAATAATATTGTTAGTTGTTGATGTGAACCTCAATAGTATTGTTAGTTGTTGATGTGAACCTCAATAATATTGTTAGTGATTGATGTGAACCTCAATAATATTGTTAGTTGTTGATGTGAACCTCAATAATATTGTTAGTGATTGATGTGAACCTCAATAATATTGTTAGTTGTTGATGTGAACCTCAATAGTATTGTTAGTTGTTGCTGTGAACCTCAATAATATTGTTAGTGATTGATGTGAACCTCAATAATATTGTTAGTTGTTGATGTGAACCTCAATAATATTGTTAGTGATTGATGTGAACCTCAATAATATTGTTGGGGATTGATGTGAACCTCAATAATATTGTTAGTGGTTGATGTGCACCTCAATAATATTGTTAGTGGTTGATGTGAACCTCAATAATATTGTTAGTGGTTGATGTGAACATCAATAATATTGTTAGTTGTTGATGTGAACCTCAATAATATTGTTAGTGGTGGATGTGAACCTCAATAATATTGTTAGTGATTGATGTGATCCTCAATAATATTGTTAGTGATTGATGTGAACCTCAATAATATTGTTAGTTGTTGATGTGAACCTCAATAATATTGTTAGTGATTGATGTGAACCTCAATAATATTGTTGGGGATTGATGTGAACCTCAATAATATTGTTAGTGGTGGATGTGAACCTCAATAATATTGTTAGTGATTGATGTGAATCTCAATAAAATTGTAAGTGATTGATGTGAACCCCAATAATATTGTTAGTGGTTGATGTGAACCTCAATAATATTGTAGGGATTGATGTGAACCTCAATAATATTGTTAGCGATTGATGTGAACCTCAATAATATTGTTGGGGATTGATGAGAACCTCAATAATATTGTTAGTGGTGGATGTGAACCTCAATAATATTGTTAGTGATTGATGTGAACCTCAATAATATTGTTAGTGATTGTTGTGAACCTCAATAATATTGTTGGGGATTGATGTGAACCTCAATAATATTGTTAGTGATTGATGTGAACCTCAATAATATTGTTAGTTGTTGATGTGAACCTCAATAAAATTGTTAGTGATTGATGTGAACCTCATTAATATTGTTAGTTGTTGATGTGAACCTCAATAATATTGTTAGTTGTTGATGTGAACCTCAATAATATTGTTAGTGATTGATGTGAACCTCAATAATATTGTTGGGGATTGATGTGAACCTCAATAATATTGTTAGTGGTTGATGTGCACCTCAATAATATTGTTAGTGGTTGATGTGAACCTCAATAATATTGTTAGTGGTTGATGTGAACATCAATAATATTGTTAGTTGTTGATGTGAACCTCAATAATATTGTTAGTGGTTGATGTGAACCTCAACAATATTGTTAGTGATTGATGTGAACCTCAATAATATTGTTAGTGGTTGATGTGAACCTCAATAATATGGTTTGTTGTTTATATAATATAATTATTCATGATTGATGTGAACCTCAATAATATTGTTGGGGATTGATGTGAACCTCAATAATATTGTTAGTGATTGATGTGAACCTCAATAATATTGTTGATGATTCATGTGAACCTCAATAATATTGTTAGTGATTGATGTGATCCTCCATAATATTGTTAGTGGTTGATGTGAACCTCAATAACATTGTTAGTGATTGATGTGAACCTCAATAATATTGTTAGTGATTGATGGAAACCTCAATAATATTGTTAGTGGTTGATGTGAACCTCAATAATATTGTTAGTGATTGATGTGCACCTCAATAATATTGTTGGGGATTGATGTGAACCTCAATAATATTGTTAGTGGTGGATGTGAACCTCAATAATATTGTTAGTGATTGATGTGAATCTCAATAAAATTGTAAGTGATTGATGTGAACCCCAATAATATTGTTAGTGGTTGATGTGAACCTCAATAATATTGTAGGGATTGATGTGAACCTCAATAATATTGTTAGCGATTGATGTGAACCTCAATAATATTGTTGGGGATTGATGAGAACCTCAATAATATTGTTAGTGGTGGATGTGAACCTCAATAATATTGTTAGTGATTGATGTGAACCTCAATAATATTGTTAGTGATTGTTGTGAACCTCAATAATATTGTTGGGGATTGATGTGAACCTCAATAATATTGTTAGTGATTGATGTGAACCTCAATAATATTGTTAGTTGTTGATGTGAACCTCAATAAAATTGTTAGTGATTGATGTGAACCTCAATAATATTGTTAGTTGTTGATGTGAACCTCAATAGTATTGTTAGTTGTTGCTGTGAACCTCAATAATATTGTTAGTGATTGATGTGAACCTCAATAATATTGTTACTGGTTGATGTGAACCTCAATAATATTGTTAGTTGTTGATGTGAACCTCAATAATATTGTTAGTGATTGATGTGAACCCCAATAATACTGTTAGTGGTTGATGTGAACTTCAATAATATTGTTAGTTGTTGATGTGAACCTCAATAATATTGTTAGTGATTGATGTGAACCTCAATAATATTGTTGGGGATTGATGTGAACCTCAATAATATTGTTAGTGGTTGATGTGCACCTCAATAATATTGTTAGTGGTTGATGTGAACCTCAATAATATTGTTAGTGGTTGATGTGAACATCAATAATATTGTTAGTTGTTGATGTGAACCTCAATAATATTGTTAGTGGTTGATGTGAACCTCAACAATATTGTTAGTGATTGATGTGAACCTCAATAATATAGTTAGTGGTTGATGTGAACCTCAATAATATGGTTTGTTGTTTATATAATATAATTATTCATGATTGATGTGAACCTCAATAATATTGTTGGGGATTGATGTGAACCTCAATAATATTGTTAGTGATTGATGTGAACCTCAATAATATTGTTGATGATTCATGTGAACCTCAATAATATTGTTAGTGATTGATGTGATCCTCCATAATATTGTTAGTGGTTGATGTGAACCTCAATAACATTGTTAGTGATTGATGTGAACCTCAATAATATTGTTAGTGATTGATGGAAACCTCAATAATATTGTTAGTGGTTGATGTGAACCTCAATAATATTGTTAGTGGTTGAAGTGAACCTCAATAATATTGTGAGTGGTTGATGTGAACCTCAATAATATTGTTAGTGGTTGATGTGAACCTCAATAATATTGTTAGTGGTGGATGTGAACCTCAATAATATTGTTAGTGATTGATGTGAACCTCAATAATATTGTTAGTGATTGTTGTGAACCTCAATAATATTGTTGGGGATTGATGTGAACCTCAATAATATTGTTAGTGATTGATGTGAACCTCAATAATATTGTTAGTTGTTGATGTGAACCTCAATAAAATTGTTAGTGATTGATGTGAACCTCAATAATATTGTTAGTAGTTGATGTGAACCTCAATAATATTGTTGGGGATTGATGTGAACCTCAATAAAATTGTTAGTGATTGATGTGAACCTCAAAAAAATTGTTAGTGGTTGATGTGAACCTCAATAATATTGTTAGTTGTTGATGTGAACCTCAATAATATTGTTGGGGATTGATGTGAACCTCAATAAAATTGTTAGTGGTTGATGTGAACCTCAATAATAGTGTTAGTTGTTGATGTTAACCTCAATAATATTGTTGGGGATTGATGTGAACCTCAATAATAATGTTAGTGATTGATGTGAACCTCAATAATATTTTTGGGGATTGATGTGAACCTCAATAATATTGTTAGTGATTGATGTGAACCTCAATAATATTGTTAGTTGTTGATGTGAACCTCAATAGTATTGTTAGTTGTTGATGTGAACCTCAATAATATTGTTAGTGATTGATGTGATCCTCAATAATATTGTTAGTGATTGATGTGAACCTCAACAATATTGTTAGTTGTTGATGTGAACCTCAATAATATTGTAGGGATTGATGTGAACCTCAATAATATTGTTAGCGATTGATGTGAACCTCAATAATATTGTTGGGGATTGATGAGAACCTCAATAATATTGTTAGTGGTGGATGTGAACCTCAATAATATTGTTAGTGATTGATGTGAACCTCAATAATATTGTTAGTGATTGTTGTGAACCTCAATAATATTGTTGGGGATTGATGTGAACCTCAATAATATTGTTAGTGATTGATGTGAACCTCAATAATATTGTTAGTTGTTGATGTGAACCTCAATAAAATTGTTAGTGATTGATGTGAACCTCAATAATATTGTTGATGATTCATGTGAACCTCAATAATATTGTTAGTGATTGATGTGATCCTCCATAATATTGTTAGTGGTTGATGTGAACCTCAATAACATTGTTAGTGATTGATGTGAACCTCAATAATATTGTTAGTGATTGATGGAAACCTCAATAATATTGTTAGTGGTTGATGTGAACCTCAATAATATTGTTAGTGGTTGAAGTGAACCTCAATAATATTGTGAGTGGTTGATGTGAACCTCAATAATATTGTTAGTGGTTGATGTGAACCTCAATAATATTGTTAGTGGTGGATGTGAACCTCAATAATATTGTTAGTGATTGATGTGAACCTCAATAATATTGTTAGTGATTGTTGTGAACCTCAATAATATTGTTGGGGATTGATGTGAACCTCAATAATATTGTTAGTGATTGATGTGAACCTCAATAATATTGTTAGTTGTTGATGTGAACCTCAATAAAATTGTTAGTGATTGATGTGAACCTCAATAATATTGTTAGTAGTTGATGTGAACCTCAATAATATTGTTGGGGATTGATGTGAACCTCAATAAAATTGTTAGTGATTGATGTGAACCTCAAAAAAATTGTTAGTGGTTGATGTGAACCTCAATAATATTGTTAGTTGTTGATGTGAACCTCAATAATATTGTTGGGGATTGATGTGAACCTCAATAAAATTGTTAGTGGTTGATGTGAACCTCAATAATAGTGTTAGTTGTTGATGTTAACCTCAATAATATTGTTGGGGATTGATGTGAACCTCAATAATAATGTTAGTGATTGATGTGAACCTCAATAATATTTTTGGGGATTGATGTGAACCTCAATAATATTGTTAGTGATTGATGTGAACCTCAATAATATTGTTAGTTGTTGATGTGAACCTCAATAGTATTGTTAGTTGTTGATGTGAACCTCAATAATATTGTTAGTGATTGATGTGATCCTCAATAATATTGTTAGTGATTGATGTGAACCTCAACAATATTGTTAGTTGTTGATGTGAACCTCAATAATATTGTAGGGATTGATGTGAACCTCAATAATATTGTTAGCGATTGATGTGAACCTCAATAATATTGTTGGGGATTGATGAGAACCTCAATAATATTGTTAGTGGTGGATGTGAACCTCAATAATATTGTTAGTGATTGATGTGAACCTCAATAATATTGTTAGTGATTGTTGTGAACCTCAATAATATTGTTGGGGATTGATGTGAACCTCAATAATATTGTTAGTGATTGATGTGAACCTCAATAATATTGTTAGTTGTTGATGTGAACCTCAATAAAATTGTTAGTGATTGATGTGAACCTCAATAATATTGTTAGTTGTTGATGTGAACCTCAATAGTATTGTTAGTTGTTGCTGTGAACCTCAATAATATTGTTAGTGATTGATGTGAACCTCAATAATATTGTTAGTGATTGTTGTGAACCTCAATAATATTGTTGGGGATTGATGTGAACCTCAATAATATTGTTAGTGGTTGATGTGCACCTCAATAATATTGTTAGTTGTTGATGCGAACCTCAATAATATTGTTAGTGATTGATGTGAACCTCAATAATATTGTTGGGGATTGATGTGAACCTCAATAATATTGTTAGTTGTTGCTGTGAACCTCAATAATATTGTTAGTGATTGATGTGAACCTCAATAATATTGTTGGGGATTGATGTGAACCTCAATAATATTGTTAGTTGTTGCTGTGAACCTCAATAATATTGTTAGTGATTGATGTGAACCTCAATAATATTGTTAGTTGTTGATGTGAACCTCAATAGTATTGTTAGTTGTTGCTGTGAACCTCAATAATATTGTTAGTGATTGATGTGAACCTCAATAATATTGTTAGTGATTGATGTGAACCTCAATAATATTGTTAGTTGTTGATGTGAACCTCAATAATATTGTTGGGGATTGATGTGAACCTCAATAATATTGTTAGTGATTGATGTGAACCTCAATAATATTGTTAGTTGTTGATGTGAACCTCAATAAAATTGTTAGTGATTGATGTGAACCTCAATAATATTGTTAGTTGTTGATGTGAACCTCAATAGTATTGTTAGTTGTTGCTGTGAACCTCAATAATATTGTTAGTGATTGATGTGAACCTCAATAATATTGTTAGTGATTGTTGTGAACCTCAATAATATTGTTGGGGATTGATGTGAACCTCAATAATATTGTTAGTGGTTGATGTGCACCTCAATAATATTGTTAGTTGTTGATGCGAACCTCAATAATATTGTTAGTGATTGATGTGAACCTCAATAATATTGTTGGGGATTGATGTGAACCTCAATAATATTGTTAGTTGTTGCTGTGAACCTCAATAATATTGTTAGTGATTGATGTGAACCTCAATAATATTGTTGGGGATTGATGTGAACCTCAATAATATTGTTAGTTGTTGCTGTGAACCTCAATAATATTGTTAGTGATTGATGTGAACCTCAATAATATTGTTAGTTGTTGATGTGAACCTCAATAGTATTGTTAGTTGTTGCTGTGAACCTCAATAATATTGTTAGTGATTGTTGTGAACCTCAATAATATTGTTAGTGATTGTTGTGAACCTCAATAATATTGTTAGTGATTGTTGTGAACCTCAATATTATTGTTAGTGATTGTTGTGAACCTCAATAATATTGTTAGTGATTGTTGTGAACCTCAATAATATTGTTAGTGATTGTTGTGAACCTCAATAATATTGTTAGTGATTGTTGTGAACCTCAATAATATTGTTAGTGATTGTTGTGAACCTCAATAATATTGTTGGGGATTGATGTGAACCTCAATAATATTGTTAGTGGTTGATGTGCACCTCAATAATATTGTTAGTTGTTGATGTGAACCTCAATAATATTGTTAGTGATTGATGTGAACCTCAATAAAATTGTAAGTGATTGATGTGAACCTCAATAATATTGTTGGGGATTGATGTGAACCTCAATAGTATTGTTAGTTGTTGCTGTGAACCTCAATAATATTGTTAGTTGTTGATGTGAACCTCAATAATATTGTTAGTGATTGATGTGAACCTCAATAATATTGTTAGTTGTTGATGTGAACCTCAATAATATTGTTAGTGATTGATGTGAACCTCAATAATATTGTTGGGGATTGATGTGAACCTCAATAGTATTGTTAGTTGTTGCTGTGAACCTCAATAATATTGTTAGTGATTGATGTGAACCTCAATAATATTGTTAGTGATTGATGTGAACCTCAATAATATTGTTGGGGATTGATGTGAACCTCAATAATATTGTTAGTGATTGATGTGAACCTCAATAATATTGTTAGTGATTGATGTGAACCTCAATAATATTGTTAGTGATTGATGTGAACCTCAATAATATTGTTGGGGATTGATGTGAACCTCAATAATATTGTTAGTGATTGATGTGAACCTCAATAATATTGTTGGTGATTGATGTGAACCTCAATAGTATTGTTAGTTGTTGCTGTGAACCTCAATAATATTGTTAGTTGTTGATGTGAACCTCAATAATATTGTTAGTGATTGATGTGAACCTCAATAATATTGTTAGTTGTTGATGTGAACCTCAATAATATTGTTAGTGATTGATGTGAACCTCAATAATATTGTTGGGGATTGATGTGAACCTCAATAGTATTGTTAGTTGTTGCTGTGAACCTCAATAATATTGTTAGTGATTGATGTGAACCTCAATAATATTGTTAGTTGTTGATGTGAACCTCAATAATATTGTTAGTGATTGATGTGAACCTCAATAATATTGTTGGGGATTGATGTGAACCTCAATAATATTGTTAGTGGTTGATGTGCACCTCAATAATATTGTTAGTGGTTGATGTGAACCTCAATAATATTGTTAGTGGTTGATGTGAACATCAATAATATTGTTAGTTGTTGATGTGAACCTCAATAATATTGTTAGTGGTTGATGTGAACCTCAACAATATTGTTAGTGATTGATGTGAACCTCAATAATATTGTTAGTGGTTGATGTGAACCTCAATAATATGGTTTGTTGTTTATATAATATAATTATTCATGATTGATGTGAACCTCAATAATATTGTTGGGGATTGATGTGAACCTCAATAATATTGTTAGTGATTGATGTGAACCTCAATAATATTGTTGATGATTCATGTGAACCTCAATAATATTGTTAGTGATTGATGTGATCCTCCATAATATTGTTAGTGGTTGATGTGAACCTCAATAACATTGTTAGTGATTGATGTGAACCTCAATAATATTGTTAGTGATTGATGGAAACCTCAATAATATTGTTAGTGGTTGATGTGAACCTCAATAATATTGTTAGTGGTTGAAGTGAACCTCAATAATAATGTGAGTGGTTGATGTGAACCTCAATATTATTGTTAGTGGTTGATGTTAACCTCAATAATATTGTTGATGATTCATGTGAACCTCAATAATATTGTTAGTGATTGATGTGATCCTCCATAATATTGATAGTGGTTGATGTGAACCTCAATAACATTGTTAGTGATTGATGTGAACCTCAATAATATTGTTAGTGATTGATGTAAACCTCAATAATATTGTTAGTGGTTGATGTGAACCTCAATAATATTGTTAGTGATTGATGTGAACCTCAATAATATTGTTGGGGATTGATGTGAACCTCAATAATATTGTTAGTGATTGATGTGAACCTCAATAATATTGTTAGTGATTGATGTGAACCTCAATAATATTGTTAGTGGTTGATGTGAACCTCAATATTATTGTTAGTGATTGATTTGAACCTCAATAATATTGTTAGTGGTTGATGTGAACTTCAATAATATTGTTAGTGATTGATGTGAACCTCAATAATATTGTTAGTGTTTGTTGTGAACCTCAATAATATTGTTGGGGATTGATGTGAACCTCAATAATATTGTTAGTGATTGATGTGAACCTCAATAATATTGTTAGTTGTTGATGTGAACCTCAATAAAATTGTTAGTGATTGATGTGAACCTCAATAATATTGTTAGTAGTTGATGTGAACCTCAATAATATTGTTGGGGATTGATGTGAACCTCAATAAAATTGTTAGTGATTGATGTGAACCTCAATAAAATTGTTAGTGGTTGATGTGAACCTCAATAATATTGTTAGTTGTTGATGTGAACCTCAATAATATTGTTGGGGATTGATGTGAACCTCAATAAAATTGTTAGTGGTTGATGTGAACCTCAATAATAGTGTTAGTTGTTGATGTGAACCTCAATTATATTGTTGGGGATTGATGTGAACCTCAATAATAATGTTAGTGATTGATGTGAACCTCAATAATATTTTTGGGGATTGATGTGAACCTCAATAATATTGTTAGTGATTGATGTGAACCTCAATAATATTGTTAGTGATTGATGTGAACCTCAATAATATTGATGGGGATTGATGTGAACCTCAATAATATTGTTAGTGATTGATGTGAACCTCGATAATATTGTTAGTTGTTGATGTGAACCTCAATAATATTGTTAGTGATTGATGTGAACCTCAATAATATTGTTGGGGATTGATGTGAACCTCAATAATATTGTTAGTGGTTGATGTGAACCTCAATAATATTGTTAGTGGTTGATGTGAACCTCAATAATATTGTTAGTGGTTGATGTGAACATCAATAATATTGTTAGTTGTTGATGTGAACCTCAATAATATTGTTAGTGGTTGATGTGAACCTCAACAATATTGTTAGTGATTGATGTGAACCTCAATAATATTGTTAGTGGTTGATGTGAACCTCAACAATATTGTTAGTGGTTGATGTGAACCTCAATAATATTGTTGATGATTCATGTGAACCTCAATAATATTGTTAGTGATTGATGTGATCCTCCATAATATTGATAGTGGTTGATGTGAACCTCAATAACATTGTTAGTGATTGATGTGAACCTCAATAATATTGTTAGTGATTGATGTGAACCTCAATAATATTGTTAGTGGTTGATGTGAACCTCGATATTATTGTTAGTGATTGATTTGAACCTCAATAATATTGTTAGTTGTTGATGTGAACTTCAATAATATTGTTAGTGATTGATGTGAACCTCAATAATATTGTTCGTGGTTGATGTGAACTTCAATAATACTGTTAGTGATTGATGTGAACCTCAATAATATTGTTAGTGGTTGATGTGAATTTCAATAATATTGTTAGTGATTGATGTGAACCTCAATAATATTGTTAGTGATTGATGTGAACCTCAATAATATAGTTGGGGATTGATGTAAACCCCAATAATATTGTTAGTGATTGAGGTGAACCCCAATAATATTGTTAGTGATTGATGTGAACCTCAATAATATTGTTAGTGATTGATGTGAATCTGAATAATATTGTTAGTGATTGATGTGAACCTCAATAATATTGTTGGGGATTGATGTGAACCCCAATAATATTGTTAGTGGTTGATGTGAACCTCAATAATATTGTTAGTGATTGATGTGAACCTCAATAATATTGTTGGGGATTGATGTGAACCTCAATAATATTGTTAGTTGTTGATGTGAACCTCAATAATATTTTTGGGGATTGATGAGAACCTCAATTATATTGTTAGTGATTGATGTGAACTTCAATATTATTGTTAGTTGTTGATGTGAACCTCAATAATATTGTTAGTGATTGATGTGATCCTCAATAATATTGTTAGTGATTGATGTGAACCTCAATAATATTGTTAGTTGTTGATGTGAACCTCAATAATATTGTTAGTGGTGGATGTGAACCTCAATAATATTGTTAGTGATTGATGTGAACCTCAATAAAATTGTAAGTGATTGATGTGAACCCCAATAATATTGTTAGTGGTTGATGTGAACCTCAATAATATTGTAGGGATTGATGTGAACCTCAATAATATTGTTAGCGATTGATGTGAACCTCAATAATATTGTTGGGGATTGATGAGAACCTCAATAATATTGTTAGTGGTGGATGTGAACCTCAATAATATTGTTAGTGATTGATGTGAACCTCAATAATATTGTTAGTGTTTGTTCTGAACCTCAATAATATTGTTGGGGATTGATGTGAACCTCAATAAAATTGTTAGTGATTGATGTGAACCTCAATAAAATTGTTAGTGATTGATGTGAACCTCAATATTATTGTTAGTGGTTGATGTGAACCTCAATAATATTGTTAGTTGTTGATGTGAACCTCAATAATATTGTTGGGGATTGATGAGAACCTCAATAATATTGTTAGTGGTGGATGTGAACCTCAATAAAATTTTTAGTGATTGATGTGAACCTCAATAATATTGTTAGTAGTTGATGTGAACCTCAATAATATTGTTGGGGATTGATGTGAACCTCAATAAAATTGTTAGTGATTGATGTGAACCTCAATAAAATTGTTAGTGATTGATGTGAACCTCAATATTATTGTTAGTGGTTGATGTGAACCTCAATAATATTGTTAGTTGTTGATGTGAACCTCAATAATATTGTTGGGGATTGATGTGAACCTCAATAAAATTGTTAGTGGTTGATGTGAACCTCAATAATAGTGTTAGTTGTTGATGTGAACCTCAATAATATTGTTGGGGATTGATGTGAACCTCAATAATAATGTTAGTGATTGATGTGAACCTCAATAATATTTTTGGGGATTGATGTGAACCTCAATAATATTGTTAGTGATTGGTGTGAACCTCAATAATATTGTTAGTTGTTGATGTGAACCTCAATAGTATTGTTAGTTGTTGATGTGATCCTCAATAATATTGTTAGTGATTGATGTGATCCTCAATAATATTGTAGGGATTGATGTGAACCTCAATAATATTGTTAGCGATTGATGTGAACCTCAATAATATTGTTGGGGATTGATGAGAACCTCAATAATATTGTTAGTGGTGGATGTGAACCTCAATAATATTGTTAGTGATTGATGTAAACCTCAATAATATTGTTAGTGATTGTTGTGAACCTCAATAATATTGTTGGGGATTGATGTGAACCTCAATAATATTGTTAGTGATTGATGTGAACCTCAATAATATTGTTAGTTGTTGATGTGAACCTCAATAAATTATTAGTGATTGATGTGAACCTCAATAATATTGTTAGTAGTTGATGTGAACCTTAATAATATTGCTGGGGATTGATGTGAACCTCAATAAAATTGTTAGTGATTGATGTGAACCTCAATAAAATTGTTAGTGATTGATGTGAACCTCAATATTATTGTTAGTGGTTGATGTGAACCTCAATAATATTGTTAGTTGTTGATGTGAACCTCAATAATATTGTTGGGGATTGATGTGAACCTCAATAAAATTGTTAGTGGTTGATGTGAACCTCAATAATAGTGTTAGTTGTTGATGTGAACCTCAATAATATTGTTGGGGATTGATGTGAACCTCAATAATAATGTTAGTGATTGATGTGAACCTCAATAATATTTTTGGGGATTGATGTGAACCTCAATAATATTGTTAGTGATTGATGTGAACCTCAATAATATTGTTAGTGATTGATGTGAACCTCAATAGTATTGTTAGTTGTTGATGTGAACCTCAATAATATTGTTAGTGATTGATGTGATCCTCAATAATATTGTTAGTGATTGATGTGAACCTCAATAATATTGTTAGTTGTTGATGTGAACCTCAATAATATTGTTAGTGATTGATGTGAACCTCAATAATATTGTTGGGGATTGATGTGAACCTCAATAATATTGTTAGCGATTGATGTGAACCTCAATAATATTGTTGGGGATTGATGAGAACCACAATAATATTGTTAGTGGTGGATGTGAACCTCAATAATATTGTTGGGGATTGATGTGAACCTCAATAATATTGTTAGTTGTTGATGTGAACCTCAATAATATTTTTGGGGATTGATGAGAACCTCAATTATATTGTTAGTGATTGATGTGAACCTCAATATTATTGTTAGTTGTTGATGTGAACCTCAATAATATTGTTAGTGATTGATGTGATCCTCAATAATATTGTTAGTGATTGATGTGAACCTCAATAATATTGTTAGTTGTTGATGTGAACCTCAATAATATTGTTAGTGGTGGATGTGAACCTCAATAATATTGTTAGTGATTGATGTGAACCTCAATAATATTGTTAGTGATTGATGTGAATCTGAATAATATTGTTAGTGATTGATGTGAACCTCAATAATATTGTTGGGGATTGATGTGAACCCCAATAATATTGTTAGTGGTTGATGTGAACCTCAATAATATTGTTAGTGATTGATGTGAACCTCAATAATATTGTTGGGGATTGATGTGAACCTCAATAATATTGTTAGTTGTTGATGTGAACCTCAAAAATATTTTTGGGGATTGATGAGAACCTCAATTATATTGTTAGTGATTGATGTGAACCTCAATATTATTGTTAGTTGTTGATGTGAACCTCAATAATATTGTTAGTGATTGATGTGATCCTCAATAATATTGTTAGTGATTGATGTGAACCTCAATAATATTGTTAGTTGTTGATGTGAACCTCAATAATATTGTTAGTGGTGGATGTGAACCTCAATAATATTGTTAGTGATTGATGTGAACCTCAATAAAATTGTAAGTGATTGATGTGAACCCCAATAATATTGTTAGTGGTTGATGTGAACCTCAATAATATTGTAGGGATTGATGTGAACCTCAATAATATTGTTAGCGATTGATGTGAACCTCAATAATATTGTTGGGGATTGATGAGAACCTCAATAATATTGTTAGTGGTGGATGTGAACCTCAATAATATTGTTAGTGATTGATGTGAACCTCAATAATATTGTTAGTGTTTGTTCTGAACCTCAATAATATTGTTGGGGATTGATGTGAACCTCAATAAAATTGTTAGTGATTGATGTGAACCTCAATAAAATTGTTAGTGATTGTTGTGAACCTCAATATTATTGTTAGTGGTTGATGTGAACCTCAATAATATTGTTAGTTGTTGATGTGAACCTCAATAATATTGTTGGGGATTGATGAGAACCTCAATAATATTGTTAGTGGTGGATGTGAACCTCAATAATATTGTTAGTAGTTGATGTGAACCTCAATAATATTGTTGGGGATTGATGTGAACCTCAATAAAATTGTTAGTGATTGATGTGAACCTCAATAAAATTGTTAGTGATTGATGTGAACCTCAATATTATTGTTAGTGGTTGATGTGAACCTCAATAATATTGTTAGTTGTTGATGTGAACCTCAATAATATTGTTGGGGATTGATGTGAACCTCAATAAAATTGTTAGTGGTTGATGTGAACCTCAATAATTGTGTTAGTTGTTGATGTGAACCTCAATAATATTGTTGGGGATTGATGTGAACCTCAATAATAATGTTAGTGATTGATGTGAACCTCAATAATATTTTTGGGGATTGATGTGAACCTCAATAATATTGTTAGTGATTGGTGTGAACCTCAATAATATTGTTAGTTGTTGATGTGAACCTCAATAGTATTGTTAGTTGTTGATGTGATCCTCAATAATATTGTTAGTGATTGATGTGATCCTCAATAATATTGTAGGGATTGATGTGAACCTCAATAATATTGTTAGCGATTGATGTGAACCTCAATAATATTGTTGGGAATTGATGAGAACCTCAATAATATTGTTAGTGGTGGATGTGAACCTCAATAATATTGTTAGTGATTGATGTAAACCTCAATAATATTGTTAGTGATTGTTGTGAACCTCAATAATATTGTTGGGGATTGATGTGAACCTCAATAATATTGTTAGTGATTGATGTGAACCTCAATAATATTGTTAGTTGTTGATGTGAACCTCAATAAATTATTAGTGATTGATGTGAACCTCAATAATATTGTTAGTAGTTGATGTGAACCTTAATAATATTGCTGGGGATTGATGTGAACCTCAATAAAATTGTTAGTGATTGATGTGAACCTCAATAAAATTGTTAGTGATTGATGTGAACCTCAATATTATTGTTAGTGGTTGATGTGAACCTCAATAATATTGTTAGTTGTTGATGTGAACCTCAATAATATTGTTGGGGATTGATGTGAACCTCAATAAAATTGTTAGTGGTTGATGTGAACCTCAATAATAGTGTTAGTTGTTGATGTGAACCTCAATAATATTGTTGGGGATTGATGTGAACCTCAATAATAATGTTAGTGATTGATGTGAACCTCAATAATATTTTTGGGGATTGATGTGTACCTCAATAATATTGTTAGTGATTGATGTGAACCTCAATAATATTGTTAGTGATTGATGTGAACCTCAATAGTATTGTTAGTTGTTGATGTGAACCTCAATAATATTGTTAGTGATTGATGTGAACCTCAATAATATTGTTGGGGATTGATGTGAACCTCAATAATATTGTTAGCGATTGATGTGAACCTCAATAATATTGTTGGGGATTGATGAGAACCACAATAATATTGTTAGTGGTGGATGTGAACCTCAATAATATTGTTAGTGATTGATGTGAACCTCAATAATATTGTTAGTGGTTGATGTGAACCTCAATATTATTGTTAGTGATTGATGTGAACCTCAATAATATTGTTAGTGGTTGATGTGAACTTCAATAATATTATTAGTGATTGATGTGAACCTCAATAATATTGTTAGTGGTTGATGTGAACCTCAATAATATTGTTAGTGATTGATGTGAACCTCAATAATATTGTTAGTGGTTGATGTGAACTTCAATAATATTGTTAGTGATGGATGTGAACCTCAATAATATTGTTAGTGGTTGATGTGAACCTCAATAATATTGTTAGTGATTGATGGGAACCTCAATAATATTGTTAGTGATTGATGTGAACCTCAATAATATTGTTAGTGATTGATGTGAATCTCAATAATATTGTTTGTTGTTTATATAATATAGTTGATGATTCATGTGAACCTCAATAATATTGTTGGGGATTGATGTGAACCTCAATAATATTGTTAGTGATTGATGTGAACCTCAATAATATTGTTAGTGATTGATGTGAATCTCAATAATATTGTTTGTTGTTTATATAATATTGTTGATGATTCATGTGAACCTCAATAATATTGTTGGGGATTGATGTGAACCTCAATAATATTGTTAGTGATTGATGTGAACCTCAATAATATTGTTAGTGATTGATGTGAACCTCAATAATATTGTTAGTGATTGATGTGAACCTCAATAATATTGTTAGTGATTGATGTGAATCTCAATAATATTGTTAGTTGTTGATGTGAACCTCAATAATATTGTTGGGGATTGATGTGAATCTCAATAATATTGTTGGGATTGATGTGAACTTCAATAATATTGTTAGTGATTGATGTGAACCTCAATAATATTGTTAGTGATTGATGTGAACCTCAATAATATTGTTAGTGACTGATGTGAATCTCAATAATATTGTTAGTTGTTGATGTGAATCTCAATAATATTGTTGGGGATTGATGTGAATCTCAATAATATTGTTGGGATTGATGTGAACTTCAATAATACTGTTAGTGAACCTATAAACCTATAACATCTTATCAATACACAATACTTTGATTTTTTATATAAAACCTAATCTAATTATTCGCCAATACGGACAAAAACAGAGATTGCAAACCGAGTGATTCTGGTACTTTTTACGCATTAGACCTCATAACTAACCACACTCTAAGACAATCGTTGTAAAACAATGACACAGTATTACTAAATAGCATGGAATATTGTACCCCTCCATCTGCAACTTTTTAACTTGTATTTCACACAATTAAAAAAAATATTGCAGCTAAGTAAATTAAATTAAATATACCGGAAATGTTGAAGGAAATTCAAGGCTAACAACAGAATACTGTGATAGGTATATTTGATGGTTAAAACCTTTCACTTAGGTAACCGGGATTCGGTCGTTTCCACGCTAGGCTGACAAAAGACACACACAAGCTTCGTTCATGTTCCCAAAACGATTCTCTGCCAAGTCCCTGGTTTTTCACCCGAGATAGCATTAAATCCATCTTTATTTCTTGTCACCCCTTAACCAATTACAATCAGTATAAGAGACTCCAAGGCCTTGCCTTCAAACAAACAACCAATCACATGAAAGTTTTACACATCATAATCAATTAATTACTCGTCAAGCTGTCTAGAGAAAACATTTCTATACATTGTCAACGCTAACTAATATTGATGGGGTAATAATCTCGCACTAACATTCCACCAAGATACTACCTTTTTTAAACTCGCAAACAACATTGGTTTAGAATTACAGCTACTGTCTTGTATCTTAAAAACTGCAGAGTCATAAGATGTTTTTGGTTGATTTCGACCAGCTCGCCATCTGGTCTTGTCATTAACCTTTATCAGTATATGTCATGACAACCACTGTCAAACTGACTGAAATATAAATCATGATACAACCCCCTGTTTTACATTCTGCATGTTCTCCGAACATACCGTTCCAATACCAAGGATGTCATCACCTTTATATTTCACACGTCAAATACATCAACAATTGTTAAGCAAGTAAAATACACTCTAATATAACAAAATACATAGTTTCAAATGAGTAAATACAATGATTACATATGGTAATTATAATTTCAAATAAAAAGCTATAAATTTAAACACTACTGTTATGATTCTAAAATACAATAGTTATATATATTTAAATAAAAAGATTATGAGGTTAAATACATTGGTTATATTTTCGAATATCCTACTCTATCAAGGAGAGGTGCCAGCACTTCACTTGCTATCCCAATTATTCAGTATTGGGTTCCCTATCTACTGCATACTAATAATATCCCTGGGAATCTCGGTATATACTTCAGATAGACCTACCAATAATCTATAATGATTCCCCACCCCTTCCACAGCCATGCACTTACTATCTTTCCACTTTGGTATCTTAACGGCTTTGGGCAAAGGAATTACACGTTCTACACCATGAAATTTGTATTTTAAATCACCCCATTCGATATTCAACACGGACGAAATTATACCACGTTCAACTGTTAAATTCTCGATCACGGGTCGCTTTGCAAAGGCCAAATGGCTCGGAGACACGTACAGGGTCATAACATTTACCAAGACATACAGCTTGTCATTGGATATCTCTAAAATTAACTTAGTACGGGGCAATTTAGGTGCACGATACATTATAGAGCGATTACGGTAACACTTGCACAATCGAATAACCGCCAATATTAATAAGAATCCTGAACACATTAAAATCAGAATTAACGTTTCATTTCGAAGTTGGATCATGGAACTCTTCAAATCTCGCAAGGGGTGGTCCGTAATTAACTCGTCTACTGGCAAATATAACGTTTTAGCCCGGGCCCTGGGAAGGGTTGCAATCAATATACTCAAAGTTCTCACCTTACAAACTGTATATACTGACAAAATCAGTGACCCTGTGCTTATAACAGCCAGAATGGTTTCAATTATAGTAATAGTTTTGACTTCCAAAAACGGTAAGGCAGGGGTTTCATCCGTAATGTCGCTAAATAATTTGTCTACTTTTGAATAATAAATTGGTTTATCTTTTCTTAATAAATCTGCCGTTCTGTTTAAATCTACCACCAAACGTGCATCAGAACGTACAATTTCCTCGAAATTCCCTCTGTTAATGGTGATGTTAGGGAGTTGTACTCGCCACGGGTTTTCATACATCGATTCCCCCGTAATTTCTGTCAAATCATCTGGGTCATAAAAGGGTATTAAGAATGGCAAATTTACCGGATGCAGAAACGTGGGGGCCTCGTCTTCTGTGCAACTGGTTAACAATGGCGATACATAGAGATTGTCGGATTTTATAGCGCATCCACAGGGCAATTTAATTATACACATTGTACAACCTTCAATAGGCTCAGGGCTTTTATCCCCGCATGCTATTAACCATTTAGTATCATTGCTATTTACCAAAATATTCCCCTGTCCGATTTCGAGAATCTTAGGGTCGTATACTGGGTTGAGTATTAAATCTATTTTACATGTGTTACGAATTTCCTCTTTATTATCATAGAACAAGGCCTTCGTACACGACGACTTACGCATATTTATCATGGTAATCACAGAGGGACAATCTTTTACTGTCAGACCAGTACAAGACGAAATTTGGTCTGCACTCATTTCAACGTAGTAAGTTTCATCTTCATTAACCCCAAAATACTCTGCAACTGACGTTACCTTCGTGCGCCCGTTCTTTGCTGTATTATTGTCGAAATGCTGAGGTTTATCACCTAAATCATAAGGGAGGGGCATAGGCATGACTATCACTTTATACACTTCGAATATGTCGTTTTTTATAGTAATGGGAATTCCAACCTTTATGTACACATTATTGTCTGTACGCCGAAATGTCACTCTCGCATTATGGTAATAATAATTCAAATTCGTGTATGCTATATCAAAATTAGGATATTTCTTTCGTAGTTTCTTTCGCACTGCCCTTAAAGCATCCCCTAACACTCTCGGTCCTATCAACTGCAAAGGTAACCTTTCTTGTAATAACACGTCAATCGAACTCACCCTACGTTGTGTCTCCCTTTCAAGTAACTGTAACGCTTGTAGGCGTTGAATAGCATATCGAAACATTAAATGTGTGGATCGCCGTTCATAATTTAATTCTTTTTCTAACGCCTCTTGATTTAGTTCCATTCTGTTCAAGCGCTTTCTCCATTGCGATAAATCAGATACGATCGAATAAATGGCCTCATGATTTTCCTTAATCCCATTCAGAGCATTCCCTATTCTTTTATTCGTTGTGAAAACATATGAGTTTAAATCATCTTCGTACGCAACAATTTGATCTGTCATAACCTCGGTGGAACTTTCCAATGCCGCTACATGCCGTCTCAAAATATTTACGTCGTTCGACGTGGCCGTTCCGAATAAAGATTTCGATACCTTCCCTACAAAGTCTAATAATCCCCTCTTCTGCCGTTCATTTCCCAACTTCCTTTTCTCTATCTTTGGAAATAACGCACGAATCGCTCGTTCATCTCTCGAAATATGATACATATAGAACTTATTCTGTTGTTCGACTAACTTCAAAGTTTCCCCGTATTCCTCACAAAACTTCGGAATGAGGTGAACTGTTTCGTTCGAACATAATGACTCATTCACACTCATCATAGGAATATCTAAATAAGGTATTGCGAACGTATGATGCCAGTACGTTAGGCTGTTATCGATGTTTGCTACCCGTTCAAACAATACTCCATAATTGGGGCGCAGAACATAATCTCTCATCTGCACAGACGGTTTCCATCGTACGACCAGTAATACACTAATAAATATCAACGCTATTCTCATCTTGACATCAATTTCTCGGGAGACGCACTATAAATTAGTAATGAAATGAAAAGAAAGGGGTATGACACATGATAAATGAAAAATTCGTGGCCAATTCTCAATTTGCGTGGTCGAATGGTAGAATTAAGTACCCACCT
This sequence comes from Saccoglossus kowalevskii, assembly GCF_978046115.1. Taxonomy (NCBI): domain Eukaryota; kingdom Metazoa; phylum Hemichordata; class Enteropneusta; family Harrimaniidae; genus Saccoglossus; species Saccoglossus kowalevskii. The sequence goes on from NC_140659.1 coordinate 9,435,007, forward strand.
AAAGCGTTTCCTATGTTCTCATCAAATTGTCCCTGGCGTCACCGCCCGGCGTCTTCATGAAAGTGTGACCCCCAACACCAAACCCGTACGTAGCTATAGTGCGGACATAACACTTCCATGTAATTTAAACTTAGGCTTTATCATGGATTCTTTCCACGCTCCTTGAGAAATTATCTCGTATGAATGAATTCGTTAAGTATTGTCGTTAGTAATGAATGATGTGCGTCCCAGGGCCTAAATAACACTCGTCTTGTCACACACTAATCTCTTTTTAATATACTTCTAAACCATTAATCAACTTTTCCCGCCTTCTTTTATTCGCTCTTGTCGATCCCATAAGGGGTATCGGATGGTCTTCTAAAAATAATCTCGCCTGTTCGTTTAAATTCTCATAACATTCCCAAGAATTTTGATCTTTTGGGTACCCCACCCATTTAATAAGATACTCTTTTCTACCGTTCCTTAGCCTACCCTTAATAATCTTTTCGATACCAAAATATCCGCTATTCTTACTATTCATCTCTGTGTCTCTGGGCATACATACAATTCAATACCACAAAAAAAACCGGTAAAAAAAAGATAGAAAAGTAAGCAATACATTACATTACTGAGCAATAGGGTTAGGGTTCTGGAAAAGAGTTCAACGTCCTTATTGAGTTACACAGTGTCAGTTACAGTGTCCAGCGAGCAGTTCTCTAAGCAATACACAGATAGCTAAAGTTCTAATTCAAAGTCTATATAGCGTCTTCTTCTCTTGTCGTCGCGTTAGTCCGGGTCGTTATTTGTCATCTTCTTGTCTTTAATGTCGCTCAATTCTTAATTATACAGTCCTATCCGGTACTGGTCCTTCCGAAGGGGTTCTGAAATCTTCATCTCTTCAGCGTTGCACATCGGTGCCATACTGGTAACGGTGTTAGTCGTCGAGCGCGGTTTCTGAGTCGTCTCTGCCATGGAGCTGTTAGTTCGGTTCACAAGAAAGACACCTCTTCGTCATTTCACTTTTCTTCACAGGATGATTTTTGTGTTGAACACAATGCCCGGGTTCTCCACCACGTGTGATAGGTATATTTGATGGTTAAAACCTTTCACTTAGGTAACCGGGATTCGGTCGTTTCCACGCTAGGCTGACAAAAGACACACACAAGCTTCGTTCATGTTCCCAAAACGATTCTCTGCCAAGTCCCTGGTTTTTCACCCGAGATAGCATTAAATCCATCTTTATTTCTTGTCACCCCTTAACCAATTACAATCAGTATAAGAGACTCCAAGGCCTTGTCTTCAAACAAACAACCAATCACATGAAAGTTTTACACATCATAATCAATTAATTACTCGTCAAGCTGTCTAGAGAAAACATTTCTATACATTGTCAACGCTAACTAATATTGATGGGGTAATAATCTCGCACTAACATTCCACCAAGATACTACCTTTTTTAAACTCGCAAACAACATTGGTTTAGAATTACAGCTACTGTCTTGTATCTTAAAAACTGCAGAGTCATAAGATGTTTTTGGTTGATTTCGACCAGCTCGCCATCTGGTCTTGTCATTAACCTTTATCAGTATATGTCATGACAACCACTGTCAAACTGACTGAAATATAAATCATGATAATACTCTCAGATAAAAGAGCTCGGAAAAATGTACGAACATGTAATTTACAGTAATGTAATGTAATTTAATTCACTTTTCATCAAAATATGTAGTCCGACATCTTGTTTTTTAACAAAGGATTATGGGTAAAGTATGATATCATAGAATCTGTTGTTAGAAATTGAGAAAATTATTTCATTTGCCAGCTTGTTGTTGTTTTTTCGGTTCCCAGTTCAATTTATTACATTTATCGATATCATATGCAAGAAAAATACCTAGAACTTTAATGGTTTGGGTAGACTATTTTTATTAACAACATTTATGTTTCCACTTTCTACAGCTACCAAACCACACGGCTTCGGATTTTTCCTCCTTCACCTTCAACCCGAACAGCTCTCAAAATCCTTCTTAATATTCCGTACTTCAACAACTGCTTCAATTTACTGTTTTATACACAAAATTTTGTATCATCTGAAAGTTTATCGATACATGCTCCATTTACTGTATTTCTCGGCGGCAATTCTGAACTATGACGCATTTTGAATGTCAGTAATTCAACAAATAGAACAAACTGTGCATTGATGGGGGAAACCACTCGTCGTTATTAACACAACCACTATACATAACTTTAAAACACTTTTCAAACACTTCCCTAAAAATAATATACATACATTCATTTCGTATGTAACCCCCAAATCGACACGATTAAAAGATTTTTTTTAAATCAATGTATAAATTATACTGTAAAGTGTAATAAAAGGAATCTTGGATTAGTCTAACTACTTCAGCAACTCTGTCTTCTCCTATACCCAACCTAGTCTGGGTTTTTCAAGAATGTAGCACAAGTTTCACCCTATTTATCATTATAAAAGGTAATATATTTTAGTCTGTATATAGACGACTGATAGGCCGCCAGTTCTTCAACAACTGGGGTTCGTTTATCTCAACAAACAAGGTTATCGTATCCCTACGCTGTATATTATTAGTCTATGTTGTTGACAGTGCGCATGCGTTGAAACATTTAAATGAAAGTACGCCAAGCAATGGCCACAACAAGGTGATTTATACTTTCCACACTCCTCACTGAGTTCACGCACTCTAATTCAGATATTCGCTTATCTCATTTTGTCTTTTGTTCTTTGTTTAATCAAATTAATATTACCTTTAATGCATAAGCTTTCCTAGAAGTCTGAAATGTCATTGGAGAATGTCACACGACCCTGTACCATATAGGCCCGTGATTTGAGCACAATAAATTGATTTACCCGACTCCTTTTCCCATTTCTTTTCCTCAGCTGGCAAATTGCGTGTTTCACGTAGAAACAACATTGTCTACCCCATTAACTATCATTTCCATTATCTGTAATCCTTCAAACATTACCAGTCACACAAGCTAAACATTGACCAGTCACTGTCGTCCGAACCAGAGGAAGCAGATAACTCAATTGAACGTCTTCTCTTGTATAATCCCCGTTCCACAGAACTAGATATCACGCTTAACTTATTTGTATTCTTTTCAAGAATATGTCTGAGGCTAAAGTATTTCTTTAGATTATTTTTTGTGTTTTATTGCCGAAATGATTTCCTTCTATCACTTCTTCTTCGCCCAAACTTTGTATTCCACTATGCAAATCTTGTCGGGTCAATACTTGTTGGCGTACTTTGTTGACCTTTAGAAAAGCTGCTATAGTATACACCTCGATGTACATGATATCAACAAAGTGATCACCCAGATCGGTTAATGCTTTTGGACACTGTTATGCCATGTGACCTAACTGTCTAGCACCACTTTCCATTTTGACTCTCATGTTCCGATGTCCAACTATCTTTCAGTGATAACACGTGTATAGCGCTTTTTATGTGCTCGTTTATCTCTATCTCCAAAGGTATATCTCAATTGTGAAATGTGGGAATTAGTTTATTAACTTTTAGCATAAATTATCCATTGTTTACCTTTTGGCGGATATTGCAAGACAATTATACGACTTGTACCAACCACCTGTTTCATACTTCTTATAACTTCAAGCTCTTTCAAATTATTTAAACTTTTACTGACGGTTTCGGAATTTTACCATCAGACCTACGTCTTTTAAACACTTCTCTTCTCGCTAGTCCGACCTCCGTTTAAATCTACCCCATCGCTCTTCTTTTGGCGCAATTGCGTTATGGACTGGCCTTACATTTATCCATTGGTCAATTCCGGCTAAAGATAGCAACGTAGATCAAAAGCAGCTACGATATGTGCAGAAAAAGGACAATATTGTTGTCAAAATCCGGTAAAAACTTCCGAGCACCCAATATCGGCTTGTTACCACTTAGCCGGACATGGGTGAGAAGATGTACATTTTTCTTCTCCTGTTTGACACTTGTTTGTTGATGAACACATTGGATTATGTTTTATCATGAACTAAACGTTGTGTTTATAGCACACAATCGAGAATTTGGTTAGTGAAACAATGCTATTTCCAAAAATGCATACGCATGGCACGCAAACGAACCGTGCATGTGCATATTATTAATCTTTCAGTGAACGAGTATACAGTATGCTGTGGAAGTGTCAGTTTACGATAAATCATAATCCAACAATATTAAAAATCACATATACTTTAGGTCCAGGAAAACAGTTTCTGAAAAAAGCGAAGCGGAACCGTTTCATTTTAATTTTTTTAATTTTTTATTAAAATTGTTTTCTTAATTCTATGTTTGTGAAAATGTTTTCTTTTTTCTTTTATATTTTCTAAAACTAAAAAAATATATATAATGCTGTGACACGCTAATTTTTCATCGATGCAATAGAAACCGTTATATTCTTGTCTTGGCAAGATTGTGCAAGATGTATGGACGATAGCATTTCACTTCGCCTTTGACTGGTCACAAAGAAAAAGTCCTACAAAAGAGTGTATCTGTATATTTTCACTATCGGTTATAAAGTAAGTTGGGCTTTCATGACTATAACTGCATGTCCGCAGATATCAACACGGTTATCATCTCGGACGACGATACGTAGATCGCCACCACGCGGTGAACATTGGCGAGCTGCAACAGAATAAAATGGTAATGATTTAGAAATAAACATTGAGGATCGTCAACTACGAGAACTGAGTCGGAATAACGTGATCGTTGCTTGTACGCATCCTACTGTGGGGGCGCCTGCAATTCATCATGTGTCTCCTTCAACTGTGGTTGATGCATTGTACATTATGAAGCATCCTTGTTGTAGCCAGTTAGACAACACCCACAGATTAAGCATTAGGTGCAATATTTTAGTGGGTGAAATAACTAGATAGTTCGACATTTGAAACAAAATCACGCATCAAAAGTCACAAGTTGCAGAGTATGACTCAAAAAAACATAACTGGGAATAAATCGACGAAACAATGGAATTGCACCCACTTGGCGATTTGCTCAAGTAATAAGTACATTAACACGTACGTACCGTATAATTGTTTCTTCTCTAAAACGTTAGACCAATAACCAGCAAGAACGGCATGAGCGGAGCCTAGAACCAACCAAACACGCCATCCATTAGAGGGCTGTACAGGCTGAATGTATTTCGAGCAAGTTAATTTGAAAGACTTATGATTGCGTAGAATGGTAACACACCCCCTGGAATTTCTGGTCTCGAGTGGCAGACACTCCAAGCCTCAAAAGCTCGGGATCTGATAAAGTCTCAGCATTGTATCATTGGGCTTTCTGGACTTATTTGTTTATTGAAAACGTGCGTAGCCTAGTAGTTGTGTGTAAACATTATTCTACATCACTTCGTGAGTGAACTAAACGCTTCAACAAGAAGCATTTTTTCTTGTATTTTTTTTTTTCTGGTAGAGAAAATAGATGTTGTGTTTTGCAGTCACGTCACAGATTTAATGTGCTTTAATCAGTACGACGTTTTTAACAAGCTTTTTTGATTTGCCCAACACAAGTCTACTCTTCCTGATTTTTTGCCTGTTGCAAGTTGCACTTTCTGGCAACGAACAATTATCATGAATGGGCGTCGTTCGTTAAAGTCCATTAATAAAAACACTGTTTTTTAATAGATTGGTTATATCTATAATTTATTTTCTAGCTCACTCGAAACTTCGCTTAAAATGACGTAGTATTGCGATGCTGTTTAATTCAGGTGTAGCTAGGCCATTTCACTGGCGCATTTTTTCTGTACCTTCTGGGGTCACATTTTCTTCAGCTTGGACATGTGCAAACAACTCACAAACACTTTGACGTTGACAACAATACTTCTAACTTTTTGTTGTTTTATTTGATTGCCGTTACCATTGACTAAACAAGGCTCTCAATCAGAGAACTCTCGGAACGAGCAAAGTTAGCACACACCGGGTACCATAACTGGTCGGTGGTGGCGCACTTCAAGCGTACCTGTCACAGGATCTTCTGAAATTCCAGCCCATGGAGCGAAGTAGCGAGATATGAAGTCGTACACTTCACCTTCATCATCTACGCATCCACCTTGTTTTGTTCCCCGCAGCGTTACCATGACACCACGCACGTGACTTCCATCTTCAATATTCAGTAAAGAATTGCTGTCAGGCCGCTTCATACTTTCTAGGTCGTTTCTGAAAATAATAATATTGTTGGGTCATCCCAAAAAAAGACTATGCCTGATGATCAATGACGCCGTTACTGTAAACTCATTAATTAATCACCAGTTTTTAATTTCGATATTTTCGCTGATGAGTAAAATTCGCTAATTAAGTCCAGGTCAATACGTAAAATACCAATAGATGTTTCTGTTTCCCTGCCAAATACGGAACTGAGAACCCAGTTGAAAAAATATGGTTTTACAGTATTGTCTTATTGTTTATGTTATTGTTGTTTGCTGTTGTTCTTGTGCTTATATACACCAAATTGAGGAGTCACGTGATAGTAAACAGGAAAACAGAAATTTACACATTTGTTTGCGTCTATATGTTCTTGGTATGTTGATAGTTAAGTATCGTACTTAATGTATGTTATGCTGCGTTTCGTGTGTGGATTAGTGAACACTAGTACGTGAATTGGTGAACACTAGTACGTGAATGGTGAACACTAGTACGTGAATTGGTGAACACTATTACGTGGATTGGTGAACACTAGTACGTGAATTGGGGAACACTAGTACGTGAATGGTGAACACTAGTACGTGAATTGATGAACACTATTACGTGGATTGGTGAACACTAGTACGTGAATTGGTGAACACTAGTACGTGAATTGGTGAACACTAGTACGTGGATTGGTGAACACTAGTACGTGAATTGGTGAACACCAGTACGTGAATTGGTGAACACTAGTACGTGAATTGGTGAACACTAGTACGTGGATTGGTGAACACTAGTACGTGAATTGGTGAACACTAGTACGTGGATTGGTAAACACTAGTACGTGGATTGGTGAACACTAGTACGTGAATTAGTGAACACTAGTACGTGAATTGGTGAACACTAGTACGTGAATTGGTGAACACTAGTACGTGAATTGGTGAACACTAGTACGTGAATTGGTGAACACTAGTACGTGAATTGGTGAACACTAGTAGGTTGATTGGTGAACACTAGTACGTGAATTGGTGAATACCAGTACGTGGATTGGTGATCACTAGTACGTGAATTGGTGAACACTAGTACGTGAATTGGTGAACACTAGTACGTGGATTGGTGAACACTAGTACGTGAATTGGTGAACACTAGTACGTGGATTGGTGAACACTAGTACGTGAATTGGTGAACACTAATGCGTGGATTGGTGAACACTAGTACGTGAATTGGTGAACACTAGTACGTGAATGGTGAACACTAGTACGTGAATGGTGAACACTAGTACGTGAATTGGTGAACACTAGTACGTGGATTGGTGAACACTAGTACGTGAATTGGGGAACACTAGTACGTGAATGGTGAACACTAGTACGTGGATTGGTGAACACTAGTACGTGGATTGGTGAACACTAGTACGTGAATTAGTAAACACTTGTGCGTGCATTGGTGAACACTAGTACGTGGATTGGTGAACACTAGTACGTGGATTGGTGAACACTCGTACGGGGATCAGTAAACACTAGTACGTGGATTGGTTAATACTAGTATGAGGATTGGTAAACACTCGTACGAGGATTGGTAAACACTTGTACGTGGATTGGTTAACACTTGTACGTGGATTGGTTAACACTAGTACGAGGATTGGTGAACACTCGTACAAGGATTGGTAAACACTAGTACATGGATTGGGTTCACCAGATAATTTGAGAAATAACTATCTTTGCCAAATTATAGACTTGTACAAAAATGTTCAGTCTATTAACGTTGTTTGCGCCCTCCAGGGATGAAACGCGTCTGAGAAGTGAATGGATGTTGGTGGCGTCGTCGACAGCGTACATCTTGTTTTTATCTGCAGTCATCCGCCAATAAAAGTATTATTTTTGAGAGATTGTAAAAGCGCTCACAATATCGACATTATTATGATCTGTGAACTTCTGACGATAAAAATAGTTTTGTTTTAAATGTTCTCTATACTAAATGATTGATGACTACACAACAAATCACCTTCATTCCTTTCACCCGTCATGGTAGGGCTTTGGTGGGCAATACATCATTTCTATAATTCGCGCCCTGGAACGTCAAAATGAATCGCAAACTGGTTTTATAATCTTTCATCACTCAGAATATAGTAAAATTTCTCAAAAACCACATTGATTGGTGAACGATTACAGATAAAAACTATAGCGACGATTTGAACGGCTTTCGTGTTACCCTTTCACGTTGAAAAGGTGTGTGGGAATCATGGTGTATTGGCGTAGAATCACAAAACAATATAACTTGAAATGGCAGCGGGAAAAGTAAATAAATGAGAAGTAAAAGAATTTGGAAGGCAAACTCTGTAAGGATGGGAGGACGACATTACCTGGTAACAGTGTTATCCAGTCTCACTAATAGTTTTTTCATGTCAGGATTATAATGAATTTCACTGACCAGCAAAGAACCGACAGTTGCCTGAGAAACGGTATAATGTGAGAGTTAATGGGCGATGACGTGACGTGAATTTAAAAAAAAATGAACATAAATGGTTCTACAAAAACAACTCAAAAGTCAGGTGTGCAGACAAAATCTTAAATGGAAAATACTTCAAATCGAATATTAATTTTGTTATATAGTACGTCGTGTGATTTGGTAATTCGATGCTAAGATTCGCAAAACATAATTACAACGGAATCTTCGAAACTACTCGGTGATGTATCTTGCGAAAGACCTTTATGCAAATTACGCGTTTAGAATACAAGCACAATGTTGACAATAACACAACTTGAATTCCAATTACATAGATGTTCAGTTTTACCTACCTTGACAACTGACAATACTTCTTTTTCGTCCTACAAATATTAACCAGATTGCCTATTATAGCCAGTCACGTGGCATTGGAAAAGCATCGATGGATTCGTACATGTACTCAGAAATAAGCACTCTAAGCGCCCTCCAGCGACAACGCGCTTCTATGACGCAAATGGGAGACTCGAAGGTCGTCATTTTTGTGATTTGTAGCCTTAGTCAATGACAAATATTGTTTTGGAGGGAATCACTATATTTTAAATACTGAATGGTTACACAACCAAACACAATTGTCACTTTGAATAACATTGGCTTTTCAAGACATAAGCGACATTTTGCCTCCACAGAAACACATCATCGCTAGGAGCGCGACTCATAAGAAAGATGTGTTGATAAGATGTTATTCCATATTGCTAATTCTCTGAAGTTTAACCTATAGAAATTGCTTACCGCCAAATGTTTGTGCAACATTTATCATATTTTAACTGATTTTTCTATAATTTCTTTGTTCATTTTTAGACCACCATCGTGTACATGCCTTGGTGATTTTTTGTTAATGGAACAAGAGAAAATATGACAAACAAATATTCAAGTTTATTTAGTGAAATTCGATAACAAGGGAATTTGGGTGCCAGAGTTGCACAGTTAGCCCAGTACACTTGGGACTTTCATGAACGTCAATTTTGATTAACACTACGAGGTTATTTGACGATTTGATAATGACGTCATCTGACTTTCCGTATTCTGATCAAGATATCACAAACTGACAATAACCTTATTCATAAATGGCCGTCAAGATCTCGTTGAGAACGATAGAGCAACGAGACTTGTTCCACAGATAGTGATCTATGCTTAGCCGCCATCGTGACACCGGTTACGTTGGCGCGGTCTGCGGAACAGTGAACGTGGTGACGACAAAGTATGAAACACAATTTTGTGGGAGCGAAAAAAATCTCGCAGCTCTCCCGCACTCAGCGAGATCTCGAAGACTTTTAACAGATACCTGAACGACAGTTGCGTATAATGGCAAATCTAGAACTATACCCTGATCTTCTTTTCGTGCAAGTAACGTACCACTCAGCGTTTTGAAATGTAAAGTTGTGTTCACGTTACCTGAAATAGAATAGATAACGTGTATAAATAATTAGGACCCGACGACTATAACTATATTTGCAAACATTGGACGTTGGCGGCGTTTTCGTGATTTGTTAAAATTTGAGTTCTACGTACCAGATTTGCGCAAGGTCTTTGTATACAAAAAAAATCGAATATTGATATGCTTTACAAACTATTAAGATACCGCAAAGTATGTACTCAGACAGAGTGTCATGATTGGTCGATGTAATCGTGTAATCCCCGAGTGCACATATCACATTTATCATAAATAATCTCAATCCAATTGCTTGGTGATCCCCAGAACCGAGCAAGTTGTTGAAAATAAATCACAATTTCTACTGAAATAATTATTCATAAAAGTAAAATACAAATTCATAATTAATATTGCCAGTCATTGTTAACAAAGAATGGCTAAAATGGACATTTTTTCAAAATCCAAATGTCGATGTTTCACATTCCAATTTAAATAGAATACAATCTAATAATATTCATATTCTTATTTAGATATTCAAGAGATAATATTTCGATTTTTCGTAAAAATGAAAAATATAACATTACAACTTATCATTGCTTTCTCTAGCTAACGAATTTTATCAATTATGTACATTTTGCTCGGTGAAAATCATATCCTGTTTAATGACGAATTTTTCAAACTATATTTCTTTTGAGTAAAATAATACAAAACAGTCCAGTGTACACCAGGGTACAGGCAGACTGAACTAGTGTAGGGGTTCGTACATTACAAAACATCGTCCGATTCACACGGCTTCGCTTGAGCCGACCTTCTATAGCCGTCCTTGCGAATGGGGAGGCGACGACCGAATGAGTAAACCTTGGTTGGCGAAGACAATTTCAACATTCAAGATACTTTCGTTACTGGCGAGTAGGGGAGGGGAGAGTCATTATCAGTTAGAGGTCATCGACCATTGAAACTGTCGCATAGGAAAAATAAATCATTCGAAACTGGTATCTGAGAGGAGTTTTTAATAGTATATATATATATATATATATATATATATATATGATATATATGTATAATAATTAGCTAATTTGCATACGAATAATTCGAAACTTGGTACTTACATACTGCATACTGAATTGTGTAGTTAATTGTCTTGTAATATTTTTCAATATTAGTAGGGTATGCTTATTAATTAGATAATTTGCATACACGTATTTGACTATTTTATCATTTTGCATCCTATTCAATAGTTTGAAATCATTCTATGCACTCTATGTTAAATTTACTTTGGAGCACTTTTTGTTGTCTTTAGTTATTATTTCAAGTTTACATATGGTGAGTTTTCTTTTGATTTTGGGGGTAAATTAATTTTTATTTTGTTTTGTTTATAATCCTGACAGAAGCGTTGATGATACAGATTTAACTGACGCGAGCAATGAGTAATGCATTGAAGATTGTTGGGGACATTGTTATTTGTCGGTACAACGTAACGTGGGGACTGCAACGAGAGTTGTACACATTCAGTAAGCAACAAGGAATCTCACCTTTACAGTGGAACAGGACAGCTGCCGAAGCCAAGGTTGCATGACCACAGAGAACAACTTCGTTGGTCGGAGTGAACCATCGTAAATTAAACCAACTGCCTATTTAAGCGAAAACAAACCGTCAAGTTCATTAAATGGACATCAGGTTTCAGGCAATATCATGACCAGTCATCGCCACGAGCAACGCAAATTTGGAACACAAATCGAGGGCCACTAACAATAAAGGCGTTTGAGTTCGAATCCCAGTGGAATCGTTCGCGGGGAAACTTCAGATTGTTTGGTTTCGCGTATTGTATTATGTGGTGACGTTCACGTACAAAGGGCTGATGGAGTGGTTAACGTACTTGTGTGCTAGGGTAATAAATAAGGTAACACAGTTCTCATGGTAACTGTCCTTGCGATTTATCATCACCGGATGAGGGCTTTTAGAAATAAAAATACAATTCAAGAATGTACAATTTATTACCATAGATACCATATGTACTTTATAGAAATGTATAACACGGGGTCCGCCATTGCCACACTTACAAAAGCACATTTAGAAAGTAATGACAATGCTCATACCACACGACAGAACTACTGTAACCTACGCTAGATCACTATAATAGCCATGCACGAGCAGTTTGATTTAGAAGACAATCCAAGAGAAATCGCCGATGTTCCTCGAAATGATGGGCATGGGATATATCCTAGTAAGACCGTGATCGTGATAAAAAAAGTCTCTCACGCGTGTTAAGTTTAAAGGGGTGGTGGTCGCCGCGCCATGTGTTCGAACTTCGCGTAAACAAACAAAGCGCTTCACAAATCACGTATATGGGCTTATCGAACAGGACACGGCGCGACGACAATCGCCTTTTAAGACATGTGTTTGCTGATACATACTTTCTTTAAATGAGTCTCCATTACTAGAAATTTTCTGGATATAAGCAGTTTCTGATAGATTCATTTCAGATGCAATCTTCTGTCTTTCGATGTCAGGAATATCCTGGAACAATAATGCGTAAATACTATGGGCAACATAAAAAAATATATGCAGGGAGTTCAAAGTTCGTGTACACATACAATGTTTTACATGCGGTGCATATGTCACGGAGGAACACAACAAATACGCGGAGAGACGATGGGGAATATTTTTCATGCGTATGTACAAATTCATTTAATTTTGTATTCTCTTACGCATCATTATATGAAAAAGTAACATCATTGCCAATAAGTGTGCTGTAATGTCGATTTCACCTCGGTTAGCACATGTCTACGTGTACTACGCTGAAATGAATTACAGTAGTGATAATTGTTGAGTCTCCAATCTTGATCTAAATATGACATTGTTTCCGTAGATCATTAGCAATTACAAATGTAATGCATTGTGGGATAGTGTTGCCAGGTTACAAGAGCAGATGCGCTTTGTGATTTGCGGAGTTGTGTTTGATCACCAAAACTATCCCACAATTTACTATGATTTGGAATTGCGATAATTGTCTATTCGAGCCGTAAAAACATAATGTTGTTGTTCATTTTTCGCAAGGATTCAGTCTTTCATTCATTAATGATATTGTGCGGTGTATTTCCAAGACACATTTTAAACAATAAAACGCGATATTTTCGGTGGGATGATGATTTGATTTTCGGGATTCGTAAATAATTATGCGTTAAATTCGAAGCATCGCAGTATACGTTGCCATGGTTACATAGTTTGTTTTGTACACGCTCCCGCGTTAACGGATGTGAGTAAAACAAGTACTATAAACACATTAATTATTCACTGGGTTTTAATTTAGCTGGTAAGTAAAATCCGCTAAATTAAATCCAAGTGAACATGTAAATTAACAATAAAATTCATTGTTTCCTTGACAAATTCATGAAATTAAAACGCAGTGAATATGTTCAAAAGATCAAAGTAGTGAAATTAAATGACAGTAAAAATAAATGGTTTTACAGTATTTAAACACGCGGTAAGGGGTATATATCTGAAGATATTACAATAAAATTAGCATAATAAACCGAATGCCAAGGTAACTGAGAACACATTACAGATGCCCAGTCGGCCTGTGCGTAAGTGTATTTAAAAAAACAGATCAGTAAAGAGGATTGTCGGATAATCAGTATACAAGTTCTTTTTTTTCTAGTACCTGAGATCACAGCAAATAACGTGTTTTTATTTTCAAGTAGAATTTACCACCTCGGTGATGCACATGCACAAAGACGCATTGAGAGATTCGATATGACTTTGTCGGTTGACTGATCGGTTTTATCACGCCTTTTTGCAATATATCCGGTGAGGTATTGTCAAGGTTTGCCAAAAATCATGAACGGTTCAGCGATTTTGAATTTGGCATGACTAGGTAGAATTCAATGATTCTGCAACACTGAGTTAACTGAATAACCGCCCAATTACATGGCGAAAACCGTAGACTTGCGTTCATTATGTTCCATTCCATGGGGGGGGTGCGCTTCTCGAGGTGCGCTATGTAATCATACACCACGATTTCTGAAATGAACATACAAGTTGTTTCATTTGAAACAAAAATAGGACGGATTGCGCGCGTTGCGCTGATCGACTTTCAGGAAAAAAACTGCATCACCGCATCGTTTTTTAAAAGAAACGTTGGACCAATCTTGGAGCTATTACTTCAAAGGAGGGCATCAAATTTTATCTGAAAAATGTTACAGAGATTATAATTTACAGGTCGAAAAATGTGTTCGGAAAACACGGCGTTTAGTAAGAGTTCGATGGTTATAATGACACGGTACACTGATTTTCAATTGAAAATGCAATAAAAAACGATCTAAATATTTTGAAATAGTCTATTCATTTATAAATAAACAACATTAATCTCAAATTCGGTTCATCCGTCGAAAAACTTGATAGTGATAGCTCTTTAAGTATTTCTATATACATTTCTATCTGTAGAGAATATGTTATTATACTACATTTACAAATATTACAAATTTCAGAGCTTATGTTCACAACCACCTGTTGAACACAAAATATATTGTGCAATAAGCAAGCGGAGTTGAACAGTACTTAAAATAGAACTAGGCTGACGTCACGAAACGATGACTGTACGTGAAACGAGTTGATAGTGCACGTGAATTGTTGAAAGCTGACTGTATACGACCAACATACATGACTACTTTGAATTATATTTTTGTACAGTTTCCCTAAAATGATAATTTCTCATCTTAACAGTTGTTAAACGTATTTGTGTATGCATACTACATGCAGTCTACATTGTTAGAAACAAAGTGCGCATGCTCCGTGGATACAATTCATCATCATATGCTCTGTCATATTGAATGATTGTTACTTTCTTCCTTCCTCCACTTATTCCAAGGTTTAATAGATATAACAAGATAATCCCTGGGTATACCGAACAAGCGTGACATCATCGCTGACGAGTGACTCCCCGTTTGGTAGTGGTCGTATCCCTACGGGCCGAGCCGCAGGCGGAGACAAATACAGCTATACAGGGAGAAACGAGTCAAGGTGATAACGTCACAAGCGAGAAATACCGGAGTTTATTTATTTGCCACATGGATAGAATCTGATGTTTTAAAATTACGTCCCGAGTTTCAAGGGGTCTATTTTGCGCAAACAATGCATAGAAGGTTATGGAGGTCAAAGCTGATTTCTGCGAATGACTGGTTGCGCTAAACTCTATCATGTTGCGTTATGGTTCATTACAAAAAGTTGATGAACGCCATAGTTTTGATCGCAAAAGGATCTCAATCATTGAAGGTAAACTTGGAGAAACATCACAAAATGAACATTCGTGTGCATCTTCGCATTGCCACTCGTCGGCATTTTCTTAATTTATCAATGCAAAATGTGGTATGAAAATCATGAATAAAAATAAAAAATATTCCTGAAACTCGTTCTGAAAAAAATACTCCTGTGAACTGTTACTGTGCTGTATCGCTATTTGGAGTCATTCGTTCACGTATTGGCCAGTACATCAGACGTGCCGGTGGGCTGTGGTAGCTTTCCGTGCGCATACCGCTAGCCCTGACCACAGCAGCGACGCGCCGGTGAAAAATTCTTGGAGAAGTCGTTGTTTTTCGACAGCAGTACTTTGGCATTCAGTGTAGTTCTGTCGGAATTGGTTGATATATTCGAACGTATTCGCCTTTTCATGAAATTATCGATTGAGGTTGTCATTTCGTCTAACGACACCCATACATACCACGTGACAAACATACAGAATATGTTATTTGTACACAAAATAGAATTTCTACATGCTATTTTAAAAAATAAAGCATCAGCTTTATCGATTTGACACGCGACCTACACAACGCTTGTAAAATACATTGTTTGTTTGCATTACATTTTAGCACGCGCTGCGCGACGACTATCTCCCTTTAACTGATTTTCGTTTACAATCCGAAAGTACTAGTATTACTATATAGTTCAGGAAAGTGGTAATATTGTATTTGAGAAATGTATATATTCCATATGTGATAATCGAACTTATCTGGGACTCAAGACTCAATCAAAGTTACATTTTCTGTCTAATATCGATCTAAAATTGAACTTCTAACGTTATTTGATAATTCTGTGCCAAAAAACCTAAAGTGGGACACCTTTACAATACTGATCTATATTGGACACAAAGAAAACTAAAGTTTGACTTCAATACCCATATAAAAATTCGATGATTATCAGTCTCATAATTATCTGAGAATTCTGTTTCTAAGACGAAGGCTCATCCCTTCTGTCTAATAACGGTCTAAAACTTCAATAATTATCTGGTTGCTCCTGGCAACAATTACAAAAAATATAATAACATAAAAAAGTATTCTCACATAAAGAAAACACAGATTTCTTTTAAAAACATGTAAGGACCATGAGCTTAACAAAACTTGCTGTAATTTCCCCAACCGTCAGGCGTGTTTAACACAACTGGCAATATTTAGTACTGTAAAATGACTAAGTTGCACTGGGTTTAAAATACGCTGATTTACCATTTCAGGCATATTCAGTGGGTTTTAAATTAACGGTTTTATCATTTAGATAATGTGTTCTATGCTAAATTTTACATATTCACGGGGTTTTATTTTAGCGCATTTTCCAGTCAGCGAAATAAGCAAAATTAAAACCAGTGAATAATTAACCCTTTTACAGTATTAAGGCTTTGACAGAGTCTGGAGCCGTGCCGTGCCAACATCAAATCCCACGATGATATTATCAAACAAAGTCGGGAGAAAAGTGATAGATGTTATGATGGCTGGTGGTGTTCGTTTTACAACCTGTTAAGCTAAAGAGCGGCGGTCGTCGTGCCGCGTCCTGTTCGATAAGGGACTCATAGCGACGTATACAACGCCTGTAAAATAAATTGTTTGTTTACATGAAATTCGAAAACGCGCAGCGCGACGACCACGGCCCTTTAAGAAGACGGACATGTCTAATAACACAATCATGTTAATCTTTTTAATAATTAACGTCAATGTGAACACCCATACTCTCTCGTCGATTTCGCGATTCACCTGTCACAGCGGTAAAAATTTCTCTGAACAATATTTATCAGTAAAAAACGTTCTGTCCTATGCCATCTATGGCATGCCACCCCGCGAACCAAGTAAACATGTTTAGTACATGGCCACCGACGATAACACACGTTACAAACCTTTCAAAGTGGTCGTCCGTCGTTATTGCGGGATTGACTCGAACGGTCGTGGCGTGTGATCATCCAAACCTGCTTATAGGAGACAGAGTATAATGTCCAGCAATGTGAGTCAATTTGGGTAGGCACTGGCTCAACCAATCAAAAGTGAGCCGATAACTCAATATACACATTTTGTTCCAACATTAGTATACACCAAAGATTTATGGCATGCGGATATGCAAATGTTTGATACGCGATGAAGATTTCACGCAAATTGCGAGACGATCCCAAAATTGCGAGACAAACGCACATACTAATTGCAGACGAATGAGTCTGTGTTAGTATTCGTCTCGGGCTGCTTAGCTAATGTTCTTGCTTATTCGCAAGTCGTGTATCACGTCAGTAATTACGTTGAATTTGCGTGTTTGTATAGGGCGATAATTTCTCTCGCTTCGTTCTACGCAATCGAGCTGGTAATAACAAGCGTCCGCTGGGTTCTGCGATTCTATTGAATATGATACGTTATAACCAGCATGGAACTCGCGAGATCATAAGATCTCACGTGATGTTCATCGCATGCGAGTATCACCGTACACAGGTATCAATATTGTATACTCATGTCTTAAACATTATTGTGCACACTCACACGCCATAAAACTGTCACCACCTCCCATATCAAGTAACACCCATGACCACAAGTTTACTCGTTGCACGTACAAGCCATTCATGCATCGATTCACATCGGTATCGGTATCGGTATTTGACTGCGTTACCTTTTCAAGAAGACATACCGCAGCCGGATTCCCCGCAAACCGCTTTGCCGTGAACGCATCTACGATAAATACGTCCAGACTTCCAGTTTCTGACGCTTCCAAAGTAGCCATTATTATGTATATGATTTTGCAACGTGCGAATACTATAACATGTCTACATGTCGTTAATATCGTACTGCGCATGTCTCGTGATCCCCCACCAAAAGGTCGTTAAGTGCAAACGTTCAGTGAATAGACGTGTGATGTGTGCAAAAGGTCGAGTTCGTTGAATATCCATTGAAAGCATTGCCATTAGTTGCATTGATCCACAGTTGTGGTATGCATATGAAAATAGGAGCGGCAACCGATTTAGAAAAAAAACCGCTGTGTGCGTATCGTTTGCCATTTCGTGACTCCAGGAGTAAGTGTGAAAATACAGTTTAAAAAGAGAGCGTATGATGGAGCGTATGCATGGGCAAGAAAGTGAATGGACGCTATCGCTATTTTCCAACGTCTCCAGTTATATTACCTGAAAAAGCGTGGACGAATTCCGAGTTGCTCGGCGTGATTATACATACAATAGAACACGCGGTATTTCCTGTGCACAACGTGCTATTCGGATTAGATCTTGACTAAACGAAGACAATATTCGCAGAGACGAGATCAGAAACAGAGGAACGGTCTGGTTTCAATATAGTAAGTAAAAAGCAATGTTTTCCCCACCGTTTATTTTTCATTAATTTTGAATTATTTTCCTGAAACTCAAACAATGATGTGGACGTAAAGACGAGATGGCATTGTGCACACTGAAGGGGGTACTCTGACACTGAGAAGCCCTGCGGAATGTTTTTGAGGAATGATTACTCTTATATGTAATGGTAATACCTGGGGGCAGGGGCGAAAATTCTCCCAATACAAGTGACTTCGGGAAAGTATGTCAGCGACCCACCTCGCGACTAATTCAAGAATCATACTCGTCGCTTTAAGTGCCTCCAAATTAATACGTTCAAAAGTGTCGTTGCCTTTTATCATTAATAATAATAATAATATAAAATAAATGAGTTGGTAGAGTGGTTGCTAGAAAACCAGGAAATTTCCCCCAACTTAACTGCGCACATCAATTGCCATGGTAAATAGAACACACGTAGAGGCAGGCAGCCTGGGTTTTCTAGAGTGTTCGATTAATTATAGTACACGATATACTCTATATAAACGATTTTATGAACGCATGGTGGCCTTTATCATTACAAATGCCTTGTACGACATATGTGACCTCCGAGACATGATGAAATACCGCCGCATGCCTGCATACAGGTTATAGTAATTGCAGGTCTCAACTAAGAGGTTAAAAGGATTCGTTAGATTTATTGGGGTTCGCAATTTAAGAGCTGCTTGCCATATATGCAGACACAAGTTAGTGTGAAAACGGCGCATTACTCAAGCCTCGCCCCTTACCTCTACTTGTCATAATGTCAACTAACGCGAATATTCCAATAAGGAAAATGTCATGATCGTGAAACATCATTCAACTTATTCGGCCTGCTTTTATAAGTATAATTTACACTGATCAACTCTATTTCGAATTATTGCCATAGAAACAAAACATATATTTGATTCTATAAGCATGGTCATGTTTTGTTTCTGTTATACAAATCATCGGGATTCGCACTAACCTTCTATGGGTATTGTCAACCTATTCATAAAGTGCATAATACTGTATACATACGTACACAGGCATTCCGTTGCAGAATTGGCGCTCGTTGACAATTTTGAAGTATATCTCATCTGACATTCTGTGACATATTGGTGAAAGCTAAATCATGTCGTACACCATCATAGGGAATTCATCTTTCACCAGACCTGATTAATGAGATTGGCTAATTTATGGAAACACTGGATGGGTGATTCTAGTGAGTTGAGTGCTTAATCATTATTGTTTACTCGGTGAGAATTATGCCGATTAGATTGGGTTGGGCGTGTGTTTAATCGCAAAAGTAATGCCATAATAGGCGGAGCGATGTTTCATCACTCCGATAACACAAAGATGTTAATAATATTGTATCCAATCTCACTCTGCCAGTTTGTTTTGTTTTTTTACAAATTAAAACAAATCGCGTCGTGTATATAATGTTTGCGATCATGCTGAATTTGGCGTTCTTAAATCAAAAATGCCAAAATTGTGACAAATATTGATATTAAAATATAGTATCATCACATTATGATATGTCTATATATAACGGGGGATGTGCTGATATTAATTTATTATTTAAAATATGACATGGGATGTGTTGAATTTAGGCAACAATATTGGTATATAAGTTGTTTAAACACCGGTGCCATGCTGCCATACCACGACAATGTATCGTCGCATTTCACCAGAACTACACGGTGGGTAGGTTCGACGTTGCAATGTGATGTGTGTGGGAGCGTTTAATCGGTTATTACTTTCGCCGAAATGTTTATAATACTCGTCGTTGCAAAGTTGGTCACTGATATCCTTGTTGCTCTGTTGTACCAGCAACGTCTGTTCGGGTGCTACCATTAACGACTGTCTCAAATGATCGTTTTATTTTTGCGGCGTATATGCAATTTAGTAATATGTAGTGATCGCTGAATTCAATGCCCATACCATGCGGACCCAGCAATAACTCCCGCGTTCTTCTTACTCATTCCTTCCGTCCAGGGAAAAGGACAACAATTTTGTAATTGGCGCCATTTTGGGAGTCTTATCGTACATGGTACCTACATCGATGTGCCAAAACTCCGGCTTGAGAGCTTTAAAATGTGGTCATGTGACGAAATTGAGCATATAATTGACCAATAACAAAGCATCTTGGACACAAAGCCAGGACAAAGAAGTGTGGCAAGCATGGCGGTTTGGAAACTCATATGTTAGCTGAATCCTGTTGGAATCAAACTGGTAAATCTCACTTGGAAAACACCGTACCAATGCACTGAGCACGGTAAGCAATATTTCCTGCTTCCAGTTACATTTTGGAGAAGAAATTTAGTGACTGAACGGATAATGGATTCTTAATCAATGTCTTTGTTAATATCGCGTGCCCACGAGGGCGAAGATAGGGCTCGCAAATTTTAGTTTTTTTCCTTCTCAGTCGTCGACAAATTGCTTGAATCAACTCGCATTCCATTGGGGGTGTGGCACTTTCAACGTTATAAGTCACGTGAAGCTCGGAAAATGTATATTTCAAGCATATAACGCTCATTCAGAGTCGTAAATTGTGTCCGGAAAACATCGCAGGAAAGGTTCCTTATTGTTCAGAGATTTCTACGATGCGATATGTCGCCTATCGCTTTTGCTGTCTAGCCTAGCTTAACCACGGTTCTCACGGATCGATCCGAGTTGTTTTTTTATTGCCCTGCTTCTCGTCTGTCCGCCTCTATGTGTTCTCAATGGTGGTATACATGGCTGGGTTATTACTTGCACTCAGATACGGCGTCTGGGTTTCATTGTGCAACTCATTTGCTCAAGTACTCTTCGTCGTTTTTCCGTTATCCATGCTCGAAGACATTTCGTCTTGTTCAATGGTATACCTTTGCCAAATACAAGAAAATCCTATTTGTTGGACTATCATAGACGGCGAGTGTATCAGTTCAGGACGTTTATGCGTTGACTTAGTGTCCCTGAATCAAGGCTTATCGGTAAATCGTAGCTTCAAGAAAAAAAATACTCCTTTTAACATCGCACAACTATAGGAGCTGTGAACAGGGGAATGTATTAAGACTCAAAGAGCTTACTTTATGTTGCAATATCAGTATAATCACTGAAGATATTCGACTCTTCCGTCGCTTATGTGAAACGTTCAATTTGAGCAAACACATCGAGTATTCTACAGACAGAGCTTGGAAATCGATGCCAGGTACTCAGGGTAGTGTTTACAAACACTCGAGAAAAGTGCTTATCTTCATGTTCGGAGCGTAATCTTACCCACGACTGTATGCGAAAATTGATTTTTTGGAAGCACAATTCTTTCCGTTCTCCGTTTAAGGTGTTAGAGAGAACCTTAAATTGAAATTGTCATATTGTTTTTGGTAATCGAACTGCTGTTCTCATTGGGAAAACTAAAGGCTCATATTTTCACATTTAAACGTGTTCTTGGCATTCATTTGTCAATGTCTTGGTATCTTTTCGACCACGTACTTCTCAGTCAAGTTTAAAAACCTACAGAGAAGAGATCGTTTTGCTATTATTCAAATATCTGAAAATATTCTAGAGACGGAGAACAAAAAACTAGCGCAGTGTATTCTAGTTGGTGCTTTCTTTAACCAACCATTTGCATACAGCTGGTCTAGACTTGGATGCTGCTTGACAATAAAAACAGGTTGGACCTTATTCTGACCCCGCAGTTTAACAGGCGTTTCCCCGCAATGTTTCGTATATAATCACCCCCTGAAATTAGTTATTTGTGTGCAATGCACATGATATCGACAGTGCGTCTGGCAACACTTTTGTTAGCCTGCGTGGGAAGAGAGAGCCCAAGCCAACACGAGTCTCTCGGTAGAACATGTAAATTAATTATGTATATAATAATTGTTTCAGCGCACGAAGCGTGCAAGTAGGCTGTTTATAAACGAATTTTGTTCAATGAAAATTTGGTGAACGTAACAAGCAACTCGATTCTGTATATTGATTGCATCTATTTGATTCGTATTAAGCTACTACTAGAACATAATGAACTATTGATATCTTTTGTTGATAGTTTTTGCTCACAGTGTCATTGCGATCTGGTGACGTCCACTACTCTGGTATTGTAAATCCCTTGAATCGCGTCATAAGTTAAAAATGTTGAAGCCGAATGTCCACTTTTGTAGCACGTGGCGTTATAGTTTTGTTATTCCCTTATTTTGCGTCATTTTGATAATTCGGTGAACACCTGGACTAGTAATTAGTAAACTGGTAATGTGTCAACATCTCCAATTCTAATGTTTTAATTGTACGGGTTGTTTTTCGTTAGCGGAGCGCACCGTGTATTTGATGGTATTATAGGAGTTTAGAGTTTGTTTCGTGCTGTGTAAGGTATGAATGACTACCGCCGCTAAACGCACTAAAATGCACCCGCCCCCACCAGAATGTTGTTTCTATGTTTAACACCGTAATAGGGGATATTTTGTCTTCGTCGAAAACTCAAGCATATTTCAATGAACTGTACACCAAAGTTTCGTCGTAGTGGGATAGCAATTGTTTTGCAGTAACCTTGTTATGTAATAACAATAATAATAATAATAATAATAATAATAATAATAATAATAATAATAATAATAATGATAATAATGTTTAGTGAAAGTCTTCTTGTGAGGGGCTTCCGTAACGGTTCCATACATATATATCATAGCTACCGGACAGTATTCTGTTCGATGATATTAGATCGCCTCTGCTATCGGTTAACTTAAGGGGAGTGTCGTTGATTTTAGAAAATTAAGAGCGTTTCGTAAACAACAGACTGGCAATCAAAATTATAATTCCTATATTTATTCACGTATTTAAAATCGTTAACATGGTGAGCAATAATAATTGATATTCCCAACAAAACTTTGCATAATGATAGAAACATCGACGCACGAACATGGGGGTGGATTGCGATGTTCAGCCAACTAGTGAAGCATGGAACGAGATCAGACTGACTTGTATTACTACTAAAACCATCCAAGCATGCATTAGTAAAACAGAACCTATGCCCCTTTGACTTCCAAATCTCGCGGGTGTACTTAATAAACCTCCTATCGCACGTCAGATATATGTTGTATTGGTATTTCGAAGTCTCGCTCGCTATCATTTTCTGCCCGTAACCAACTGCATGGCCATTCGTTCACCTGTAATCCAAACACTGGCCAAAACAGTATTCGATCTCCACCACACTGTCAATATATAAATAACCATGCTGGCCTCTTAGTTCGTTGCTTAGTTTAATGTTATACATTACACGATAAACAGTTACAGTATATGTGTTCAACTACATTATGTATTTACAGGTTCATGTCATTGACCTTTGTGACAAAACCAAGGTCACGCACAAGGAAATACATTGAGTCATTTAACATAGAAATCAATATTTTACAAACCACATAATAACAAAAAAATGAGGTATAATAATTGATGTAATAAGTGGTGTCAAAGGTCAAAGTTGAATCAATTCCCGATTAACCTTTTTAAGAATTATGTAACCATGCTGGAGTTGAACTGCGTATACCATGACCTTGCATCAAGGGTGTTTAGAGAGACAATACTCATCCTTGTCATGTGGGATGCTGACAATTTAACGTGAGAATATCCAACACTTGTTTGAGGGACCCGTAATTTTTTTAATACCATTGACATTGTTGTGTGCATTGATTTTAATTGTCAAAGTACGTATACATACCGTAAAATCAAAACTGGTATGATTTTATTGTCTTATTGTTATTTTACATGTTCACATGGATTTAATTTTGGAGGATTTATTTATCAGTAGAAATAGCGATATTAAAACGCAGTGAATAATTAATACGTTCACAGTACCTTGAAATAATTCACAGAACAAAAAATGCATATTCTGAAATGTTCATTAATAACGTATTTAGCGAGTTTTCAAACTGTCGATTGCCTCCCATAATGCGTTTGCTTCCAAATCCCTTATAATGTAACGTATATAACAGCCCCCCTCCGTTCTTTTCATTGACACGTCAACGCAAGTCTGTTATTGCCATGGTAACATATTCAGCTGTGTTCCGCCTTGTGTCGCCATTGTAGTGATGCAGGTAACCAAGCTTACTAGTGGAGAAAAACGGTCGTTGTTGTGACGTCGAAAGAAAAAAAATATCTTGAAATCATACAGACGTCTCACATTTTGATTTTTTTATGTGAAGACGTTGCGTTTAGCGTTGTGTTTTGACATACTCGACAATCAATTTAAACATGCATGTTCATCTCACGAAGACGCCAGTATTTAATATGAAGGTCGACATGCAGGTCATTTAAATTAGACTCAATTAAATCCACCATTTTTTTTTTTTACTAAAGCCAAAAAAAACTTTCTAACTCCACATTATGATTGGTATCACTAATACAGTGGCTATTCCTGAACTGTTTTAATTGTGGTTATAGTTCAACCGCGGAGAAAAAAAATACAACGTGACTTAATTAGAGCGACATCATCATAAGACCTTCTGAACACGAACAGAGTCTTATGTATTATTTGTGTGTATCCTTTCTCCCCTCTGTAGTAACACCGCCATTCACACTCGTGTTTGCGTTCTCACGTACAATTGGAGATGAATATAATATCGATCGCCTCCAATTTTCATAGGTCACCGGTGACGTTTTATCTTAGTCTCAAGTTGTCACTCAAAAAAACAAAAGCAACCCTATAAGTTACAAGCATTTTAGGAGCAACAACCTATAACACAACACGGTCGCTGGAATTTCTCGTTTTAAATTGACATAACGTATTGCTTCGATTAGAATAAAAATGGATTTCCATGTACACAAGAAACAAAAACTAAAGTAACTGTGCAGGTGGAGTTTCTGAAGTTGTACGTGATCGAAATGCCAAGTACAGTAGCGTGTTGTTCCTTCCTCAAGTACCGAAACCAGATCACATGCGTGGAATTCAATAAATGCCCCCTCTCTCCGCGCCAGAAAAACCTGTTGAATATGCTTTAAATGTATACGTGCGCAACACTATAATTTCTGTGCTTAGTTTGTTGTAATTGAGTTTTTAATTGTGACTAATACGAGGACAATTACGTCGATTTCCTAAATGCTGCACTCTTAATGGGTTCGTTTTCTGAAACGTAAAAGCACGGACATCAATCACAACATCAAATTGGTGAGCAGTCCGTATGGGAGACACATGAACATACCTACAACATTTAGAGAAAATGCTATAACAAATTATGTAAATGACTAATCATAACAATTATATCAATAACACGAGAAAAAAAAGGTTGCCCAGGAATTGCAATTCGGGAAGCGTTTAGCAAATTTTTCGCCAATCCGGATATGACATTGTTTCGCACTATGCGTGGGCTTCTTTATTTATTTTTTCTTTAACTGGGGCTATGATCAGAGTTTTGACTACACTTTATAAGAACAATGCAATTATCGTGTAGCTTTTTTTCCTTCTTTAAATCCCACATGTGTTTTGATTCCACGCTTTCGCGACGATGTGATCACCTATGTTGTATTGACCTGGGATGTCACGCAGTCGTATGCAGAACTGGGGCGTCGACCTTCCCTGGCCATCAGTATGTTTCGGTCTTCCTTTGCCATCATCTGTTTCGATCTCGTTTTTCTATTACCTATTACGACCTCTCCTTGTAATCACCTGTTTGCTGTCTTTATTTTCTTCTTTTTTTTTTATTTTCTTTTTTCTTTTTTTTTTTGCGTAACGATAGTTTGGGTGAAATATTTTAACGTAAGTGTCGAGTAAATGGAGTAAGAACGCGCTGTCATGTTGATGTGTTTATATTAGTTGTTTAGTTTCATCTAATCTTGTAAGGACGGTGTCTTATTGTTGCCATGATACACAACACTTAATTCAACCTTGCTTAGGTTTAATATTTTTTCCGTTCTTTATATTTTTTCTTCTGTCGATATTATTCAGTGTTTTGCATTTCCGTAATGTCGGGTGGCAAATCCATTTAGCCCCGATGTGATGTTTGTAGCACTGTGGGATTGGGGTTTGGGTGTTCCATTATGCCGCTGGCCTTAATGTGATTGGTCCACACTGCATTCAAATGACGAATGCTTTAACTTTGCTCACGCTTTTTTTTTAAATGAACGTATACTGAAAGCCGTGCAGGTCTTTGCCCCAGAACCGATCTCCAAGAACTAGTATTAGCGTGATTTGCTGGTGTTTGTGTTTGCCTGCACCAGAAGCCCCTCAATATGCAATCCACTCGCCTGCATCAAAGAGTTGTCATAAAAAGCATCAGTGATACGGCCTCGGCACGTAACCTGGCTTTTCCCACTGCCTGGCTGGAGGAACAGGGCGAAACGTCGTATGTGAAGTCCTCGCTGGCAACACGTGCGGGTACTGAGCAACAAAGAAAGTCGTGCAGATCTAAGCCTGGAAATTCCACGTTTGCTACCAAGGAAAAAACTCCAGTATCTGTCCTGAAGAGGAGGCGGCTTGCAGCCAATGCTAGGGAAAGACGCAGAATGCATGGACTCAATGACGCGTTCGACCAACTGAGGCAGGTTATCCCATCTCTGAGCGATGACCGTAAACTTTCCAAATACGAAACGTTGCAGATGGCCCAAAGCTACATAACCGCACTCTCAGAACTGTTGCACAACGAAGACGAAGACTGCGACATACAGGAAGATGGTGATGACCTTGCGCCCGCAGAACAACTTTGCAACGCTGATTCTCCGTAACCATCTGAGGGACACCCATGCATGACGGATGTTCGGAATCCATAGATGTAAGCACCTATTGAGAACAAAACTGTCTGCACATTACAGAACTGCTGCCTGCATTGTCCAAGATTACGCCTTTGTCGATTGTTCTTTTCCAACCTCTTGAGACGCAGAACTCTATTCCAAGACTATTTCAAGAAAGAAACCGTCATCATATGTACGACATTCTTTCCATTCGATTTCTTGTAAATGACAACAAAAAGGAATGGGCGTCATCGCAACAACAACAACACGTCGAATGGGACGAATTTATTTACCTAATTCAACTGACGAGACTGGTATATTGTACTTAATTTATTCTTACTTACATTAGGATGTGATCATCTCTGCCTTTGTCTGAGTTTGATGCTTTGGCTGAGACGCTTGTATGGACTATTTAGACGGGGGACGTTCTGTACCCCGTCGTCTCCATACTAGGAGGCGGTAGATGTAGAATGGTATTGTGTTTGTTTAGCTCTCACATCGCAATTACTCTGCAATCATTGATTACTTCTGATTTGATGCTAATTATAATGCAACTCTGTAACTTGAGAAATATGTGAACTAATTTATTCTGAAATTAAATCTTTCCTTTTTATGTTGTAAAGAGTTGGGTTACTATTGACTATGATCGTGATCTTTCCCTCTTGTACGTGAATAGCCAGCACTCTGCCCCGTGCTTAATGACCCTCACTTACGGACGAGATTATCGCTGTTTAGCGATTCATGGCGGGACGCAACTCGAGAGTCACCCATATTACGACACGTGGTTCGATAGTTCCCACGTTGTTAAGCACCATGTGACTATAATGTCAAGCACCGACAAAATACATTGGTAGGTGCACTGTATTTGTCTTCATCCTTTTTTTTATGACATGTGGTTGCTTTCGCCAACTTCAACACTAAGTTATTTCAGCCAACTTGTTTTTCTCATTATTCGTATATGCCACGTGATTCGAACGTCATAGTTTCGTTCATCGGACGTTGTCAGTTTTCATCAAACGTCACGAAATAATGAGTATACCACTTTATGTCAGTTATTAATGTTGTACACTGGGAGCACGAAGCTTTATCTTATGTGACATATTTGAAAGTCTGAATTTTCGCGAATTGTGGGTAATATATAATAAAAGTTCATACTTCAATGATTTCCAGGGCACCCGATTACTTGGAACTGGCGTATCAGCGTCTCATTAATTGTGCCTTCAGATTTTCTTTACTATCACGCGTTTGGATAGAGTTCCAACGCCAGTCACAGTAATTCGAAACAATTTACAGGAATTGGACCTTAAACTTTATAAATACCACTGAACTAACATTGGCAATATGTCCGAGTTAATATGTTCGTTACAGAAAAGCCCTCATAATGCCACCACCCGATCATTAATTTATCAACATTTGATAGAACGCCACGAAATAGCGAATGGTGTCAACTTAGGTTAGGTTTCCAGTATCCCGTAACTGTTGCCCGACAATCGAAATTAATGAAGGTATTTGTATGTTATTTGCAAAACCATTGGATTGTGCATAAGACACCAATGAGATATGCAACATACTCTTAGTGTATGGATTGTAATACACCATAGAAATATGCATCATACTCTTAGTGCATGGATGGTAATACACCATAGAGATATGCAACATACTCGTAGTGTATGAATTGTAACACACCATGAAAATATACAACATACTCGTAGTGTATAAATTGTAACACACCATGAAAATATACAACATACTCGTAGTGTATGAATTGTAACACACCATAAATATATGCAACATACTCATAGTGTATGAATCGTAATACACCATGAAAATATACAACATACTCGTAGTGTATTAATTGTAACACAACAAGAAGATATACAACATACTCGTAGTGTATCAATTGTAACACGCCATAAATATATGCAACATACTCATAGTGTATGAATCGTAATACACCATGAAGATATGCAACATACTCGGAGTGTATGAATCGTAATACACCATGACGATATGCAGCATACTCCTTTTTTATGGATGGTAATATACCTTGGATATATGCAACATACACTTAGCGTACGGATTGTAATATACCATGGAAATATGCCATATATACTCTTAGTGTATTGATTGCAATACACCATGGAGATATGCAACATACTCGTAGTGTATGAATTGTAACACACCATGAAAATATACAACATACTCGTAGTGTATGAATTGTAACACACCATAAATATATGCAACATACTCATAGTGTATGAATCGTAATACACCATGAAAATATACAACATACTCGTAGTGTATTAATTGTAACACAACAAGAAGATATACAACATACTCGTAGTGTAGCAATTGTAACACACCATGAAAATATACAACATACTCGTAGTGTATGAATTGTAACACACCATAAATATATGCAACATACTCATAGTGTATGAATCGTAATACACCATGAAAATATACAACATACTCGTAGTGTATTAATTGTAACACAACAAGAAGATATACAACATACTCGTAGTGTAGCAATTGTAACACACCATGAAAATATACAACATACTCGTAGTGTATGAATTGTAACACACCATGAAAATATACAACATACTCGTAGTGTATGAATTGTAACACACCATAAATATATGCAACATACTCATAGTGTATGAATCGTAATACACCATGAAAATATACAACATACTCGTAGTGTATTAATTGTAACACAACAAGAAGATATACAACATACTCGTAGTGTAGCAATTGTAACACACCATGAAAATATACAACATACTCGTAGTGTATGAATTGTAACACACCATAAATATATGCAACATACTCATAGTGTATGAATCGTAATACACCATGAAAATATACAACATACTCGTAGTGTATTAATTGTAACACAACAAGAAGATATACAACATACTCGTAGTGTATCAATTGTAACACGCCATAAATATATGCAACATACTCATAGTGTATGAATCGTAATACACCATGAAGATATGCAACATACTCGGAGTGTATGAATCGTAATACACCATGACGATATGCAGCATACTCCTTTTTTATGGATGGTAATATACCTTGGATATATGCAACATACTCTTAGCGTACGGATTGTAATATACCATGGAAATATGCCATATATACTCTTAGTGTATTGATTGCAATACACCATGGAGATATGCAACATACTCGTAGTGTATGAATTGTAACACACCATGAAAATATACAACATACTCGTAGTGTATGAATTGTAACACACCATAAATATATGCAACATACTCATAGTGTATGAATCGTAATACACCATGAAAATATACAACATACTCGTAGTGTATTAATTGTAACACAACAAGAAGATATACAACATACTCGTAGTGTATCAATTGTAACACGCCATAAATATATGCAATATACTCATAGTGTATGAATCGTAATACACCATGAAGATATGCAACATACTCGTAGTGTATGAATCGTAATACACCATGACGATATGCAGCATACTCTTTTTTTATGGATGGTAATATACCTTGGATATATGCAACCTACTCTTAGCGTACGGATTGTAATATACCATGGAAATATGCCATATATACTCTTAGTGTATTGATTGCAATACACCATGGAGATATGCAACATACTCGTAGTGTATGAATTGTAACACACCATGAAAATATACAACACACTCGTAGTGTATGAATTGTAACACACCATGGAGATATACAACATACTCGTAGTGTATGAATGGTAAAACACCATGAAAATATACAACATGCTCGTTGTGTATGAACTGTAACACACCATGAAAATATACAACATACTCGTAGTGTATTAATTGTAACACACCAAGAAGATATACAACATACTCGTAGTGTATGACTTGTAACACACCATGAAGATATGCAACATACTCGTAGTGTATGAACCGTAATACACCATGACGATATGCAGCATATTCTTTTTGTATGGATGGTAATATACCTTGGATATATGCAACATAATCTTAGCGTACGGATTGTAATATACCATGGAAATATGCCATATATACTCTTAGTGTATTGATTGCAATACACCATGGAGATATGCAACATACTCGTAGTGTATGAATTGTAACACACCATGGAGATATGCAACATACTCGTAGTGTATGAATTGTAACACACCATGAAAATATGCAACATATTCGTAGTGTATGAATTGTAACACACCATGAAAATATGCATCATACTCTTAGTGTATAGATTGTAATACACAATGAAAATATACAACAAACTCGTAGTCTATGAATTGTAACACACCATGGAAATATGCAATATACTCTTAGTGTATTGATTGCAATACACCATGAATATATGCAACATATTCGTAGGTCGTGGGTGGTAAAATACCATAAAGATATACAACATACTCGTAGTGCATCAATTGTAACACGCCATGAAAATATACAACATACTCGTAGTGTATGAATTGTAACACACCATGAAAATATACAACAGACTCATAGTG
Organism: Saccoglossus kowalevskii; assembly: GCF_978046115.1. Lineage (NCBI taxonomy): Eukaryota > Metazoa > Hemichordata > Enteropneusta > Harrimaniidae > Saccoglossus > Saccoglossus kowalevskii. Next base: position 9,466,786 of record NC_140659.1, read on the forward strand.
TATGAATGGTAATACACCATGAATATATGTAACATACTCGTAGTGTATGAATTGTAACACGCCATGAAAATATACAACATACTCGTAGTGTATGAATTGTAACACACCATGAAAATATACAACATACTCGTAGTGTATGAATGGTAATACACCATGAAGATATGCAACATACTCGTAGTGTATCAATTGTAACACGCCATTAAAATATACAACATACTCGTAGTGTATGAATTGTAACACGCCATGAAAATATACAACATACTCGTAGTGTATGAATCGTAATACATCATGAAGATATGCAACATACTCGTAGTGTATCAATTGTAACACGCCATGAAAATATACAACATACTCGTAGTGTATGAATTGTAACACACCATGAAAATATACAACATACTCGTAGTGTATAAATTGTAACACACCATGAAAATATACAACATACTCGTAGTGTATGAATTGTAACACACCATAAATATATGCAACATACTCATAGTGTATGAATCGTAATACACCATGAAAATATACAACATACTCGTAGTGTATTAATTGTAACACAACAAGAAGATATACAACATACTCGTAGTGTATCAATTGTAACACGCCATAAATATATGCAACATACTCATAGTGTATGAATCGTAATACACCATGAAGATATGCAACATACTCGGAGTGTATGAATCGTAATACACCATGACGATATGCAGCATACTCCTTTTTTATGGATGGTAATATACCTTGGATATATGCAACATACACTTAGCGTACGGATTGTAATATACCATGGAAATATGCCATATATACTCTTAGTGTATTGATTGCAATACACCATGGAGATATGCAACATACTCGTAGTGTATGAATTGTAACACACCATGAAAATATACAACATACTCGTAGTGTATGAATTGTAACACACCATAAATATATGCAACATACTCATAGTGTATGAATCGTAATACACCATGAAAATATACAACATACTCGTAGTGTATTAATTGTAACACAACAAGAAGATATACAACATACTCGTAGTGTAGCAATTGTAACACACCATGAAAATATACAACATACTCGTAGTGTATGAATTGTAACACACCATAAATATATGCAACATACTCATAGTGTATGAATCGTAATACACCATGAAAATATACAACATACTCGTAGTGTATTAATTGTAACACAACAAGAAGATATACAACATACTCGTAGTGTAGCAATTGTAACACACCATGAAAATATACAACATACTCGTAGTGTATGAATTGTAACACACCATGAAAATATACAACATACTCGTAGTGTATGAATTGTAACACACCATAAATATATGCAACATACTCATAGTGTATGAATCGTAATACACCATGAAAATATACAACATACTCGTAGTGTATTAATTGTAACACAACAAGAAGATATACAACATACTCGTAGTGTAGCAATTGTAACACACCATGAAAATATACAACATACTCGTAGTGTATGAATTGTAACACACCATAAATATATGCAACATACTCATAGTGTATGAATCGTAATACACCATGAAAATATACAACATACTCGTAGTGTATTAATTGTAACACAACAAGAAGATATACAACATACTCGTAGTGTATCAATTGTAACACGCCATAAATATATGCAACATACTCATAGTGTATGAATCGTAATACACCATGAAGATATGCAACATACTCGGAGTGTATGAATCGTAATACACCATGACGATATGCAGCATACTCCTTTTTTATGGATGGTAATATACCTTGGATATATGCAACATACTCTTAGCGTACGGATTGTAATATACCATGGAAATATGCCATATATACTCTTAGTGTATTGATTGCAATACACCATGGAGATATGCAACATACTCGTAGTGTATGAATTGTAACACACCATGAAAATATACAACATACTCGTAGTGTATGAATTGTAACACACCATAAATATATGCAACATACTCATAGTGTATGAATCGTAATACACCATGAAAATATACAACATACTCGTAGTGTATTAATTGTAACACAACAAGAAGATATACAACATACTCGTAGTGTATCAATTGTAACACGCCATAAATATATGCAATATACTCATAGTGTATGAATCGTAATACACCATGAAGATATGCAACATACTCGTAGTGTATGAATCGTAATACACCATGACGATATGCAGCATACTCTTTTTTTATGGATGGTAATATACCTTGGATATATGCAACCTACTCTTAGCGTACGGATTGTAATATACCATGGAAATATGCCATATATACTCTTAGTGTATTGATTGCAATACACCATGGAGATATGCAACATACTCGTAGTGTATGAATTGTAACACACCATGAAAATATACAACACACTCGTAGTGTATGAATTGTAACACACCATGGAGATATACAACATACTCGTAGTGTATGAATGGTAAAACACCATGAAAATATACAACATGCTCGTTGTGTATGAACTGTAACACACCATGAAAATATACAACATACTCGTAGTGTATTAATTGTAACACACCAAGAAGATATACAACATACTCGTAGTGTATGACTTGTAACACACCATGAAGATATGCAACATACTCGTAGTGTATGAACCGTAATACACCATGACGATATGCAGCATATTCTTTTTGTATGGATGGTAATATACCTTGGATATATGCAACATAATCTTAGCGTACGGATTGTAATATACCATGGAAATATGCCATATATACTCTTAGTGTATTGATTGCAATACACCATGGAGATATGCAACATACTCGTAGTGTATGAATTGTAACACACCATGGAGATATGCAACATACTCGTAGTGTATGAATTGTAACACACCATGAAAATATGCAACATATTCGTAGTGTATGAATTGTAACACACCATGAAAATATGCATCATACTCTTAGTGTATAGATTGTAATACACAATGAAAATATACAACAAACTCGTAGTCTATGAATTGTAACACACCATGGAAATATGCAATATACTCTTAGTGTATTGATTGCAATACACCATGAATATATGCAACATATTCGTAGGTCGTGGGTGGTAAAATACCATAAAGATATACAACATACTCGTAGTGCATCAATTGTAACACGCCATGAAAATATACAACATACTCGTAGTGTATGAATTGTAACACACCATGAAAATATACAACAGACTCATAGTGTATGAATGGTAATACACCATGAATATATGTAACATACTCGTAGTGTATGAATTGTAACACGCCATGAAAATATACAACATACTCGTAGTGTATGAATTGTAACACACCATGAAAATATACAACATACTCGTAGTGTATGAATGGTAATACACCATGAAGATATGCAACATACTCGTAGTGTATCAATTGTAACACGCCATTAAAATATACAACATACTCGTAGTGTATGAATTGTAACACGCCATGAAAATATACAACATACTCGTAGTGTATGAATCGTAATACATCATGAAGATATGCAACATACTCGTAGTGTATCAATTGTAACACGCCATGAAAATATACAACATACTCGTAGTGTATGAATTGTAACACACCATGAAAATATACAACATACTCATAGTGTATGAGTGGTAATACACCATGAAGATATGCAACATACTCGTGGTGTATTGATTGTAACACGCCATGAAAATATACAACATACTCGTAGTGTATGAATCGTAATACATCATGAAGATATGCAACATACTCGTAGTGTATCAATTGTAACACGCCATGAAAATATACAACATACTCGTAGTGTATGAATTGTAACACACCATGAAAATATACAACATACTCATAGTGTATGAGTGGTAATACACCATGAAGATATGCAACATACTCGTGGTGTATTGATTGTAACACACCATGGAAATATGCAATATACTCTTAGTATATTGATTGCAATACACCATGAAGATATGCAATATATTCGTAGTGTATGAATTGTAACACACCATGAAGATATGCCGCATACTCGTAGTGTTTGAATTGTAACACACCGTGAAGATATGCAACATACTAGTTGTGTGTGAATTGTAACACACCATGGAGATATGCAACATATTCGTAGTGTATCAATTGTAACACGCTATGAAAATATACAACATACTCGTAGTGTATGAATTGTAACACACCATGAAAATATACAACATAATCATAGTGTATGAATGGTAATACACCATGAAGATATGCAACATACACGTAGTGTATTAATGGTACTACACCATGAAGATATGCATCATACTCGTAGTGTATGAATCGTAATACATCATAAAAATATGCTCTTAGTGTATAGACTGTAATACATCATATAGATATGCAACATACTCTTCGTGTATGGATTGCAATACACTATGGAAATATGCAACATACTTTTAGTGTATAGACTGGAATACATCATGGGGATATTCAACATACTCTTTGTGTATAGATTGTAATACACCATGGGGATGTGCAACATGCTCTTAGTGTATAGATTGAAATACATCATACAGATATGCAACATACTCTTAGTGTATGGATTGCAATACACTATGGAAATATGCAACATACTTTTAGTGTATAGACTGGAATACATCATGGGGATATTCAACATACTCTTTGTGTATAGATTGTAACACACCATGGGGACGTGCAACATGCTCTTAGTGTATAGATTGAAATACATCATACAAATATGCAACATACAATTAGTGTATTGATTGCAATACACTATGGGGATGTGCAACATACTTTTAGTGTATAGACTGGAACACATCATGGGGACATTAATATACTCTTTGTGTATAGATTGTAATACACCATGGGGATGTGCAACATGCTCTTAGTGTATAGATTGAAATACATCATACAGATATGCAACATACTCTTAGTGTATGGATTGCACTATACACTATGGAAATATGCAACATACTTTTAGTGTATAGACTGGAATACATCATGGGGATATTCAACATACTCTTTGTGTATAGATTGTAACACACCATGGGGACGTGCAACATGCTCTTAGTGTATAGATTGAAATACATCATACAAATATGCAACATACACTTAGTGTATGGGGATGTGCAACATACTTTTAGTGTATAGACTGGAACACATCATGGGGACATTCAATATACTCTTTGTGTATAGATTGTAATACACCATGGGGATGTGCAACATGCTCTTAGTGTATAGATTGAAATACATCATACAGATATGCAACATACTCTTAGTGTATGGATTGCAATACACTATGGAAATATGCAACATAATTTTAGTGTATAGACTGGAATACATCATGGGGATATTCAACATACTCTTTGTGTATAGATTGTAATACACCATGGGGATGTGCAACATGCTCTTAGTGTATAGATTGAAATACATCATACAGATATGCAACATACTCTTAGTGCATGGATTGCAATACACTATGGAAATATGCAACATACTTTTAGTGTATAGACTGGAATACATCATGGTGATATGCAACATACTCTTAGTGTATGGATTGCAATACACTATGGAAATATGCAACATACTTTTAGTGTATAGACTGGAATACATCATGGGGATATTCAACATACTCTTTGTGTATAGATCGTAATACACCATGGGGATGTGCAACATGCTCTTAGTGTATAGATTGAAATACATCATACAGATATGCAACATACTCTTAGTGTATGGATTGCAATACACTATGGAAATATGCAACATACTTTTAGTGTATAGACTGGAATACATCATGGGGATATTCAACATACTCTTTGTGTATAGATTGTAACACACCATGGGGACGTGCAACATGCTCTTAGTGTATAGATTGAAATACATCATACAGATATGCAACATACACTTAGTGTGTGGATTGCAATACACTATGGAAATATGCAACATACTTTTAGTGTATAGACTGGAATACATCATGGTGATATTCAACATACTCTTTGTGTATAGATTGTAATATACCATGGGGATGTGCAACATACTCTTTGTGTATAGATTGCAACGCACCATGGAGATATGCAACATACTCTTAGTGTACGGATTGTAATACACCATAGAAATATGCCTCGTACTCTTAGTGTATAGATTGTAATACATCATAGAGATATGCAACATACTCGTAGTGTATGAATCGTAATACACCATGAAGATATGCAACATACTCGTAGTGTATGAATTGTAACACACCATGAGAATATACATCATACTCATAGTGTATGAATGGTAATACACCATGAAGATATGCACCATACTCGTAGTGTATAAATCGTAAAACACCATGAAGATATGCAACATACTCGTAGTGTAGCAATTGTAACACGCCATAAAAATATACAACATACTCGTAGTGTATGAATTGTAACACACCATGAAAATATACAACATACTCATAGTGTATGAATGGTAATACACCATGAAGATATGCAACATACTCGTAGTGTAGCAATTGTAACACGCCATGAAAATATACAACATACTCGTAGTGTATGAATTGTAACACACCATGAAAATATACAACATACTCATAGTGTATGAATGGTAATACACCATGAAGATATGCAACATACTCGTAGTGTATCAATTGTAACACGCCATGAAAATATACAACAAACTCGTAGTGTATGAATTGTAACACGCCATGAAAATATACAACATACTCGTAGTGTATGAATCGTAATACACCATGAAGATATGCAACATACTCGTAGTGTATCAATTGTAACACGCCATGAAAATATACAACATACTCGTAGTGTATGAATTGTATCACACCATGAAAATATACAACATACTTATAGTGTATGAATGGTAATACACCATGAAGATATGCAACATAGTCGTAGTGTATCAATTGTAACACGCCATGAAAATATACAACATACTCGTAGTGTATGAATTGTAACACACCATGAAGATATGCAACGTATTCGTAGTGTTTGATTGCAATACACCATGAAGATATACAATATATTCGTAGTGTTTGAATTGTAACACACCATGAAGATATGCAACAAACTAGTTGTGTATGAATTGTAACACACCATGGAGATATGCAACATATTCGTAGTGTATCAATTGTAACATACTTTGAAAATATACAACATACTCGTAGTGTATGAATTGTAACACACCATGAAAATATACAACATAATCATAGTGTATGAATGGTAATACACCATAAAAATATGCTATTAGTGTATAGATTGTAATACATCATATAGATATGCAACATACTCTTTATGTATGGATTGCAATACACTCTGGAAATATGCAACATGCTATTTGTGTATAGATGGTAATACACCATATAATATGTATCATAATCTTAGTTTATAGATTTCAATACACCATAAAGATATGCAACATACTCTTTGTGTATAGATTGCATTACACCATAGAAACATGCATCATACTCTTAGTGTATAGATTGTAATACACCATGGGGATATGCAACATACTCGTAGTGTATGAATTGTAACACACCATGTATATATGCAATATGAGCTTAGTTTATTGATTGCAATACACCATGAAGATATGCAACATATTCGTAGGTCGTGGATGGTAAAATACCATGAAGATATGCAACATACTCGTAGTGTATCAATTGTAACACGCCATGAAAATATACAACATACTCGTAGTGTGTGAATTGTAACACATCATGACAATATATAACATACTCATAGTGTATGAATGGTAATACACCATGGAAATATATAACATACTCGTAGTGTATGAATTGTAACACACCATAAAGATATGCAACATACTCTTAGTGTATCAATTGTAACACGCCATGAAAATATACAACATACTCGTAGTGTATGAATTGTAACACGCCATGAAAATATACAACATACTCGTATTGTATGAATCGTAAAACACCATGAAGATATGCAACATACTCGGTAGTGTATCAATTGTAACACGCCATGAAAATATGCAACATGCTCTTAGTGTATAGATTGTTATACATCATGGTGATATGCAACATGCTCTTAGTGTATAAATTATAATACATCATACAGATATGCAACATACTCTTAGTGTATGGATTGCAATACACTTTGGAAATATGCAACATACTTTTAGTGTATAGACTGGAATACATCATGGGGACATTCAATATACTCTTTGTGTATAGATTGTAATACACCGTGGAGATGTGCAACATGCTCTTAGTGTATAGATTGAAATACATCATACAGATATGCAACATACTCTTAGTGTATGGATTGCAATACACTATTGGAAATATGCAACATTATCTTAGTGTATTGATTGCGATACACTATGAAGATATGCAACATAATCGTAGTGTATGACTTGTAACGCACCATGGAGATATGCAACATACTCGTAGTGTATGAATGGTAACACACCATGAAGATATGCAACATGCTCTTAGTGTATAGATTGTTATACATCATACAGATATGCAACATACTCTTAGTGTATGGATTGCAATACACTTTGGAAATATGCAACATACTTTTAGTGGAAAGACTGGAATACATCATGGGGATATTCAACATACTCTTTGTGTATAGATTGTAATACACCATGGGGATGTGCAACATGCTCTTAGTGTATAGATTGAAATACATCATACAGATATGCAACATACTCTTAGTGTATGGATTGCAATACACTATGGAAATATGCAACATAATTTTAGTGTATAGACTGGAATACATCATGGGGATATTCAACATACTCTTTGTGGATAGATTGTAATACACCATGGGGATGTTCAACATGCTCTTAGTGTATAGATTGAAATACATCATACAGGTATGCAAATTACTCTTAGTGTATGGATTGCAATACACTATGGAAATATGCAACTTACTTTTAGTGTATAGACTGGAATACATCATGGGGATATTCAACATACTCTTTGTGTATAGATTGTAACGCACCATGGAGATATGCAACATACTCTTAGTGTACGGATTGTAATACACCATAGAAATATGCCTCGTACTCTTAGTGTATAGATTGTAATACATCATAGAGATATGCAACATACTCGTAGTGTATAAATCGTAAAACACCATGAAGATATGCAACATACTCGTAGTGTAGCAATTGTAACACGCCATGAAAATATACAACATACTCGTAGTGTGTGAATTGTAACACACCATGAAACTATACAACATACTCATAGTGTATGAATGGTAATACACCATGGAAATATATAACATACTCGTAGTGTATGAATTGTAACACACCATAAAGATATGCAACATACTCTTAGTGTATCAATTGTAACACGCCATGAAAATATACAACATACTCGTAGTGTATGAATTGTAACACGCCATGAAAATATACAATATACTCGTATTGTATGAATCGTAAAACACCATGAAGATATGCAACATACTCGTAGTGTATCAATTGTAACACGCCATGAAAATATGCAACATGCTCTTAGTGTATAGATTGTTATACATCATGGTGATATGCAACATGCTCTTAGTGTATAAATTATAATACATCATACAGATATGCAACATACTCTTAGTGTATGGATTGCAATACACTTTGGAAATATGCAACATACTTTTAGTGTATAGACTGGAATACATCATGGGGACATTCAATATACTCTTTGTGTATAGATTGTAATACACCATGGAGATGTGCAACATGCTCTTAGTGTATAGATTGAAATACATCATACAGATATGCAACATACTCTTAGTGTATGGATTGCAATACACTATTGGAAATATGCAACATTATCTTAGTGTATTGATTGCGATACACTATGAAGATATGCAACATAATCGTAGTGTATGACTTGTAACGCGCCATGGAGATATGCAACATACTCGTAGTGTATGAATGGTAACACACCATGAAGATATGCAACATGCTCTTAGTGTATAGATTGTTATACATCATACAGATATGCAACATACTCTTAGTGTATGGATTGCAATACACTTTGGAAATATGCAACATACTTTTAGTGGAAAGACTGGAATACATCATGGGGATATTCAACATAATCTTTGTGTATAGATTGTAATACACCATGGGGATGTGCAACATGCTCTTAGTGTATAGATTGAAATACATCATACAGATATGCAACATACTCTTAGTGTATGGATTGCAATACACTATGGAAATATGCAACATAATTTTAGTGTATAGACTGGAATACATCATGGGGATATTCAACATACTCTTTGTGTATAGATTGTAATACACCATGGGGATGTTCAACATGCTCTTAGTGTATAGATTGAAATACATCATACAGATATGCAACATACTCTTAGTGTATGGATTGCAATACACTATGGAAATATGCAACATACTTTTAGTGTATAGACTGGAATACATCATGGGGATATTCAACATACTCTTTGTGTATAGATTGTAACGCACCATGGAGATATGCAACATAGTCTTAGTGTACGGATTGTAATACACCATAGAAATATGCCTCGTACTCTTAGTGTATAGATTGTAATACATCATAGAGATATGCAACATACTCGTAGTGTATAAATCGTAAAACACCATGAAGATATGCAACATACTCGTAGTGTAGCAATTGTAACACGCCATGAAAATATACAACATACTCGTAGTGTGTGAATTGTAACACACCATGAAACTATACAACATACTCATAGTGTATGAATGGTAATACACCATGAAGATATGCAACATACTCGTAGTGTAGCAATTGTAACACGCCATAAAAATATACAACATACTCGTAGTGTATCAATTGTAACACACCATGAAGATATGCAACGTATTCGTAATGTTTGAATTGTAACACACCATGAAGATATGCAACTAACTCGTAGTGTATTAATTGCAATACACCATGAAGATATACAATATATTCGTAGTGTATGAATTGTAACACACCATGAAGATATGCCACATACTCGTAGTGTTTAAATTGTAACACACCATGAAGATATGCAACATACTAGTTGTGTATGAATTGTAACACACCATGGAGATATGCAACATATTCGTAGTGTATCAATTGTAACATACCTTGAAAATATACAACATACTCGTAGTGTATGAATTGTAACACGCCATGAAAATATACAACATACTCGTAGTGTATGAATCGTAATACACCATGAAGATATGCAACATACTCGTAGTGTATCATTTGTAACACGCCATGAAAATATACAACATACTCGTAGTGTATGAATTGTAACACACCATGAAAATATACAACATACTTATAGTGTATGAATGGTAATACACCATGAAGATATGCAACATAGTCGTAGTGTATCAATTGTAACACGCCATGAAAATATACAACATACTCGTAGTGTATGAATTGTAACACACCATGAAGATATGCAACATATTCGTAGTGTTTGAATTGTAACACACCATGAAGATATGCAACTAACTCGTAGTGTATTGATTGCAATACACCATGAAGATATACAATATATTCGTAGTGTATGAATTGTAACACACCATGAAGATATGTCACATACTCGTAGTGTTTGAATTGTAACACACCATGAAGATATGCAACATACTAGTTGTGTATGAATTGTAACACACCATGGAGATATGCAACATATTCGTAGTGTATCAATTGTAACATACCTTGAAAATATACAACATACTCGTAGTGTATGAATTGTAACACACCATGAAAATATACAACATAATCATAGTGTATGAATGGTAATACACCATGAAGATATGCATCATACTCGTAGTGTATGAATCGTAATACACCATAAAAATATGCTATTAGTGTATAGATTGTAATACATCATATAGACATGCAACATACTCTTTGTGTATGGATTGCAATACACTCTGGAAATATGCAACATGCTCTTTGTGTATAGATGGTAATACACCATATAATATGTATCATAATCTTAGTTTATAGATTTCAATACACCATAAAGATATGCAACATACTCTTTGTGTATAGATTGCAATACACCATAGAAACATGCATCATACTCTTAGTGTATAGATTGTAATACACCATGGGGATATGCAATATGTTCGTAGTGTATGAATTGTAACACACCATGAAGATATGCAACATACTCGTAGTGTATGAATTGTAACACACCATGTATATATGCAATATGAGCTTAGTTTATTGATTGCAATACACCATGAAGATAAGCAACATATTCGTAGGTCGTGGATGGTAAAATACCATGAAGATATGCAACATACTCGTAGTGTATCAATTGTAACACGCCATGAAAATATACAACATACTCGTAGTGTATGAATTGTAACACATCATGACAATATATAACATACTCATAGTGTATGAATGGTAATACACCATGAAAATATATAACATACTCGTAGTGTATGAATTGTAACACACCATGAAGATATGCAACATACTCTTAGTGTATCAATTGTAACACGCCATGAAAATATACAACATACTCGTAGTGTATGAATTGTAACACGCCATGAAAATATCCAACATACTCGTATTGTATGAATCGTAAAACACCATGAAGATATGCAACATACTCGTAGTGTATCAATTGTAACACGCCATGAAAATATACAACATACTCGTAGTGTATCAATTGTAACACACCATGGAAATATAGAACATACTCATAGTGTATGAATGGTAATACACAATGAAGATATGCAACATACTCGTAGTGTATGAATCGTAATACACCATGAAAATATGCTACACACTCGTAGTGTATGAATTGTAGCACATCATGAAGATATACAACATACTCGTAGTGTATGAATTGTAACACACCATGAAGATATGCAACATACTCGTAGTGTATGACTTGTAACGCACCATGGAGATATGCAACATACTCGTAGTGTATGAATGGTAACACACCTTGAAAATATACAACATACTCATAGTGTATGAATTGTAACACATCATGAAGATATGCAGCATGCTCTTAGTGTATAGATTGTAACACCCCATGGGGACGTGCAATATGCTCTTAGTGTATAGATTGAAATACATCATACAGATATGCAACATACAATTAGTGTATTGATTGCAATACACTATGGAAATATGCAACATACTTTTAGTGTATAGACTGGAATACATCATGGGGATATTCAACATACTCTTTGTGTATAGATTGTAATACACCATGGGGATGTGCAACATGCTCTTAGTGTATGGATTGAAATATATCATACACATATGCAACATACTCTTAGTGTATGGATTGCAATACACTATGGAACTATGCAACATACTTTTAGTGTATAGACTGGAATACATCATGGGGATATTCAACATACTCTTTGTGTATAGACTGGAATACATCATGGGGATATTCAACATACTCTTTGTGTATAGATTGTAATACATCATAGAGATATGCAACATACTCTTAGTGTATAGATTGTAATACATCATAGAGATATGCAACATACTCTTAGTGTATAGATTGTAATACATCATAGAGATATGCAACATACTCTTTGTGTATAGATTGTAATACATCATAGAGATATGCAACATACTCGTAGTGTATGAATCGTAATACACCATGAAGATATGCAACATACTCGTAGTGTATGAATCGTAATACACCATGAAGATATGCAACATACTCGTAGTGTATGAATCGTAATACACCATGAAGATATGCAACATACTCGTAGTGTATGAATCGTAATACACCATGAAGATATGCAACATACTCGTAGTGTATGAATCGTAATACACCATGAAGATATGCAACATACTCGTAGTGTATGAATCGTAATACACCATGAAGATATGCAACATACTCGTAGTGTATGAATCGTAATACACCATGAAGATATGCAACATACTCGTAGTGTATGAATCGTAATACACCATGAAGATATACAACATACTCGTTGTGTATGACTTGTAACACACCATGAAAATATGCAACATACTCGTAGTGTATGAATCGTAATACACCATGAAGATATGCAACATACTCGTAGTGTATGAATCGTAATACACCATGAAGATATGCAACATACTCGTAGTGTATGAATCGTAATACACCATGAAGATATGCAACATACTCGTAGTGTATGAATCGTAATACACCATGAAGATATGCAACATACTCGTAGTGTATGAATCGTAATACACCATGAAGATATACAACATACTCGTTGTGTATGACTTGTAACACACCATGAAAATATGCAACATACTCGTAGTGTATGAATCGTAATACACCATGAAGATATGCAACATACTCGTAGTGTATGAATCGTAATACACCATGAAGATATACAACATACTCGTTGTGTATGACTTGTAACACACCATGAAAATATGCAACATACTCGTAGTGTATGAATCGTAATACACCATGAAGATATGCAACATACTCGTTGTGTATGAATTGTAACACACCATGAAAATATGCAACATACTCGTAGTGTATGAATCGTAATACACCATGAAGATATGCAACATACTCGTTGTGTATGAATCGTAATACACCATGAAAATATGCTACACACTCGTAGTGTATGAATTGTAACACATCATGAAGATATACAACATACTCGTAGTGTATGAATTGTAACACACCATGAAGATATGCAACATACTCGTAGTGTATGACTTGTAACGCACCATGGAGATATGCAACATACTCGTAGTGTATGAATGGTAACACACCTTGAAAATATACAACATACTCATAGTGTATGAATTGTAACACATCATGAAGATATGCAATATGCTCTTAGTGTATAGATTGTAACACCCCATGGGGACGTGCAATATGCTCTTAGTGTATAGATTGAAATACATCATACAGATATGCAACATACAATTAGTGTATTGATTGCAATACACTATGGAAATATGCAACATACTTTTAGTGTATAGACTGGAATACATCATGGGGATATTCAACATACTCTTTGTGTATAGATTGTAATACACCATGGGGATGTGCAACATGCTCTTAGTGTATGGATTGAAATATATCATACACATATGCAACATACTCTTAGTGTATGGATTGCAATACACTATGGAACTATGCAACATACTTTTAGTGTATAGACTGGAATACATCATGGGGATATTCAACATACTCTTTGTGTATAGATTGTAATACACCATGGGGATGTGCAACATGCTCTTAGTGTATAGATTGAAATACATCATACAGATATGCAACATACTCTTAGTGTATGGATTGCAATACACTATGGAAATATGCAACATACTTTTAGTGTATAGACTGGAATACATCATGGGGATATTCAACATACTCTTTGTGTATAGATTGTAATACACCATGGGGATGTGCAACATGCTCTTAGTGTATAGATTGAAATACATCATACAGATATGCAACATACTCTTAGTGTATGGATTGCAGTACACTATGGAAATATGCAACATACTTTTAGTGTATAGACTGGAATACATCATGGGGATATTCAACATACTCTTTTTGTATAGATTGTAATACATCATAGAGATATGCAACATACTCGTAGTGTATGAATCGTAATACCCCATGAAGATATGCAACATACTCGTAGTGTATGAATCGTAATACCCCATGAAGATATGCAACATACTCGTAGTGTATGAATCGTAATACCCCATGAAGATATGCAACATACTCGTTGTGTATGACTTGTAATACACCATGAAGATATGCAACATACTCGTTGTGTATGACTTGTAACACACCATGAAAATATGCAACATACTCGTAGTGTATGAATCGTAATACACCATGAAGATATGCAACATACTCGTAGTGTATGAATCGTAATACACCATGAAGATATGCAACATACTCGTAGTGTATGAATCGTAATACACCATGAAGATATGCAACATACTCGTAGTGTATGAATCGTAATACACCATGAAGATATGCAACATACTCGTAGTGTATGAATCGTAATACACCATGAAGATATACAACATACTCGTTGTGTATGACTTGTAACACACCATGAAAATATGCAACATACTCGTAGTGTATGAATCGTAATACACCATGAAGATATGCAACATACTCGTAGTGTATGAATCGTAATACACCATGAAGATATACAACATACTCGTTGTGTATGACTTGTAACACACCATGAAAATATGCAACATACTCGTAGTGTATGAATCGTAATACACCATGAAGATATGCAACATACTCGTTGTGTATGAATTGTAACACACCATGAAAATATGCAACATACTCGTAGTGTATGAATCGTAATACACCATGAAGATATGCAACATACTCGTTGTGTATGAATCGTAATACACCATGAAAATATGCTACACACTCGTAGTGTATGAATTGTAACACATCATGAAGATATACAACATACTCGTAGTGTATGAATTGTAACACACCATGAAGATATGCAACATACTCGTAGTGTATGACTTGTAACGCACCATGGAGATATGCAACATACTCGTAGTGTATGAATGGTAACACACCTTGAAAATATACAACATACTCATAGTGTATGAATTGTAACACATCATGAAGATATGCAATATGCTCTTAGTGTATAGATTGTAACACCCCATGGGGACGTGCAATATGCTCTTAGTGTATAGATTGAAATACATCATACAGATATGCAACATACAATTAGTGTATTGATTGCAATACACTATGGAAATATGCAACATACTTTTAGTGTATAGACTGGAATACATCATGGGGATATTCAACATACTCTTTGTGTATAGATTGTAATACACCATGGGGATGTGCAACATGCTCTTAGTGTATGGATTGAAATATATCATACACATATGCAACATACTCTTAGTGTATGGATTGCAATACACTATGGAACTATGCAACATACTTTTAGTGTATAGACTGGAATACATCATGGGGATATTCAACATACTCTTTGTGTATAGATTGTAATACACCATGGGGATGTGCAACATGCTCTTAGTGTATAGATTGAAATACATCATACAGATATGCAACATACTCTTAGTGTATGGATTGCAATACACTATGGAAATATGCAACATACTTTTAGTGTATAGACTGGAATACATCATGGGGATATTCAACATACTCTTTGTGTATAGATTGTAATACACCATGGGGATGTGCAACATGCTCTTAGTGTATAGATTGAAATACATCATACAGATATGCAACATACTCTTAGTGTATGGATTGCAGTACACTATGGAAATATGCAACATACTTTTAGTGTATAGACTGGAATACATCATGGGGATATTCAACATACTCTTTTTGTATAGATTGTAATACATCATAGAGATATGCAACATACTCGTAGTGTATGAATCGTAATACCCCATGAAGATATGCAACATACTCGTAGTGTATGAATCGTAATACCCCATGAAGATATGCAACATACTCGTAGTGTATGAATCGTAATACCCCATGAAGATATGCAACATACTCGTAGTGTATGAATCGTAATACCCCATGAAGATATGCAACATACTCATAGTGTATGAATCGTAATACACCATAGGGATATGCAACATACTCATAGTGTATGAATCGTAATACCCCATGAAGATATGCAACATACTCGTAGTGTATGAATCGTAATACCCCATGAAGATATGCAACATACTCATAGTGTATGAATCGTAATACACCATAGGGATATGCAACATACTCATAGTGTATGAATCGTAATACCCCATGAAGATATGCAACATACTCATAGTGTATGAATCGTAATACCCCATGAAGATATGCAACATACTCGTAGTGTTTGAATTGTAATACACCATAGGGATATACAACATACTCATAGTGTATGAATCGTAATACCCCATGAAGATATGCAACATACTCATAGTGTATGAATCGTAATACACCATAGGGATATGCAACATACTCATAGTGTATGAATCGTAATACCCCATGAAGATATGCAACATACTCATAGTGTATGAATCGTAATACCCCATGAAGATATGCAACATACTCGTAGTGTTTGAATTGTAATACACCATAGGGATATGCAACATACTCGTAGTGTTTGAATTGTAATACCCCATGAAGATATGCAACATACTCATAGTGTATGACTTGTAACACACCATGAAGATATGCAACATACTCGTAGTGTATGAATTGTAACACACCATGAAAATATACAACATACTCGTAGTGTATGAATTGTAACACACCATGAAAATATACAACATACTCGTAGTGTATGACTTGTAACACACCATGAAAATATACAACATACTCGTAGTGTATGAATTGTAACACACCATGAAAATATACAACATACTCGTAGTGTATGACTTGTAACACACCATGAAAATATACAACATACTCGTAGTGTATGACTTGTAACACACCATGAAAATATACAACATACTCGTAGTGTATGAATTGTAACACACCATGAAGATATGCAACATACTCGTAGTGTATGAATTGTAACACACCATGAAGATATTCAACATACTCGTAGTGTATGACTTGTAACACACCATGAAGATATTCAACATACTCGTAGTGTATGAATTGTAACACACCATGAAGATACTCTTTGTAGATGGATGGTAATAAATCATGGAGATTTAAATAATTAAATATCTGTCTCGTTCCGGTCACTAAAGTTTCTTCAAATGCTTGAAAACAACAACAGAAGGGACAGGGACAGTACAGTGTGCGTGTGTTATGCGCGGTATCATTGCGCAGTAGTTTCATTCATCCTTGTGATATACCATGTAATATCCATTTGTTCGGCGATATACCATGTAATATACATTTGGCAGGAGATATACAATGTAATATCCATGTGTATTCAATATGACTGAGTTTCAACCAATCACAGCATGCGTAACAACATTGAGATGTGATAAAAGCCTACTATTTGAGATGCGGCATAATATCTTGAACATGTGAATCAATGTTAAAATCGTAATACTCTTATTATGCTATGGTAATATTAACAAAATGGTCACTATTCACTAAAAAATATAACCATTCCTATTTGGAAAAATTAAACTGGGGACAGTCAACAACCATATATTGACGAGAATATTTAAAAAATAACAAATTCTGTGTATTTTTATTCATAAACAGGCTCCCTTAATCCATGAAATTAAACCACTGTTCCCGCGAGATTATCGCGAGATGCCTAGCTCCTTCCATATACTCCATATATTTGTATATCTCAGAGGTTGACT
This sequence comes from Saccoglossus kowalevskii, assembly GCF_978046115.1. NCBI lineage: Eukaryota > Metazoa > Hemichordata > Enteropneusta > Harrimaniidae > Saccoglossus > Saccoglossus kowalevskii. The sequence goes on from NC_140659.1 coordinate 9,486,016, forward strand.
AAATTGATTTTTTTTTCAATATTTTCAAAGTTTTCTTTTCCTCCGAAATGAGAATTCATAGACGTTAAACGGCAGCGGACATAAAACGTATCAGTTGTATGTAGTGTAAAGTGGGTGATATTTTCGAAGCAAGAATTAAAAAGAGCTAGATTCCATTGAATCTTTATAGGTAGCAATAAAAATGCTATTAAGCATTATATGCCACTTTAGTGGTATAAACCTCTTGATGGGCAGTATTTTTTATTATAGTTAATTTATGTATTTATGTATTATTGTTTTCAAGAAATGTAAACTTAAGATTGTGATGGGCCGGTGGCCTAGTATGACAATAAAGTTTATTATTAGTAGTAGTAGCGAGATTCTTTGAGAAAAACTGTATGAGTAGATTGTTAGAAAACACTATCTTCTAAACCATGTCAAAATCACGTGGTTTTCAGATGGAAACACGAGACGTTCTGTAGTAGTATGCATGTTAATAACAAAAGTATAGACCATGTGACCGCAACATTACCAAGGATGTTTTAGAGAGTATTACTTGAATTAAGAAACGTTATGTAAGCCACCTATGTCAGTTTAGCAAGTTAGAAGGCCGAGTGAGTGTTTTTCAGTGAAGAAAATAATGAAGGCAGGTTATAGTCGTAATCGTATCTGTCTTGCGTCGTCTTTAACAGTTGTCTATGTCCATGATAATTCAAGTCATTTTTGTCCAATCTTTCTAAAACCTGAGTTTAATCGATCTACAGTTCAATGTGGACAAGTCTAGTTTATAAGCACTCATTCAAACGCTCGAAATTGTCCTTGTTCTTGGAGCGGACATCCGGGCATTTTCACCGGCTGGCAACCATCACAGTGAAAACAAAGGAAAATTGTGCTTTGGAATAGTTGTTGAGATTCCCCTGAACAGTGTAACAAGATTACCCCCTACATGTGGAAAATATGTAAATTTGGTTGTTCGGGATTGTCTTCATAGAAATACATGATACAGTGGTGCGCATCCTAGAAACACAGAACGTTCTGTGACGTAGTTCCGCCCCGAGAATTCGGGGGAAATGTCGCACCAACATTTACGCCTTCCACGTTATTGACGTCATATTCGAAAACTTTCCACCGGAAAATAGAATCCCATCCCTCATGCAAACGTTCGCAAAGCGCTAAAAGTCGGTTGTTCGTTGTCATTTCGACCTATAATCAATAAATTATTACTACACGCATGAATATTAAGGTTATCACGAGAATACTGCAAAGTATGCACTCAGGCAGTAAAGGATTGCATCGACCTCCACTACGCGTACAGCGTACAGCCTTCGTACATACCGTGCGGTATTCTCGCAATAGCCTCATAGAATTATGACTACTAAGGTATGCTGACAAAATTGGTCATAAATCGCATAACAATGTTTATTAGTTTATTATGTACAACCATGAAGCTAATGCCCCATGGTATAATGAAACAGCATTATTTTTCGTGTTACAGTTGTGCTTTTTGATAAACGTGTCCCAATATTTATTAAAAATTGTTATTTTTAGACCAATTTCATAGAACATAATGTTAAAGAAAAATTGCATTTTTTGACACTTTTTAAAACCCTGATTTTTTTAATAATTCAGCAAACAACAAAACAACAAAAGGTACTCCATCATTAACAATATATGATTTTTTTCAGCGTATGTCACCAGGCTAGATTTTGAGATATTGCATAATATCTCTGCCATAGAAACCTGTGGTAAAAGTGTTATAATAGTGTCAAAATGGCGACTTTCCACTAAAATACAATCATCCATTTCTCGAAAAAAAGGCTGGTGACCCCCAACTTTTTTAGGTCAATATATATTGCCTTGGAGTACAATTTATTGCAAAATGAATAAATTCTGTGTTTTTTTTTTATTTATTGTTAGGCTTCTACCTTAAGACACCACACTGGTATTGCCAATATTAGGAACATTAAAGCGCGGTAGTCGTCACGCAGCGCGTGTTCGAATTTCATGTAATCAAACAACGTATTTTACACGCGTTGTATACGTCGTTATCAAACACTTCGCGGTGAGACGACCACCGCCCTTTAACTTTAACACGATTACAAAAAACTACATCAATTTTCACACACAAAAAAAACACAAAATAAAAGGCTTGGTTGTTTTGGTAATATACACAATGAAACTAAAATGAAATAAATTAAGAATGAAAGATTGATGTTTTAATAATAGGGGTATTGCAATTGTGGTGTGATACCTTTATATATGGCAATGTTACAGTGACCTAATTATCATCTCAATTGACACTTCGCTACCTTGTACCTATTATAATTTTAAAATAGTGGGTCATCCTATTATAAGAAAAAACACTGGTGGGTGTGAGTGGGTGCGGTTTTCATGTTGGTTAAAAAACAAATATTTAAAAACTAGTCTTAAACAATATGTTTATGTACAGTTCATATATATAAATATATATATTACATTTACTTTTGAGTCTTTTAAAAGTGATTTGATATATGGACTTACATCTGCACTCATCACAATGTAGTAGGATGGGTTCGAATATTTATTTAGGGCTGTAACTTGAAACAGTTCCACAATCACAAAATCACTTTGCATGACACTGCTACATTTTTGTCAGTAAAATAAAAATATAATCAGCATACTCATTTTTAGTTATTAATTCACAGTTATCATTAATGCATTTTGTGAATGACAATATTAATTGTTTTTTTTGTACTTGAACTATTGTAAGAGGTCATCGGTCATAACACGAAAGTTGAATATAGAAAATATGGTACAGTGTATTATATCACGATCGACTGACGAAAACATGTCGCAAGAATATTATAGACTTGTATGGTTTAAATGAGTGCACTATATATGTATATATATACTGGTATATTATACCAGTGTATTAGCATGTTGAATTCGTCGTTGTGATTGGTAAAAAGGCCTTTCGTGAACAAAGCTAAGTCAAACGTGTGCCTGCATTGGTGACATGGTATTTAGGTAATTAATACGAAATGAAAATGGAAAGCTGGGTATCCAGTTAATCGACTTACGGTCGCACGCGGTTGTTCGAGTGAGCGTTACAAAGTAAAACAAGTCGGCGGTGTCTGTGCTGTATTTGTTAAATGAACAAATGAACAAATAATATGCACAAAATTACAAACTTATTAACTGCAGTTTCCCTAAGTACACAATATGGACAAGAACATATAAATTTGAATATCGTTGTTTGATGCAGTGTGTTGATGAATACATGGGACATTGGTTTACCATAAAATGATACAAGACACCTCGGAGTATTCATTCGATGCCACAATGAAATTATCTAATGCGCATGTGCACTGGTTGGTGATCAAAATGTACTTAAGAACCACACAACTGTCTACATTCAATACTGTACACATACTCCATTGCAGGATGGGTATCGAATATTTAGAAATCATTGCGTTAAGCGTCGTACCTCCTTAACCTTTTCCGCCAAAAAATGTGGTGAGAAATTGCAACGTCTTAGATAATCAGTTAGAATCAACTATTCATTAAAAGTTGAAGGATACTCAACTTATTGATTTTCCCCAGCCCGTATTTGCTTGACGGGTTTAGTTATACATTTCTATAAGAGCCCGTCAACATGTATTTGATTTGATTTTTGTTGACAATGTATGATTGATTAAAGTGGTAAACGATCATGATTTGGCGCATAGGAAAAGAAGTGAGTAGTACTGATCGCACATAACTTATTAATTATCTAAAATGAATTTAGTTAGCAGCATTTTCTTTTCAATAATTTAATAACAATATTGTATACTTAACATATTAATTGAAACTCGCTATTTGAACATGATTAAAAAAAATATTTATTAATTTTAAGCTATTTTAAACTCCAAAAAATAATGTAAAACGACAACACATCTCTGTCAGTCGTTAGTCACTCTGACGTCATACAATAGTTATAGAGATCGGGTAAATGTATATGTCAAGAAAACAGTAATAGTTATGTGTATGACCTTCAGTTTTGAACTCTTATAGTATATAGTTTGTGTCAAAACCTGTTATAAATACTATTTTCAGTAATAGTCAAAAGTGTGTAGTTTTGCAGATTGTTTTTCTTGTAAAAGATCTTAATAATATTAAAAAAAATACATTTTTAAAACAGTCTCGATTAACTCAAAAAAAAGACTTAATTACTAAATAATACTTGAAATACTTTAATTCTTATAAGAAAACAATGTTAAAATGCCGTAATACCAACAAAATTGATATTTTCAAATACGTTTTGGAGAACACCTTTCTCCGAACTTCATACGGCAATTCAATATTTTCATTCAATTTGTTTCATACTTATAATATTAAATGACATACATGTCACAATAAAAGAAGTTACACTGTGTTCTAAAAGATCCAAATAAAGTATATTATCTAATATGCCATTTGGATGTCAAAATAAGTTTACGATGTGATACATTCCTTTTCGGGGTTGTTATGAAAGTGACAAATAAAACACTTAAACACAGGTTGTTTGGTACCAGGAGAAGTTCGATTGAGAAATTCAACTTGAACATAAATGGCATTATATTTTATGTGTTTTGGGGTTGACGCGAATAAGAAATACTAGTGTATAACTTTAAACAACGCATACAACTTGTCTGGACGGATTTATCTTTAAAAAGGAATAAAGCTTAATTGGGCATCCTGTTAGAATCCTTGAGGGGTCCTTTCTTATTGGTGTATGATAGACGTTAAAACTCGCTACTTCTGGTCATACTCGATCACTGTAAATCCTCGCTACAACAGACTCCTTCTAATCCTCTTTCGAAACCTTATCCCGTTTTACGGTTAAAGTGCAATATCAGCGTGCCGTCTTTAAACTTCCACTTTCAGTCAGATCATCGCCTGTCGGACGTGGGAGTTACACAAACTAACTAACTAACAAACAAACTTCTCGACTCTCTGTCAATCCCAGACGCCGCGTGACCTACAATCCACTCTTGTTTTAAAAATAAATCAGAAAACAAAATTCAACCTAAATAAGAAGGAGTGTAACACGCAAAGTCATTGTCAAATGTTGTCGTGCGTCGAGGCAATATTAGGTGAACGGGGTAGTAGTCACGGGGCGAAACGAGATATTGTCACTTTTGTTTCACGCTATAGGATGGTTATTTCACTGCTTGCAAGGTTACTCTATGCAATTGTACTGAATTGTTTGCATACACACGTAAACGTTTTGCATCACCCACAATAAAGAAACCCTTCACCCCTAAAGGCGGGGATTGATTCCTCCTACAACAGAAGCGACGGGTGCTTCCTTGGAATTGTACAGCTGTAATTAAGCACAATTCACGATGATTTCTCGGCACCAATAAATTCGATTCATTTAGGGTTTAGGACGTTGGATTAAGACGTAGTCAGTGAATGGACCAGGTGGGTTATTAATGTGCCCCAAAACATTTTGATCTTAACTTAAATGAACCCGAAACAGCTATAATATAATTTCACGCTTTCCGTCAGACTGGTACGCCTAACAATAACTTCTTTTCAGGCAGTATATTACCGTGACGAGTGCAATTATATAGCGGTAAAACATTGAGCGTTTTATTTATAATAAGATTTTGATACCGTAACTCAATCTTGTGCATTTGGCTATTATCGCCAGTGTTCGCGATAAGCCCAAAATGACGCAGATAGCTGCTAATTCAAATTTGCTAAGAAGACTTTATTTTCATTGCATATATAACAATATGTAGGACTGAACGAGTAAGCAAAACGCCAGGAGAAACATATATTCGAAATATTTTGTGGTAAACACAGTATGACATCATCGTGAAGGCAACGTACACTCAGTATGTGTATAATGCTTGACATGGATTGATTCGAGGAGATGGGGCTTTTTTTAACTATCAATAGATGACTATTTTTACGTAAGCCACACGAAGATAAAACAAATCTAAGTCTACTATTATTGTTTACTCTCGCCTAATTTGCGGTTCTGATATCGGAATATAGTCGGACATACTACACATGTAAAACTTGAGTAGTCTGTATATAGTAAATGCCCCGGGCAGTGGTGGACAAAAATAACGCTAATCCGAGACGTATTTTCGAACGATACAGTCTTTGTTAGGTCGTGTTTACAGATACAGATACAATAAAACTACCGACGCCCAGCCAGTCGTTTATTTACTCTTAAAGACGATTTCTCGCCAAATAGGTTTCTCAAATTAAATCGAGTGCTTTATATGTACATACAATAGTGTGCTTGGCAATGACTGACGTCCTTTCAAATTATTCTTGTGTGAAACAGATACAGTGGAGTATCGCCAGCCGTAAAAGCCAACTTGAAGAAAACCTTGAAAAGGCCGAACGAAAATCCACTATTTACAAGATACTAGGTGAACGAAGTAAAAAAAAGTCCCACTGACATGAAACAAAATTGTGGGAAAAAAGTTACAATATAAAAGCATCACAACTAACACTGTACAGTGTGAGAAATTGAAATTAACTGTATTATAATGTGAGCTTGTCCTAATCTCGAAAAATATGACGTGCACCTGTGATCCAATATGCATGTTCATGATACAAAGTGTAAATATAATCGCCCAGTCTATTTCTGAGAAATGGTTCAAGATACGTTTACAGTCAGAGATTTTTTATTTTATACACGATGGCCGTCAATTCGACAAATTGGATCAACTAAAAAATTCTAACACATTACGACCTAAGTTTGAAAACGATCGGTCAAAGTATGTCTGAGAAATGGTTCTGGGTGGACGTTCAGACAAATTCTAGTTTAAATGGCAAAATACATTATACTTGGAAAATAGTACGACATGGAATAAAAAATACATGACACTACATGGAAACGTTAGAGGAGTATGTATAAAACGTAGTAATCCCCTCAACATGCATGCGATTTGTTAAGTATATTGTTTGTGTTTTGAAATCTGGATATATAAATACACAAGCAAAGAGTCCGGACACAGAAAATACACCATGCCACTTTTTTCCACGAAAAATCAAACAAATTAAAAGCTTACATTCGTAATAAAATACTTGACAAAATTATATACGATACCCAATTCTAAGTCTCCATCTATTATCCGTAATTATCTACAAACACTAGAAGTCTAATATTATATATTACTGACCGAATATGTGCGTTTGTGCCCGAGCGCAGGTGATTATTTGCCCGACGTCAGGTCGGATGAAGGCACGTAATAAAGCTGCAATTGCATAACTACAAATTCTGAACAGTCGGCACTCAAGCCCACTTGCACTGCATTTGCGCCTTGTGTTATAGTGTTCGGGGACTTTTACAGCATATTTCACAGGGACAAGTATTAATCAAATGCCCTCAAAAGTATTTTATGCAGTGTTAGGGCGATGGGTTTTTAGTCGGATAAAAACCTCGTACTTGTACTCTTGAAGTACGTCTACCTGTAGAGAGTAATTTAATTTAACGTGACATTTGTGTCCGAGTAAGTCAAGAATTAGGCTCGTTCGAAGATGATTCATTGGAGTTTGCGTTCATTTCATACCAAATATTAGCATTCATAATTCTTGATAGGAAAAAAAAGACCACCACCGGTCACGAAATATTATTGTTTCACTTTATGGTATAATATCTCAATGGTAGAACCAATGGCAAAATGAATCAATTGACGCAGCGTGATATACTAGTAGTCGCTATGCCGCGCACGCACGAATTTCGGTTGTTTTTTTTGCACGCGCTGTATACGATTTATGTACGGATATGGAAAATGGCGCATCAAGACGACTACGGCGTTTTAAAATAATTCATGTATGCTTGCATAGTTTTGGCACCACTATCACTATGACGTAGTAATACAATGTATTATTGTTCTGGTTGAAAATTGCGGTGGAGGGGGAGCGGGTAATGTCTTAGCGTGAAATCATGTCTACTTAGAATGTGTTACGTTTATTATTATAATGAATATAAAGTTATTATGAAGATACCTCAAAGTATGCACGAAAACAGTACAGCGGTAGTATCGACCGACGCGCAGATACATCATGGGAATGCCGAAATCCAAAAAGTTTAGAACAGAATCAGCGAACTTCTTTGTATGGAGCCCGGTCAAACTCTGGTCATGTTTGTTTTTATTATTAAAGGACGCTTACGCGCGGAATCATTCCATATTTGGAATTCGCATTTCCTAATATGATAGGATGAAAATACCCCGTAAAATACCGCAAAATTATATGGCGTTACGGTGACAGATGTATAATAATAATAAAACATTATTCTCACATGTCCTATTTATCGTTCATAACTCTTTTGTTTAATTCCACAGGTATTTTCAAGCCGGCTCTGACCATAATATTCAAATATGAAGGCGAAGCATGACTATCGGTGGACACTCTGAGATACGTTAAGACAGGGGAACATTCCGATCTGGATTATGATTTCATAATGGAATTACACGCAAAGGAATTACTACACTCGCTGTTGGAGCTTTTTGTTTAATATATCTACAATTTTGACATAGTTAAGGATACCGGATGTTTGTTCGTCGTAACATACAGATGTGGAGCGCCATCACAGTTTAACCTAGAGGGAATTTGTCACAATCGATTTGTGCAGTTTGGGATTTAAATTCTGCTCAGCTAAAATGTTAATTTATTCATTGTGTATTGATATAAATGAATAATAACTAAACAACCAATGTGACTGCAAATATAAAATACAGAGAGGTCATTCGTAAACGTTGGTCTGGAAAGTAGAAATGACCCCATATCTGGTATACAAATTCACGACCCGATAGGAGCATTTACAAGTCCAAGGAAACATGCAACGTACAGAAAACAAACCGACGGTTGACGAACAAATTACATATCTGGAAGAGGTTGAATTGCAAGATTGATAGGCATCATCCTTCACTTTGTCGTGACTGAAAACACACGAGAAGGGGGTAGAAATAATTGAGACGTTATTAGTTCAGTGGGCGTAACCTGTCAGCATATGTTGTCGATAAGCCGCCTTGTTTGTTGATACCTAGTTTAACTACTAACCCAACAACGAAACTACGCACACACTGAGGTTTTCATTAGAAAGTACGTTTTGCCGTTAACTGTGTTTGGTTTTTCTTGTGAAGTGAAATAAAATGGAACGAATTGAGGTGGAGTGGAGTGGAGTGGAGTGGAGTGGAGTGGAGTTGAGTTGAGTGGAGTGTAAGTGGATGGCCAATTCAATTTAAGACTAATAACACAATACCGATTTTGTTGTCGAACCTTTTATATCAAAATATATTTTTTTATGTTCAGTTCACTGAATTACTGCTTAACGCGTCTTTTTTAGCTAGCATGTCATTTTAGCTAATTTAGCTAACCTGTTATTTCGCTATTTCAAAATGTCGCCAATTTAGAATAAAGTATATTCTAACAATGACATTATTGGCATTTTAGCTAAATTAAGATTTTGTTAATTCGTGTATTGAGTCAAATTTGCTAAAATGGCATGGCTATTTCAATGTGTTTTACAGTATAGTTAGATACAGTATTTTTGTCAGCATTGATTAATTTTCATTTCTCATGCAGTACCATTCATATGCGCATACTATTATCTGACTTGTTGCTGTGGGTAAATACTGTATAAATCATAGTTTTCGGAACAGTATCTACTACACGTCTCGCACTACAAGTGAACTTCCAGAGACGACAATGTTGGAACTTGAAATCAGAGTTGTTTTACCCGTAGAAAAATCAAAAGAGTGAATCAAATAGCGAACTCCGCCATCAAGTATGTTGGAAATCCCAATAAATGAAGTTAAGTCAACTTGTAGTGGCTGTAATATAAGAGTAGAACCAGCCGACTACTCACTCTAAATGTATCAGTCTGCCATTTTGCTAAACTTAGACTCGCAAATCAAAGTTTCTCACTATTGTGATATCACGATGTTAGCGAGTTTTAAACCGAAGATACATGTCAAGTTCGTCATCATTTTATCTCAAAATTTTGCACGGCGACCTGGGATGAAAAAATCATATATAAATATTAATATTGGTTTAAATCCTAATCTTGTGAACACATTACAAAAATACATATGATTTAATAGGTTTCAAGAGTGATAATAATTCTCAAACAATGAGAGGTCATCTTCCATCATGCATTTGGTCATATACCGAAAATTGTATTTCCTTGGCGATTAGTTTTACCCCTAGCCTTAGTAGAAGTGAGTGATCCAGCGTTTTCAAACGTGCTAACATCGTGCCTATTTTCAAATCAGCTGACCGATGTAAAGCCAACAACTATAGACATATTTGCTTTACTTTTTAGCAAAGTTTTTCATGGATTCTGTCTCATATGAAATACTCCATCAGATATAGATTTTATTTCAAAATATATCAATTCGAGGCACCAGGTGGACGCAGTATATTTAGACTTTAGCTAAAGAGGAGGGGTCGTCACCTGCACATGCGCTGGGATTAAGTCCTAAGCCACGATAACAACGCGCGCTAAAACCGCAAAAACTGATGGGTAGACGCTTATAAACAACATCGTTTGCCGCGTGCGCAGGTGACGACTCCCCTAATCTAAGATTTTGACTTTGTCAGTCACTCGCTTTTATGTTATAAACTTCAATTGAATTGTATTTATGCCAATCATAACAGTTAGTTATAATGGTATATCCCTGACCGTGGGCAAAAGATCGCCATCATTGACCATAGGGTTCTCTTCTGAGCCCTGTGATGTTTTTTTATGTACACCAATGACATTGCCAGATGTGTTATGGATGTCAATATCTCTCTTTACGCGGACGATTTAAAATTATTCAATTATATTCTAAGTAAGACTACAATCACATGCAAACCGACCTTGAAGGGCGGTGGTCGTCGCGCTGCGTCCTGTTCGATATGGGACTAATAACGACGTACACAACGCGTGTAAAATACGTTGTTTGTTTACATGAAATTCGAACACGCGCTGCACGACGACAACCCCCCCCCCCCCTTCATCATTGTACTCGTTGATTTCACCGATCAAAACTGAAAAGTAACATGGAGAAATTTCATTACTTTTACTAATAAGAAATCGCGAATCGCCGATAGAGATCTTGGTATCATGCTATCTTAGAATCTCAATTTAAGTATGCAAATCGGTATTATTGTCACTGTACTTTATACTGTGCGTAGTAACCTGGTGAACTTCTCTCATGTCTGTCTACCGTGGTAGAAATACGAAATTGTCGAAATCGAACGGATGGAAATTAAATTTATCAAATATTTATGCTACAAAGTTGTAAAAAGTTCATAACTTACCATTCTAATATTTAAATCGATTTACCCAAACTTTTAGCATTCCTACACTTGAATCTCGTAGACATCATCTAGACGTAATATTATTTATTCACATTTATCGAAATCATATACGACTCATTATATATTCATAGAAATTCCTGTTCTATATTTCTGAGCGGGTTCTAAGATAAGAACTTAAAATCGGGCATTTCCCATGTAATACACGTTCTTTTTTACCACGTGCGTGAGGATTTTTTTATTAGCATTGTTGGTTATTTCAGCAATTTATTTGATTTTACGAATACTCTTTTTATTTAGAAAAAAAAATGTTTAACTTATGTTATGACTTTTATGTAGTATTTTTTTTTTTTCATTTCATGTATCGTCTCGTTGTTTTAGATATTTTTTCGATTGGGTGTTTTGCATGTTGAAACAGTTATGATTAAAATTTAAAAAAATATGTGCAGTAACATGCTTAGTATTGCAACGTTCACATTCGACTAGAACTGCCTGAAGTGATGTCGCGCCTTGATTCAATAAAGTAGAACAGTAATTAAATAACCATTTTGGATATTCAATTTCGCCTAATTATTTAAAAGTCTATTAAAAGCTACACTCGTTTTAGTGGCCAGTATATAGTCGTGTATAAAGATTAATGTTGTTCATCCTAGTTTCGTTGGACGAATGTGCAAGCAAAGGGAAAGAGTCATTCTCTCATGTATAACAAACTTATAAAAGGTGAAAAAGTCGTTGACAGTTCATACTTGGGCTGCCGGAGGGCGAGTAGACAATGGTTTGCTTGTGAAAGCCTGGGTACAGCGTTTTCAATTGGCGTGTAAAGGAATATATGGCCAACATACGTTTTCTGTCTGATACCAACTACTTACAAAAACAGGTGGCTTAATAATTACGGAGAAATTGTTATTCGATATTGGAAATAATGTTGAATCTACGTCAGATTTGAGCATTTTTCGTACGTTCACCATCTGGCCTAATGAAACGTGTGGCATGGAAGAACACAATGAATCGAACACAAGTTAATTGTTGTCGAAGTCATTGTTCGGGTTTCTGTGTGCCGCTGATCAGTTGTGTCGGTCCCAAGTTTATGATCAACTGAGAGTGATGCATGAGGAGCCGATTCCTGCCAAGGATGGATGACCACAGTGTGAACGGTTTAGAAATCCTTGACCAGCGTGCGACTGAGAGGCTGTGAACTGTGCAATTTGTTTTACACACTATTTAGGCCTAATTTTTATTACGCACTATCAAACCTACAGAACGAACTCTACTAAAGTGAACACAAAGACGTAAGAATCTGGAAATAACTCTTCGTTTGTTTTAACATTACTGTTAAAGTTGCAATATGAAAGAGACCATTTCTTTGTTTAATGCACGTTGATGATCGCATTGAACTATTTTAATCATGGCTTGAACAACTTGCGTAGTACACATCAGAGAACTCGTTCGATGAAACATTAATATCGAAGATTGGTTTGGTGCACACAGCATCTGCATATATGTATTAGTGCTTGTGATTTTTCATCTAAAGAATACTATTGTGCGAGCTGCAAAAACAACTTGTTATTAATTTCTGACTAATCATAATTCGATTTGGCCTACATTATGGAATACCAAACAACAATATTAAAAAGAATTCGCCTCGTTATTTTTTTTTCTCTTTGAAAGTACTGACATGTGTCTTTACTCGTGCTACATGACCACTTATAGTAACTTCACTAACCATAATTACAATGACCCAGCCCCGATTACTTTGACAGAAATGATACTTTAATGAAAAAAAAAGTGTTTTATTACACATCGTTCGCGTATTCTTGTCTTCTTAACTCAATTGCAATAACGTGTGGAGTTTTATTTGTGATTTGCCGCTCGGTAAAAATTAATCACGAAAAAGAAAGTGCCCAGGTATGTAATAACATTTCAAGACGATGTAAGTAATGTAAATAATGTATTTATGCTCATTCCAACTTTTTAATTAATTAATTAATTTATGTAATTATTAATTTATTATTAATGTGATTTGATTGTAATTGAAATGTATCAATAATGGCCGTGTATGTCGACACAATATATCTTAATTATAAATGGCCGCCGAAATCTCGTTTAGTGCGAGAGAGCCAAGTGACTTGTTTTGCCCGCAAATAGTGATCAATTCTCCCCCGTCATCGCACTTACTGTTCACCGGAGATAACTATGTAATCATAGCATTTAGGTATTTAGAACACGGCGGTAAATGGAAAAAAAAACTATTTTGGAGGGGAAAAAGAGACACGTGACGCGTCCGCTCACAGCGAGATCTTGTCGGCCATTTGCAATAAGGTAAACAATACCTATATATATGTTGAAGATTAACTTTTTTTCACGAGAAATCTCCAAGTACCTGTATGTTACTACTACTATATGTCATGTGATATGTAACCCCATGTTTTACTCATGGGACACTTCAAAAGTAAGTTTTGCATCGTAACAAATTGATTACGGTGTAAAAATGTGGGGAGAAAGGGTGAACGTGGTTCAACGGTAACATGGTAATAACATTGCCTACGAATGGGATGCAATTGTTCAGATATTGGAACGACACGAGGATAGCAGACCCCATGAAATTCAATATCTCAACGCTTGCATGACCACGAGTACATTATGCGGCTTACTACATGTCAACCATAGGCGTATGCATTTGGTTCGTACGAACCCACTGAAATCTTGGGATTTCAAAAATGTTTTTCTTTTTACGTAGAAACGAACCGGGGAAAATAATATTCTGAATCTGCCCCCTGTCAACTGCACCTGGAGTTTGTATTGACCAATCACGTTCGGGTATTTGCGTCGGTGTCAATGTTTACACGTGTTTCGGGCTTTGTTTCAACTGGCCTCGTACATTTACACATTAGTCATCGCAGGTTGGCGCGTAGCACTACGCCTTGACAATCGCATCTTATGAATGTTTGTTACACTGGGATTGTGACACGGCACGGAATCCGGCCATTTATGCCGAATTATTGGTGCCGCTGTTTCTATATAGTACCATCACTTCAAAAGGGCATATTTTCTGAAATTATATAATGAGAGTGAACGTTTCTAAAAACAAAAATCATGATTTTGTATTTGGGTGGCTTCTGGCGGTGCAATATCTAGATACTGCACTGGTAAAGGGCTTAGTCTTTTCTACGAAACGAAACGAAACGAAACCCAAACCCAAACCCTAACCCTAACCCTAACTCGCATTTTTTTTTCATTGGCCCAATAATATCTGAGAAAATTTCACACTGTGAAATACGGACGTGACGATGTTTGAGGTCGTTCAAAATCTAAAGTTAGGGTTAGGGTTAGGGTTTCGTTTCGTTTCGTTTCGTTTTATTTTGTTTCATTTCGTTTCGTGGAAAAGACTAAGCCCTGGTAAAGCTGCAATCCCACAGATAATGTCCTGTAAGATAAATGACGTCAGTGTGTTGTAATGGTGACCATTGATTTTGTAGGTTGGACCATAGAAGGTACTAGCGTTAGTACTTTCGATGGTTGGACTGTGGTTGGAGACTTGGCGCGTGCTAGAAAATCAGCCGTGCTCTTTTTTCCGACAAAATGTTTTCTCTATACCAGTCAATACGGGTCTGTAGAATTACCATCATTGTAAACAATACCCAGTGCCGCAGAAATCTCCAGACCATGTTTTTCGGATAATGAATGAAGCAATAACTACAAGTCGCTCACAGTGGTCTAACAGGTCGGGGAGTGGTATGCAACTACGCCGATATAGTGGTACACGACAACACTAATTACAGCACAACGACAAAACAAATGCAATAAAATTCAGCACATTTGGGGAAATTTGGAAAAAAAAACACCTTGTTTAGCATCGTTCCCACGCGACTGGCTCTATTTACCTTCTGTTTGGTGAACATAGAATGATTACTCGTGAATGGGGTCGCTCGACCATAGCCTGCCCATCCAAAGTCTTTCAAACCAACCAACTATAATTAAAAATATTGATATCTTGCTGGAGTGGGTGAGTAAAGGTTTATAAATGTATTAGATCATCTGTGACCAAATTCAGTTCTAGTTGTTGTTCCCTGTTTTGTGTTCAATTACTTTTTGGGGTATTTAGATTTATGTGGTCTTCGCATACTTCAGCAATTTTGTTCATTTTTAGAGGACACCACTTATACTGCTATTGACTGCGATGAAACCGCAAATTAGGATAACAAAACCCGGTTTGTAAGCGTCAACGGGTTTGGGTTAAATAGGTTCGCTCATCCGGACTGATTTGTTTTCAATAACTGGAGTGACTTGGCCAAGTTACCCGTGCATGTCAGTCACCCCAACACTCATCTCTATAACAAAGGCAATTAAAATACATTGTTCCTTTCGTCGGGCGTCTTAGTTGAGTGATTGTTGATTGGCAGCTGCAGACAATGAGGACGAAATAAAGGCGGCGCGCGTGCCAGAGCTCATTTTTGTTAATCGCGATTTACATATGGCTTTTTAACTGATGGTTACTGAAGTGAAGACCAAAACCACGATCAATTGTGATACCAATGTTAACGACGCGACCTCAATGAGGCAACGGTAGCACGATCAGAGTGGGAACCCACTGCCATACGATACAAACTTGAAAACGGCCATAATCCAGTTTTATTGAGACGATAATATTGTCGACCATGTGTGCGATTGCCATCCCCATTGCACGTTTAAAGGGCGATGGTCGTGTTCAATTTCCTGTACAATATGTATTTTACACCTGTTGTTACACTTCGCTATGTGTCCCATATCGAACACTGCGCGGCGCGGCGACCATCGCCCTTTATGAACGGAGGCAAGTAGCGAAGTTCCGCCGGATGATTCGCTGATTGTCCTCATATCCACTCTAGGTACACATTGCAGTTCCGGATATGTAATTGAACTACATGTACGAGTATTTCCATATGTTGAACTGAGTAACGAACATACCAACAAATAAACGGAAAGTGCATCGCGTGTAAAATACATTGTTTGTTTTCGCCAAGTTATTAGGCGCAGCAAACTCTTTATTGGTTATGCGTTACACTCGTCACGGCGCTTCTAGACTTCTTACAATGACTAAAATACAAAATAGTGCCTTGTTTGCAGTAATGAAGAATGATTGCAAAAACAAACAGCTTGTGTCTCTTGGGAAGTTTTAGTTGTTATTAATATTCATGCATAGTATCTCGTTACCCGCAGTCCGTTCGCGTCACCGCTTCTGGTGGCCCGAGTGACGTGACAGTAGTAACCTGTACCGTGGCTATAATGAAAGACTCCCCAGGATGTCGTGTAAGGGAACGTTAAGGTAATCAAAGAAATTAGTGTATTGGTCCGCTGTCATGCAAGCGAAACTCGTGTAATTAACCTAAACAACTTTTTATTTGAAATGTTTCGTCAGCCATATTTTCCCCCAAGCTTCCCTGGCACTGTGAGAGGACTCGGTCCACCATTTCCTACTACAATACCAGTCGGTCGACGGAGGGCGCTTCCAGGGAGCATAAGTCTATTGTTTTTCGCCTTCGCATTGTTTTTCGCAATAAATAATTGGATTATTTATTAAATATTTATTAACACAAATAAAGACTGTATGTCTTAGATTACATAATGTCGTGATCGTGGCCCATGCGATGTAAACAGCGCAAGAATATATAAATATATTGTTGGCATGGAAACTAACGCGGACATTCAATCTAATAATAATACGCGTGAAGTGTATTATAAATGTTTGTTTCAAAGATGTGTAATAATTGACATGAACACGAGTCAACAAGTCAACAACCAAGTGCGAAATATGAAAAAAATGAATTGATTGAAATAAATGCAACGGTGCACAAGTTCCACGGGAAGCTATGATGTTCAAGTATTACTTAATAAAAGATAAAGTTAGCTATCAAAATTTCAGAATAATTTGTGTATTCTGCGAATGACAGCATAAACAATAAATATTATAACAATTTGAAAATATTAAGTTTCATTTATTGTTGTTTATTATTATACGCCTATCTACCTAACCTATGAACTGGACACAGAGTTAGCTGTATTAATGATGTTACTTTAACGAGTATCTTCAGAAAATACCATAGTATGTAATACTGACCGCGAGATTAGCCCAGAAGATCAGTAGTGGAAATACTGCCACTTTAAAGGAACTTTTTGATGACAGCTGTCGCAATATCATCGTATATAAATCGGCGAACATTTTTGACAGTACAACACAATAAAGTTCGAAGTGTCGGTAACCCTGAGCTTCACATACAAACTTGAACTTGGGGTATAGAGGAATATTCTTTTTTTTTTTTTTCATTTCGCATTTTCATGTTTTTTATGTATACAGTTTAAAAGTATAAATTGTCTGTGAAAGGTGACGAACTGTCCATTTAATTTACCATTATTAATACATGTATTTTACAAAACACTCATCTGTCTGTTTGTGTGACAGTTTTAGCGACTGCATTATTAGTATTTGTAGAATTCGCACTAAATAATTTTGCAGAATAACAACCCGGTCATATTATGAACACGTGAACATGTAAAATAACAATTGAAAATTCGTGAACTTAAAACTCGGTAAATATGATCAGAATATAATAACTTACAGCGAAATTAAAAGGTAGTATGACAAGAAGGCCTTGCTAGCAAGTAGTTTGTCTGTCATGATGAAAAGAACACATGTAAAACTACGCTTTATTGTTGATACACTGAGAACTTGAATAGATGATGATTTTCCGAAATTTCACGTAATGCGTAAGACGCTGATCGAACATCTACCGCAAAATCGAATATTTTAATTTTGAACGTGAATTTCTGTTTTTGAAGTTTAATGTCGTAATGTCGATCCTTCAGAGGGAAATTGCCGCCGAATTGCCCGCAATTAATTAAAATTCAGTTGACTATCTTAAAAAAAGCTGTGTATAGAACGTGACTTGAATACGTTCGCGTTTATAGTTTATCGAATCTCAATGTTTTGAAGCCACTGTGACCTTTGTTTGTCCTGTTTCTGCGTTTGATTTCACGTATAACGTGACATCTCGCGTGAACGGAAAATCATCATCCGACGCCTAAACTTGAGAGTGCGTACGTCCCCAAACAACCAGCATTGCATACCAACAGAGCATCGTATTGAGGGCGCTGTATTCAAATTAACCAGCCAACTTGAAACATACAACTTCACTTATACCAACAAGTGTTACTGATCATATGGGATATGGAAAGTTTCTGTTGCGTATTTTCGAAAACAAAATCTTTACTGGACATGTAAAAGTAGTCTTATTGATTATGTCTTTCAATTTACGGGCATAACTATTCTACCAGATGCCTTGAACATTTTACAATAAAAAAGAAAATAATAATTAACACACACCTATATGTTGATCCAATTTAAACATATATGCAAACAATGTTGTATTTTGTCTTTACTTCAAAACACATTCCTTCTATCCTAAATACTACCCATTGTCAACAGTTTATTCGCTACGAGCGTCATACAATATATAATAATATTTCGTTTCTAGACAGGGATAGAGGGACTGTGTTTAAAACAATGTCCCCGATCTTAATAAAAAAAAAGCTTAAAGCGGGGGAGTCGTCACCTGCGCATGCGTCAGATGGCCATAGCGTGTCATTGCGTTGTGTCGTCACAGGAAGCGCTGTCCCAGCACAGACAGAAGACGCCGACCTGCAGCGTCAATGGTGTCATTGTTTACAAACAAGCGTCTGCCCATGAGCCTTTGCGTTTTTAGCGTGTGTGTCATCGTCTCTTATATCGTTATCGTGTGTTATAGACCCTCTTATATCATGATGTTTGTTATTGTCTGTGGTATTGTTTTTTAAGCCACAGACTCTAGTGAAATCAATATGTGCGAAGAATTTTCTGACTGTTACAGGGGTACATATTAAGGGGCAACTCATTTAATAACTAAGGGGTGTTTTAGAAGGAGGGGAACATAACAAGAATAATTAAAGCGGGGGAGTCGTCACCTGCGCAGATGGTCATAGCGTGTCATTGTTTGCAAACAAGCCTTCGCGTTTTTAACGTGTGTTGTTATCGTCGCTTGTGAGAGTCAATTTTCGCGCGTGCGCAGGTGACGACCCTCCCGCTTTCAAGATTTGCGCACGGAGATGAGCACACGGGAATCAATGTATGAATACATATTGCTGCAGGCAATCGACAAGCACTGACATGACCGAATTTGGCAAAACGTGGTGCAATGTTGCAATTGATTTCTCTAATTTTTCTATATTTCTGAAATATTTTTCAGTTTACATGTAATAGGTATAATGAGAGATATTGTAAATGTCCTTATATCTAAAGAATACAGCAACATTTTTTGACGATTAAGAAGTACATTTTTTGCCAACAAGCAGGCGAATGTGTGGTAACAAATTTCTCTCGCTTTAGATGATTTTTTTATCAAGAATTCACATTAAAAATATATTCTTTCCTCTATAGTACATATTTTATCACCAAGAATGAAAACGAACATTACCCTTACAACCAATTATGCAAACGTCACAAATGGAATCCCAAAATAAGTATGGTGTAATATTGCATGGGTGTTATACCCACAGCCTTTATTTGCGAGATAGCACGCCCTCTTAATACTACGACTGTAACAATAAACAAATACTTTTTCCTTCATGCGTTGAGCGCGGTAAAGCGTTGATACTCGATTTTGACATAGTCGTTAAGCGATCTTTCATTACGGTTGGATTTTCCAAAATCTCTCATGCACTGGCATTATGCAAACGACGGGTGTTACTGTTTGCCGAGTCGCCAGTGATTTGAGTCGCCCGTGATCGCGAAGTCGCTGTAGAGTTGTTCGTCGTATAATAAGTTCATAATGGCGAAATATTTGTTTACTTACGAGGCATACCGGTGATTGGGGTTTGTTAAAGGGTGGTGGTCGTCGCTCTGCGCATGTGCGACATTCATGTTGATAATTTTTTGGTTTTCCACAATCCAATGCGCTCTTCAAATGGAAAGTATGAGGTTTGACCTGGGCGCGACTTGCACTGAATTTCCGGGCGCCGCTGACTCCTTCAATATTTTTCAATCACCTAAAAATACCTAATTAAAGCTTGGTAACGTCTAAGTTTGTACTTGTCGATCTGCGCAACAGTCAAAGTCGCAATCTTTGTTTATATGAGACCTATATATCTCGCGACGACTGCCGCCCTTTAAGACCAGACACTCGTTGTCAGTCTGCTTTTTCGACGATCCGAATAATCGAGTCGACACGCGTAACTGATATCTTGAGAGTCATTTGCGATTGGACTACGAATCCTCTGCGACGAGCACAAATACAACAACATTACATTGGAAACTAACATTAGTTAAATGAATACAGACAATCCGTCTCAATACAGACATTTCCTAATGTCAATTCTAGTTTAGAGATATATTTTGATAATTGTTGTCTAAAACATCGAAACCTAC
The DNA here is from genome assembly GCF_978046115.1 of Saccoglossus kowalevskii. Classification (NCBI taxonomy): domain Eukaryota; kingdom Metazoa; phylum Hemichordata; class Enteropneusta; family Harrimaniidae; genus Saccoglossus; species Saccoglossus kowalevskii. The sequence goes on from NC_140659.1 coordinate 9,506,705, forward strand.
ATTGGTGACATCGGGTCATATTTCGCTTTGTCTTTGTAGTGTTCATTTCAAGGGAATCATCACCTTTCATTGACGGATATTTCATATAGTGCAAGTATAACCAACGTAATGTATTTTTAATCACGTGACTGTATACATTTTTTCAGATTTTTTCAAAATATATTTATATTCAAGTTGATAATATTTGTTTACTGTATGCTTATCTGAAATAGCTTTCATTGCATACAAATAACAGACATATTAATATTAAGAGATGTCATTCATTTAGTTAATGCGTACACTAACGGTATAAGTTATGAAGTGCATTTGCTTAGTATACATGTGACTTCGTGATTTATGCTTAAAAGTGTATTTGAAAAAGAAAAATTGAAATAAATGTTAGTATTACTTTTTCATTTGCTTAATTTAAAAAAAAAAAAAGTCGCTTGACACACTGATATATGCGACATCGTACAAATACTTGCGATTTACATGTTAATTAGAGAGACGGCCTAGAATCTCGGCCTGGAATTGAACATTAATAATGTCGCTAAAAGTTTGTTACGTTTGTAATATGACGTATATTTCAAATCAAGGTATATATTACTCTCACGTGTTCAATAACAAAAACTTAGCCATCAAGCGAATTTGAACTTGATTGTTGCGCGATAACATCTTGCGATGGCGCCCTGTTTAACAGTACTGACGGCAGCTGTACAACATGAATGACACAATGGACGGCAAAACCCCGTTTTTGAAAGTTATTTTTGTTCATAACAAATACAAATTTTCGAATTTGATGCACCACCGCAAGGTGTGAAGTTTACAGTATCGGCGAAATCAGAAATTAATTAAAGTGTACTGATATGAGAGAATGTGGTAAGATGAAGGGAGAGTGAAACATAAAATGAAAAACAAAGACATTGTTGATTTTCATAGAAAGATGTTTTGAACGTTATTCATCAGATAAATCCAACTGATGAACGCACTTAATCCAGTCAATCTCCTCACGTCCCATTAAAGCGCGGTGGTCGAATTTCATGTAAATAAACAATGTATTTTCACACGCGTTGTATACGTCGCTATGAGTCCCATATCGAACAGGACGTGGCACGACGACTGCCGCCCTTTAAACTATAGCACAAGTTGACAGACACCATATTACTACGAAGTAGTGTCTATTTACTAGAAGACGTATTCTGGGTTGCTTGGTAGAGACACAAATAAATAAGTCGCACACAGCAATTCTGCAATACGAAGCCCGTATGCCCTTACAACTAAATACATTGTACAACTAATATGAACACACCGCCGATACGTCTTCAAAACTTCACTGCGTCACGTGTTTATGTCCCGAAATCCACCACGATATACAAGATAGCCAAGGTGTATATACTGGATATCCTTGTAACTATCACTTGTCTAGCGCGGTGGCCCCCGGGATCGAATACCCATCCTCAAAGCACTGCCGAGCAGTGATAGCGAGGTCGCTATAGAGTTATTCGCCCCTAGAACCGGTAGTGAGTTCGTAATGGCGAAACATTACGAGTTTACGAAGTAAGCGGTACATTTTGATGGATTATCCGGAATATGAGACAACACCCATTTCCAGTCTGCCATTTCTACAAATGTAACACACTGAAAAAAGGAGGAGACGAATCATGATTGGTGGTCAGAAGATGTCTGAGTGTTGTGGGAAAACGGCCCATATTTATAGCCGCAATGACGTAGTGTTTATTGCAGTAAATACGACGAAATGACGGTGTAAGCAATTCTGATCAAATAATAGAAATTGCTGACTTAATCATTCAAGGGGGGTCATGACCTCTGCTTCGGTAAGCAGTAATTCGTCAATACAGCTCACAATGGACATGAATTCAAACAATAAAACAGTAAAAAAGAAACGGCCAAATAAATCACAAAAACTCGAAAAGTATAGTATGTTGAGGTCACGATCTGCCTAGGTAAACAAAAATTCGCAAATACATTACAATCAACACAATGAAAGAAACGAGGGCATCTGAAGCCAAATAAATGCAGAAACTTGCAAAATTTTAATAAACCACAATTTCTGTCCAAATTATAGAGGCGCATTGAATGTATGATAATAAATTTATGTGGTGATGTTTATTTCCATCCTTTTTAAGAGATGCAATTGAACTAACCCAAAATATCTAAATTTCGACAACATTCACAAACAAACGTCACAATCGTGTCAAGAAAATAAGATTTCACTTAGAATATAAAACCATCCCAATATTACTCATCGCAACATCGAGTATGTCAATAATAGGAAATATATATTTAATACGCTTTATCCCAGGGCTCCTCTCCTGCACAGAAATGACGTAGACTACTAGATGGCTAGATACAGTGCCACCCACACGCCAGGGCGTTTTGTAAAAGAATATGAAACCTATAACCTTGAAAAATATCAATCAATGTTGTAATTCTGCATACATTCATGGTCTTAATATGTATCTCTATGAAAACTAATAATCAATAATGATAAAGGTCAGTATTCAGGATAAATATATATTATTAAATGAACCAGTTACGTGAACTTGAAAGAAGTTGTTATTGGAACTCATCGGAAATAGGACTTGTTTAATTTGCGGGTCAATGTAGTCACAAATTTGAATTTCCGACGTCCATTTCTTATGTGAAAATGTCACAGTGTTTCATCATATATTTCGGGTATGCATTGACGAAATATGCCAAAATTATACAGTTACACAATGTAGTAATGCTTGTTCAATACGAATTGTGTATCTGTAGTCATGCATGCGTTTTAGCTTTACCGATTGCCGTCGAATGGGGCTCTTGAATAACACAGAGCGATCGCATCATTCATATAACGCAGAATTAAAACCGTAAAAATGTATTTGGTTCGAAATTTGGATAAATATGAATTAATATAAATAATATGAATTTGAAACCTCGTACAATTGTAAAATACGGCCGCGATGACATTGGCGTGTGTAAATGATATAGCATGCATTGAGGTACGAAGACACGCAGTCAAGACTTATGGAGGGTGGTAGGTCAGGTGGGGGTTGGAAATAAATACACACACATTGTTGATATTTATACATTTATTATTGTCATTATCATGGAGATACGAGCATAATACGTACCTCAACCGTTTTCACGTGTTACAGACGCAGGAAACTGGAGTAGCAGAAAGTGGTAGTGAAAAGGGGCGTTGTCTCAACCTACAAGAATCAACCGCACAGGTAGTAGCCGTGTGTTCACTCATCCATAAACACAAGACAACTGCTTACTATTATGCAAATCTCGTATTGTTCAACAAGACATCAACAAATAAGATATGTCTACAACTTAACATATGAACAACTTGATAAAACTCAACCTACTTTCCAAACGCACTTCATTCCCGACATCACGTGACTCGCACAACGCTACACGATTGGTACGTTTAGATATGAGGCTCCAGCAGAAATACTATTAGACAGCCTGATTTCCGTGGTTGAGACGTAAACAAAAGTCACACAATGCAATGCTCTAAAACGAAGGTCATATCACGACCTTTCTACAAAATACAATTAGTACGTACACACCGCCGATACGTCTTAAAACTCTGCTGCGTCACGTGTTTATGTCCCGAAATCCACCACGATATACAAGATAGCCAAGGTGTATATACTGGATATCCTTGTAACTATCACTTGTCTAGCGCGGTGGCTCCCGGGATCGAATACCCATCCTCAAAGCACTGCCGAGCAGTGATAGCGAGGTCGCTATAGAGTTATTCGCCCCTAGAACCGGTAGTGAGTTCGTAATGGCGAAACATTACGAGTTTACGAAGTAAGCGTTACCTGAAGGGCGGATTTTTGTTAAGATGAGACAACACCCATTTCCAGTCTGCCATTTCTACAAATGTAACACACTGAAAACAGGCCGAGAATGAGACCGCTCGAAGCTCGAAGAGATCTGATTGTTGTGCGACAACATCGTATATTTATATCTGCCATGACGTCATCCGTTGCTATAAATACAAAAACGACGTCATCAGCAGGAGCTCTGATTGGTTAATAGAAATTGCTGACTCAATCGTAGGAAATCGTCTCGGGAGATCACGATTCTGCTTCTTGTGGCCAACAAAAATAAAAGATTGGCCAAAACAGCACTATACAGAGCACAGATGAAACAAACATACGTAGAATAATGTGCTGAAATATAATTAAGGATACGGTCTCTTTATAGCAACTGTGATAGCGGCGAAAATAACTTCGGTCTAAAAAGATTGTCAACTGAATGTTTAACAAAAGTCTATACAACAAAAAATATATTTCTAAACAATCAAAAATAACCAACTTCGGTTTCAAATACTGTGAAAATCACTATTTTGATATTGTGTAGATCATATATCACTGGGTTTGACACTCACTGATGTATCAGTGCTGACGGAATTTAGCAACAAATCAGCGAATAATCAATGCGCTAAAACAGTTGGACCATTTCATATTTAAAAACGCAGTTTCTATTTGCACGCCGCGAGCAAATAGCCAACTTGTCAAAATGAACGAACAGACTTTTAAACTATAAATGCATCATGACTTCCGTCGTCGGACAACAAAACTGAAGCAACCAGTCACTAGAGGGCGATGTGCGTTGAAATTTCACAGAGGCGGCGGCTGGAAATTTTGCATGGGGGTGGGGGGGGTCTGCTGTCCAACCTTGGGCCAAATCTTGGCCAAAAGCACGACCTTACTAGGGGGTCCGGGGCATGCCCCTCTTGAAAATTTGGAAATCTCGACCCTCTGAAACGCTATCTCCTGCATTTTGTTTTGAGGGGCAAATTTTGTGGACACAAGGGGCTTCAGCTTGATTTTGGACGCCCCCGCAACTGATTCATCGTCCCGCTACGCGCCATGAGGAAAGAAAACAATTCTATCTAGCAACCCCTCACCCCATCAGAACTGAAATATAACCAGTAAAATCTCAAATGTAAATATAAAGAGAAGTTGACTCAAAAATGCCGTTTTCAAAACACCAATACAGTTGCGATGAAAAAATATTGTTAATAAATATTATAACATTATTATTATTTTACGCGGTCGTAGTTTATGAAGACCGTATCCTGGTAATGTATATCATAATAGTTACAATGCACAACAATCAGCCCTGCTTGAATTGAAAAGCATGCTAACCAATGGAGTCACCCGTAATGAAAACAGCGCCAGAGTGAGTCCAACTACCAATCAAAATAGCTGTTACAAACCGTTGACACAAATACAAAAAAATGGCGGCTACGAAACAGGCAACAAAAAACAGCATCACGCTAAAAGGTTCGGCCGAAATGGTCACGGAGTTTTTCAGTAAGTATATGCAGCACATGTGAGACGAGTCTCCACATAGATGTTTTAATATAATTGATTTTTGTGCCAGTTGTCAAGCTCGGCATCATCTGTGCAGGAGAATGAAGCCGGTCAGCGACGGGGGTTGGGGGTCATTCCAGTTTTTATCCACCCCCTCCCCTACGGATGGATATTAAGGTTATGACACCCTATGGATTCAAACCCACTATTTAGGTGTCGGATTTTTGTTAACTAACACACCCCCTGGAAACTACTGATTTGACGTATACGGATGGGTATGTGAACAAATTATACCCCTCGGATACACACAAAAACAGAACCCCTCGGAAAAAAGCAGTGTGACTTGCAAGTGGCCTACTTGGGTCTTCTAATTATAAAAAAGAAATTGATGAATTGGGATGGTACCTGTATGTTGCGAAGAGCAGTGCAGTTGGAAGGAGTCAATCATTTTTTTGGAGGGGGGGGGGGGTGCACAACTAGAGTGATGTCATAATATTATGACGTCATCTTGAGGGATGTGTGTGTCCCACATTGTTTTGTGCACCTGATTTGCAAATTGTCCCGAAAATTAGTTGAATGACTTTTGTCATTGGTGTTGATTTTTTTTATTGTGATATGTCTCTACTAATTGCAATGTAGAAGTACGTTCAACTGAATGGTCAGGTAATTTGCAGACTGATTCACAAATCATATGTATGAAGCAATATGGTGCTCAGTGTAAATGCAAAAATATACATCTAGAATGCATATATACATGTAGTGTTATATAATAACATTTTTTTATTGCTCACAATTTGTTTTATACATAAAAGCAAGCAAGGTCTAATGACTATTGGTAAAACTTTAATACACACAGGTTTACTGCTTTGGATTTAATGTCACAAAAACATTAATTTAAAGTTGTATATATTATGTTTTATATTTAGTTGAAAGCCCTTTGTAAATAAGTTAATTTGACCCCTTAACTGAATCCAAAAACAAAATCCAGGACAACATCTATGGGTTTTGCCTGAAAAATTTATTTAAGTTAGGAAAACAACTTAAATCCCATGATGCAACAGTGAGTAACTTACCAACATTGGCCTGTGGAGTCTGGCTGCACATTAAAAGCGTAAACTAAGCGAAACTTAGCGAAAAAGTTTTGTGATAACAGTAGAACATGCCAGCAGTACAAAATTTAATAGTTTATTTACAATGTTGAATTGAGACTCCCTAAGTTGTTGAAAACTCGAACCAACTGGTTCCAGGCCTTATAATGTATGCTGTATAGTAAAACATATTTCTGAAAAGAGGAAATGATCAATTTTCAACAAAAATTAAAATATAATACAACTTTAAAACCTAAATGTTCATATGATATGTCAAAAGTTTGATAATTATAATTGTGAACAGTCCTCAATACTTTTGCCCTGAAATATTGCACCATTTTGGTGTGACAAAAGACACAAGTTAACCAATTAATACATAATGTATGTATTGTCAACTTCAGCTAAGGGTAGGCGTGGGTAGACACACTATGAACGCATGCGTATATGACAATTCTCCCTCTTTAAATGTCAGTGCATGAACTCTGGAGGTCATTGCCCATCGTTGCATGTAATTCAAACATGTGGTTATCAGTTGAAATGTACATGAATAATGTAATCGAAGTGCGATGCCCAGAGTTTATTTTATTATAGAAAATTTAAACATTGCGCATGATATGGTATGTTATTGTATGGTTTAAATTGCATATTCACTTCATTTTGAATAAAATAATTCACAATAGGAACATCGATGAAGTATTTAAAATATTTTCCCCGACATTCAGTAGACACCTGACTACTATCTTTTTCAATGATTTAAATGTGCACATGTGTAAGTTTGCGTAATTATTACGAAAGCAACATTATCAAGTCGGTAATATTGAGATACTCACAGACCCAATACCCCGGGTCAGTGCCCTAACAATTGTAAAAATAACTTGAGTTTGCGTAATTATTATGAAAGCAATTACAATGTTGAAATATTCAGAGCCGGTACAATATTGTAAACAAAATTGCGTAATTAGAAAAGCCAGTACAGAGTTGTGTACAAGTTGCATAATTACAGTACCGTCGGATATCATATCAATTTTACTAGAACGACACATGAGGCAAGAACGAAAGGGGTTGCTAAGGTAACGTGCCAAACTTTGGTCAATATACACTTGATGTCAGCATCGCAGCGCAGCAAGTTTGGCAAAGAAGTACTTGAATTCAATTGCGCCCCAAAATGATGTCGCTGATCACTCAGTTGTCGCAGCGTATGTTGTACCAAATTTTGACTTCGGCTTTTTTTTCTAAATGCATGTTCTTGTTCACGTAAAATGCGACCTCTCATCAATGTATTAAAACACTTTGAATTTATACTTTGCTTGATTATACGCAGAACATTAAAATTTCTAAACATTATCTGAGACCATGCATGATGTATATTCACAAAATCATATTTTATATTATGTACGTCTTTCATTCCAAGGCTCAGGCAAATAAAACAAATATTCTTCGGCCAACTATTATAGACTAGTTTCCAAGCTTTTGACTAAGCCAAATTTATTTAATTTTCCATTGGAAATTTTTGTGATCCTTGTAATTTCCCAGTCTTTTGTGTTCATTCATGGTCTTGACAATAAATGTGAATTGCCGTGCGAGCCTACCATACACGACTGCATATGTAAGGGTGCCTCTACAGGGTAGTTGCCTATGGAAAAGGTGAAATGCAGTTTTGTATATATGCCACTTGCGCGTACGCCGGCCAAATCAGACTTGTGCATGGCATTCTAATGATAACCTGCGCGCAAACCAGACTTGCGCGTGTGAATAAAATAGAGTTGGAATAATGGGAATGAAGGCGAAGCTTTCTAATTATGCCAGCCAGTAAAATACAGAGATTTCAAATATTATAAATAAAATGTATACAAGTGTTGTAATGTCCGATGTAATAGCCACATGTCGAGTTGAGTTTATTTTAATTTATAATGTGAACTATTCCAGTTCATGGATGCCAATGAAATTTGAGAACAACTGAAATGTACAAGTAAGTCAGACTCTTTTAAATGAATGTATCAAGTATACACATGAATTATTTGCCCCAACACATTGGTTTATTCTTTATTCTAAGTTGCGACTGATATGTTTGTGTGGGCTTGATCGGCACAGTCGTAGAATAATAAATAGATTTTCTTGGGTTAAAACAGTTTGCGAGCAGGGGTACAGCCACATATCAAAAATATGACCCCCCTCGGAATTAAATCATCTGTAGGGGTGTGGATATAGAGAAAAAAATGGTCAAAAAATTGGACCGGAAAATCGGAATTGGACCATCCATACTTTTTGTAGAAATATGACCCCTCAGATTTAACCCATCCATAGGGGGGGGGGGGGGGTGGACAAAAACTGGAATGACCCTTGGTCACTGTAGTGGTCGAAAAAGTAAACTAACTTAATTGACTTACCTGATTAACATGTGTTGCATTGAGGTGATTGCCGTGATATGACCGCAGTAACACATAATAATAAAATTAACGTTCTTATTTTGAATCGTGAACTACCGGTATGTTTTAATCTTGTGTCTCAGGGATTGACCATTGCAAACTCGTGGGGGGTGGGAAAACATTTTTTTTTGTCAAGTCAGGAAAATCCAACTACCAAGTCTACTGTTTTGTTTTTTAATTTACTTATTTATTTATTTGCATGCTATTAATTTCCTGAAGGTATTATTTTATTTTATGGACATTAATTAATAGAACATTTACACCAGAAGATGTTACGCAAATTAATTAACATTCAAATCCAAAGATGCTTCCATTGGTTGCAGAAGTTATTTGGTAATGCCCATTACCCATAATTCTTTGCAGGTTTCTCTGAGTCATTGGTCGATTCACAGTCATGCATCCTCACTAAACTGATTGGTCTATTTTTGTAAACATTTATAAATTTATAATATGTTTATAGAAAAACAAATTCGAAAAGAGTTTCTTAAGGCCTCTAACCCATAACCTGAACCCGAACCCTAACACCCCCCCCCCCAATGTAATTCAATTTGTCTCTCCAAATAATTATAAGTGATCCAAAGAGTGGCATATACAATTGAAATGGAGGAGGAGTACTGGAGGGGTTAGGATTAGAGTTATGGGTGAGGGGGCCCTAAGGAACTCTTACCACAAATTCATACCTTCATGAAATGCACAGTGTGCTTACTTAATAGAATATACAATTAATAAACACAAGATGGTCTTAAGACTACACAATACAATCATTGAATGAACTTTGTCCCACAAATAAAAATTTTGATTCACAAATATTACAGTTTTCTTTGTTCATATATTGGTTTAATAAGTTACTAGCGAATTTACAAACATTGCCGTGATTGTTATCAGTTTTGAACCAAAAAACTATATTAGTCAAAGAAAGCATATATTGTACATTGAAAAGTGTTTCAACACTAGGAACTCATTGTAAAATATGCATGTAAAATTATTAAAACCTTCATTAACATATTTACAAAAAGAAATGTCACTTTATCTTCACAGTTTTAATTAATAAAAAAGTCTATCCTATTCTGTAGTCACCGAAATAGACATCAGATACCAGTGTGTTTAGGCGTTGGTTAATGAATCTGCATAAAATAAAACAACTGTATGATATCAAGAATTTAGAAAAAATTAAGAAAGACCAGTTTAAACAAAAAGTGAATGAATATTACAATTATAAATGGAACCAAGATAATCAAAGACCAGATTCAAAACTAATAACTTATACATTACTGAAGAAAAATATAAATACTGAACCATACATTAAAATCCTTGATAATAAAGAAACATTGGTCTATTAGGAAAATTGAAACTGAGTGCCCATAAACTAATGGGAAGATGGGAAGGCACAAAAGACCAAAAATAAAAACAGAAGACAGAAAATGTACTAAATGCAACCTACTTGAGGATGAAATTAATAACATCACAAAATGTAAACTTTACACAGATGAAAGAGAGCTGTTCACATTTTTCAAAGAAAATTAACAATTTTCAACACTGTACAAACAAAGAAAAATTCATTCATATATTGAATACAAACAACAAATATTTACTAACAGAGCTCATCATATTTATAAAAACAGCAAATAACATTAGAGAAAACCACCTAATGGGTCATTAATATTATTTTTTTTACATTATTCCATGTAACTGTATTGTAGTAGATTTTAAATATCTAACTTTATATGTTTATTTTAACACCTTTATTACATTTGATAAACTACAGGTGTCATAATTCAATCGACCTGAAACATGGAGGGATATTTATTTAAAATGAAATTCATGTATTACTCAGCAGGGGTTTTTCTAAGAAAAAAAAGCGCAAGAGGGAGCACTGCAATTCAGTGGTGCCACCAAGTGGGGAAGATAGGGTTCTCCCTACCAGGGTGTGGAGTTTTTGATAATTCTAAGTTAAAATGGAGCATTCTATGGCTTCCTTGGAGCCAAAATTACTATCAGACAGACAGGTCACAGTTGAAGACTGTGGCCACATGTGATCCCTGGTCAATCAGAATTTTATGGTTGACAGAGGATCTGCTCCCCAGGGTAAGGGGATGCATGACCATGGCATGAGGGTGCTATGTCCCTGTTCTCTTGTTTAAAAAAATCTCTGACAGAATAGTACTCTTGTTTGTGAATCATTTCCCGGATTGCAGGCTTAGCGAAGTGACCATGGTGAAATCCCTGTTGTCAAAGACAACATAATCTTCCTCCACCAAAATTAGTTTTCTAAAATCAAGAGCACTGAGTGCTTCAATAAAAAATAACATTTCTAAAAAATTTGAGGGACTGTTAAACTATATCTACTTAATCCCGGAAGCACTGAACAACAGGTTGACTTGCAATCTCAATGTCATGATCCCTTGGATGAGACATACAAACTGCATCTTTTCCGAACACCATAGCAATTTTGCAACATTTAAATAATAGTGCGTACAAAAAAGTACACCGCAAGTGTTTTAAAGGGATCCCGGTGAATTATTCGTAAAGAAACTTGGTCATTCCTTTATATATCAATAAAAGTAAACTAAATTAGAGTAACTGCTTTTTGTCACCAGTGAATTATTTACATACTAGTAGTATTTATGATCATTACAAGCTTGTGAATCCTAATGTAATCATTTTCATAAATTGTAACTTAAAAACAAACAATCAAAACGACCTGTGTTTATACTTAGTCAGTGTACCCTAGGTGTGTCAATTCTATCACTTCCTGATATTAAAGCGAGAGAATCGTTGCCTGCGCATACGTTGGAATTGAGTCCCAAGTGACAATAACAACACATGCTAAAAACACAAAGGCTCATGAGTCATGGACAGACGCTTGTTTGTAAACAATGACACGCTATGGCCATCTGATGTATGCGCAGGTGACGACTCCCCTGCTTTAACTGATGCAGAAAAACTCGCTAACTTGCAAATGTCACCTTCTGTCTGCCTGTCATTTATTTATTTATTTATTATCTTGTGTATCTGACTGACATGGTTTGTAAACATTAATGTCTGATTATCACCATGATACTTTCAATGTATATGATTAGTGTAGAGTAAAATCCTCTGCTATTCTGTACTGTTAAAAACAAATACTATTTGTGTAATATTTACTCTATTAGAGGTGTACACTTATATGGTCATATAGATGATTAAAAAAAAAAATAGATCATAAAGCAGCTATCAATTTACGGTTGTATAACATTCAAACATATAATGTTTTCTGCTTTCAAATGTACTTCCAGGGCTCGAAATTGACTCATAGAATAGCTTAAATTGACTTGTAGAAATCACAAAAAACTTTGTAGATCTTATAAACTTATCTATGTCCTACATGTATTGAGTAATGTTATTATTTATTTGTGTTCATATTTCTGTGCTTGGACTCCCCGTATTTTAAAAACTACTGTAAAATACTTTATTTTTGCTTGGTATTACCAGTAATTTTTGCTATTTTCGCTGAAGGAATGATTCAATGAAAATAAAATCCAACGAATATACCTTTTTTCCTGCATTTTACATTCAACTAAAAAATCAGTGAAAATAAATTCCATACAAAAAGACCCGAAAAGTCTTTTCAGCGAAAATAAATTCCAGCTAAAATAAAGTCTTTTACAGTAACATTTATGTTGTCTTTCTTCAGAATATGGGATTAATAGTATACTGTATCAGCGAGGTATTTACCCGGCAGAAACTTTCACCAGAGAATCCAAGTATGGGTTAACAGTGCTAGTAACAACTGATGAACTGTTGAATACCTATTTATCAGGCGTACTCAAACAATTACGAGGTAGGAATGTGATCTCATGGCGTGTTTTAGTGCCAATCTTTTGTGCTGCCATTCATGAAACTTATTCGACAATCATGTTTTTGACTCTGCAAAGGTCTGGCTTGGACTGTACAAGTCCAAGCAGTGAAATTCATATGGGTTCCTTGCAATATGATCCTGGGTACCCGACTACTGTCCCACTATTTAGAAACTTTCCACTAACATCTGCTGCAAAGATTTGGCATCTACAGTCATTGGGTGTTCATGATGTTGATGGCTGATGAATAAGGCTTGCTGCGAATCTACGCTACCAATGAATGACTGTTCTATGTTTTCCCAAAATGCTATATCAACTGTTAGTCGCCAACGCAATGAAAGTGTGACTGCCCCATTCAGTTTCCCAGAGAGCATACAGGGTAGCAACGGGTATATTTGTAAAAATTAATTCTTCATCAGGCTGAAACTCGGTTAAGCCATCCACGATAAAACTTGATAAAATTAAATCACTGCTCTGGAATTTATTCAACTTGTCTATAAGGATACATTGTAATAATACAAATGTTCACTCTAGGTGGACATACAGTTTTAGAGACCCTCAGAAACTGTATGTCCACCTCTGTTTTGCTGAACATATGTGTCCTCGCGCAAGCAGAACATTCACCTTCGCGTTGGGCAATTGATCTTCTGTGCTCTGACACAAACACCCTTGTTAGTCTGTCCTCCACATCAGTTGACTCTCACCATCTTCATGCATAACACACAGATTCTCAGGATTCTCAGATTCCCACGGATGGTTGGCTTTCTCAAAACTATGCGAAACAAACAATGCCTTAACCATTGTTAATCAATATTTTTAAGATTGTTTACATTGCCGGTGCGCATTGAATTTGGAACACAACTTAATCCAAAACCGTTTTCTTTTTTTCTGGGCCTAATTTATTATCTTTTCCTTTCAGATTGGTTACTCGGAAAGACAGTTCAAAAATTAGTATTAGTGGTAACTGATATTGATACCAATGAAGTGCTTGAAAGATGGCAGTTTAATATTGAATGTGATAAAACAATGACAGAAGATAGGTAATTAAGGGGAGAGTAGGAAATCAAACGGGCGATGCACCGCGGTCATTACCGCGGTGGTGGTGGGTGCTCGCCGGTCGACCGCATTATATGCAAATTTATGCATAGATTCCATTACGCCGACTGAATGCGGTCTTCCGCGGTGGGCTCGCACAGCAATTCACACTTATTGTCAAAACCATTAATGAACACAAAGAACTGGGAAATTGAAAGGATCACAAAGTTCTAATGAAAAATTAAACCAATTTGGCTGAGCCAAAAGCTAGGAAACTAGTCTATAATAGTTGACATTATTTTATTTGCCTGAGCCTTGGAATAAAATCACAAAACGGCTCAGAAAGACGTAGAGATCAACATAATATAAAATATGATCGCATTATTTTGTGAATATATATCATGCATGGTCTCAGAAAATGTTTAGAAAGATCAATATTTCGCGTAGACCAAATATAATCACGCATAAGTATAAATTCTCAAAGTGTTTTAATACATTGGTGAGAGGTCGCATTTACGTGAACAAGATTATGCACTAAGAAGGAAAAGCAAGCCAAAGTCGAAACAGGGTGTATCATGGACTTGGTACAACATGCGCTGCGACAATTGAATGATCGTCGACATCATTTTGGGGCACAATTGAACTTCAAATACGTTGCAAAACTTGCTACGCGGCGATGCTGACATCAAGTGTGTGTTGACCGAAGTTTGACCCCAAGTCACGCACTGAACTGGCGCGTTGCCTTAGCAACCCTTTTCTTTCTTGGTCCGCGCTTCGATCTCGTAAATTTGTTATTATATCCTGCAGTACTGTAATAACACAACTTGTATCCAACTCTGTATTGGCTTTGAATATTTCCACATCGTTTACTTAGTGTGCTGCTTTTCTAATAACGCAAATATGTTTACAGTATTGCACGGGCTCTAAGTATTTCAACTTTGCAATGTATTGCTTTTATAGTAATTACGCAAACTAAGTTATTTTTATTATTGTTTAGGACACTAACCCGGGCTATTAGGTCTGTGAATATTTCAATATTACCGACTTGATAATGCGTTGCATTCGTAATTATTACGCAAATATAAACATGGACGCATTTAAATCATTGAAAAAGATAGTCAGGTCCCGGAGTCAGGTGTCTAACGAAAGTCGAGAAAATATTTTAAATACTTACGACTCATCGGTGAATTATTTTATTCAAAATAAAGTGAATATGTAATATTAACCATACAATAACATACAATATCATGCGTAATGTTAAATTTTTCTATAATAAACTCGGAGCGCACTTCGATCGCATTATTCGCGTACATTTCGACTGAACTCTAATAACCACATGTTTGAATTACATGCGGTAATGGGCAATGACCTCAATGAGTTCACGCACTGACATTTAAATTCGGGCCACCCAGTTTGACGCAAAATGATATAGTTACTTAACATTTGTTCAAAAAAATCGGTAAACTCTCGCGAAGAGTTAACTGAAAGGCAACGTCGTTTTTGACGCCCAAAAAAAACATGTCAATACAAGATTATGTGTGCGAGGTTAGATTTATAGAACGTACATGACCGCTTAACTCAGTTTTTTTTTAATAATCATGTCGCACGTGAAACACAAGAGACATTTTAGTTCGTCCATTTCTTGTTTACCGATCTTGAACTTTTTGTCTGGAATGCGATACAGGCAAAGAATAAACATTAATGATACCCACCGTTGTCAAATCAACAAGAGGCTCGAATCAGGAAGGCTCGGCTATTTAAAACTTTGTAAATAACATTCTTTTCATGTGGTAGACTTTATTCAAGTGTAACAAACGTAAGTGAAATGTATGGACGAGTCATAATACTCGTACCTTCAAAAGTTACGACTTTTACTCTTGGAATTGGTGATAAATACATTGTTTCATGCAACAACAATTCGTATACAGCATTGGACTTATGGATTTTTATATTAATAAAATACGTGGGCCGATATTACCATATGCTTAGTATTTCCATGCCAGCGATGCTCGTAACCTGGTCGATTTAAAAACAGCTATTTGAAACAAAGACTCAAGGAATCACAAAGGAAACTGTTAAGTACGTATTTCACACCTTTCCTAGACCGCGGCTGCAACCGGTACCGATGGCCACCGCGGTAGAGACCCCTAATTATAAGCAGTCCGCGGCTCTGCTCGGTGTACCGCATAGAGCCGCGGTGAACCACCCGTTTGATTTCCTACTCTCCCCTAATTAAGATGTTGTTTCATTGCAATTATTTATTCCTTCATGAGCAGTAAATAAATAAAAACTGAAAAGAAACTATCATTATTTATAGATTGCCTCCTGATCAAGATCAATATTTGTCTTCCAATCTGTTTAATTCTCTAAATTTGGAGTTTCTATTTTGTGGAATAGTGTCTTGCTATCAACATTTTATGTACATGTATAAAACATCTTATTATTACAGTAAACCGAGGAAAGCTGTTGAAGAAGATATTATAAAAGGAATAAAAGCGGTTATCAGACAGATTACAGCGTCGGTTACATTCTTACCATTGTTAGAAGGAGCAAGTAAGTTTTACTCATAACCGATCACTGGTAGCATTCATAGTGGTTGTACCTAGTTTAAAGCTGTATCATAATCTTTATTTTTATTAGAAGCCTTTAAACAAACATGTTTCAATTAATAAATGCAACAGTAGTGTATTCACAGTTTTCTGAGTTAGTTGTGATGCATGACAAAATATATTGTAGTGAATAGCAAAATATGCCCGTTTTTTTTTATCAGGATATGGTATTTTGCGAAAGCTGTATCTTTCTGATTTGCATTGTCTCACTTTATTCAAAATGTTGCTGGCATTACAATTTGAAGAGTCAATCGGCGTGTGCCGAATTCGGTATGGGTCCCATGCAAACGTATACATGTGAAAACTACATTGTTTTTTAATACATAGTTTAAACATGTGCTGTGAATTTATAAATGCTACTCAATTTGTGAATTGAATATCTAAATCACAACAATTGGTACTTCCACTGCTGGAATATTTACAGTTTTCACCATATTCTGTCACTAATCGATAGCAGCAATGACAGCAGTACTCATGGCTCATAATCCTTGTATTTGCATATTGACAAAATCCAACACAATGCATACCCATATCCCAATCAATCAGATCAATCAATCAGATCAATCAGAGCACATCTTGTTTGTGTAAGGGCAACTGAAAAAAATCAAGTTTGGCTTATAAAAAAAACGAATACTGTAAATATCTTTAATTTTTGTGATAAGTAAATGCCTTGGGTTTTGTTCCTGATTTAAAAATATCCTTGCAAGAATGTGCATTTGGTAAAATCACAGCTGTGAATATTCATGTTCTTAAAGTTGTGTCAGCAAAACATAGTTAAAGGCCTTTTCAATTTCAAGTAACATGAACAAAAATCTGAGAGTGCTTGTTTGCAAGTTATACTGGCTGAAACCTGACATTTTTTGCAACAGTGTTAGACGTTTACGACCATCTGGCATCCTCGACACAGAGTCTACAGAGACACCAAGTATGAGCGCAAACTCATTAGCTCTTGCGTCATGGTCCCTCATGCATGTACTGAGGGCAGGCTTCTGGAGAACGCAAAACATCCTTATCGATTATTACCTAAGAGACACAACCCATTGAGGAAGGTCTTTTAGGGTGGGTCCAGTCGTAGTGGGTCAGACTTGGTTTACTGACCTTGCCCAGACAGCCACAGGAATCCCTGCATATAGGTGATAGAGCAGTCTCTGCTACAGATTTGTGCGGAGAAGTTTCTCCCATCAGCGCTCCTTGGAAGTGTCCAGGTCTTGCTTACAGCTCATGCAGAACTGTTTCGACCTCTTTTCTTTTTTTTTGCAATGCTAGTTACCCCCAAATTGGGTTTGGGTCTAGTGTCCTCATGCAATGCCGACTCCGTCACCCCATCAGCAGTATGCTTTAAGTATGGGGACGACATTGGCAAGGTAAGACACCGTTTGTCCCTGGTCTTAGCTAGATGGGAGTCATAAGTTTTGTCCTGGGAGGGGACACCACTTTATTTCGAGCATTCCTTTGTGTTTGTTTTGCTTGAAACCCACCACATTTCATCATCTGACTCTGCCTACAGTTCAAAATAGTCATTCTGACTGACCAGAGTTTATGGTGTGTAATTGAATGTAGTGAATTTAGGCAACCCACCTATTCACATAGTTCATACCCACCATATACTCCAGTTTGCCTAAATCGGATAATGTTAAAAAGTGCAATGTTGCGCTTTCTTTGAAAATGAATCACATTAAATATTGATTTCATATTATATTGTATTCTTCAATTATTAGCTGAGAATCCTGTGTGTGATTCGGTGACAATTCAACTTTAAAAAACAACGAGTGTCTTTTGCGAGGTATTATCTTCACCAACTCCTTGTAAATTCTGCTTTAAACACTTTACAGTATGTTTTTATAATAATAAAAAGTTGTTGTTCAATTATTTATTTTTAATTTTCAGCTGTGTTTGATTTACTGATCTATACTGACAGAGATGCTGAAACACCTTTAGAGTGGGAAGAGTCTGGACCACAGCTCATACCGCAGGGACGAGAAGTTAGACTGAGATCGTTTAGTACTACGATACACAAAGTAGATGCCATGGTCGCTTACAAAGGGGACCAGTAATACACACTGTTGAAATTTACCAAATGTAAATAATAGAATTCTTCTACTGCCAATTTAAATATTAAGATAAATCTAATAACAATTTAAAACTTAATACAATACAAATTTATTAAGTACATAAGAAACTTAAATAAATCAGACTCCTCATACAGGTTTATTTTAATTATAAAAAAAAATTGTCAAAATAAATCAGTCTTCCTGTCGAAAACTCGGCACCCGGCCGTTCATCAAAGCTTCTTTGTGCCCAAGTTCAAATTTTAAACAAACTGCATGAACTATTATTGGTTGAACTATTATTAATGATAGTGATGATCTAAAAATTAGAAAAAATAAATAAATTAACTAAATATCTGTTTAAACTGAACCCTTATTACCACTGTGAGTCAGTGAAATCATTCATATTGTTTTTGTTTTAGGTGTTCAGTTTGAACTTTAATTTTAATCTGTAATGCTATACTATTCAGAGAGGCGCATCTCTGGCGGCCAGTCTTGATGTGTTCTACAGTCGTCGCACTGAATCATGGGAAGATACATAGCTATGTATACCGGTATAATGTGTAAAACCATATTATTTGTTTACACAAAGTTCGTATGGGTGCTGCTCGACGACTGCAGCACCTTAATTGTTTGTGCATCTGTGTCGATTACGATTGACAGATGATGAACAGTCAGCCTCAATTTCTGAAATAAAATATACTTCACTGCCCGATTGGTTTCATATATTTTACAAAGAGCATTGTTTCAAAGACAGAGTTTTTTTCTTCAAACTGGGTCTTTAATATATACTCAAACTAGTACATTGTAATTCTATTCTATTTACATTTCTGTGCAGGGTTGTAATGTAACGACGTCTTCACTGCTTTTTCATGAATGATTGTATATAAGTGTATAGAAGCCTGGCTTAGATAATTTGAGAAGTTTTCTTAACCTCTGTTACTTCAAACTTGTGATCAAAATCCACATTATGCTCCACACCTAATGTAGCTTGTCAAACCAATATATGAACTACTGACCCTATGACCACAGATACTGTATTTATTCTCTTTTCCATTATAGTTTATACTAGTCTGGAACGTATAGTTGTGTTCCACTCATTCTCTTGATCCACTGACACTCAGGTACAATGCTAATATCTCATTATTTAGCCTTGTATCTGTGTTGCACTTGCTTTGCACAATTCTTCTAATGCCTAGGTACAGTGCTAGTAATATCTTTATAGCATAGAATCTATGCAGTGTTCCACTTAGTATACCTAATTACCATTTTAGTAATACATGTATCTACTTTGTCAGTCATACTGTGCATATATATCTGCATGGGTCAATGATGCGTTAGTGGAATGGCGTATAGCAAATACAACACCGCATAGATTCTAGTCATTAGCGTTTGTAATACTGCAAAGATTCTATGTGTTACTGGATTGGTGCTGAGCGAAAGAAATACTGCATGATGTTTATACAAATTCTGCATAGCCAAATGCTGGGAAATGTGGTTATTTGTGCTGAATCTTTCAACTCACTGACACAAAATTATATTTCCTTCTTAGTGTTTTTGTACTGTTGAACAATTTTCTTTTTGTTACTTTTGATATGGATAATAAATGATTCTTTTCGTATACAGTTTGTCTCTCAGTATGGTACCTATATCACAGTCGCTTAGCAACCTATATCACAGTCGCTACTGTTCATTGCCAGCAATTGGAATTGGCTCAATTAGTACTAAAAATGGATTGATAATGTATATATCTTCAACGGATTATGTTCGAAGTTGTTACAAAGACAAAACATAATGGTAAACATGTGCACATTGATTTGTTATTTAGCTCCGCTGCCATGTCATTGTAGATGACAGAGCAGAGCTGTTTATATAGGTGATTGTCCGTCGTTTGTCCATCAACAATTACATTTCCATCTTCAGTAGGCGTGATTAACTGGTATAGTGATATGTATCTATCAATTCATGCAATGAAAGAACAAAAACATGTTTTGTTGTCGGAATTCATGCCCATTAATCAAATAAGTTGTTTTAAAAATAAACGGGTTATTTCAAAAGCGACATGTATGTGAATCAAAAGAAACTCGTACTATAATTTTTCTATTAGTTGCGCATGCATGTAAATTTGTTTCTATTGAGTATAATGCAACATATGCGATAAGGTAAATATGGTCATTTTACCGAGTGAAATACATACTTCACAAATTGATTGAAAATTCGACCTTGACCCGCCCCCAAATTTGGAAATAACTTTACTTTAGAATAATTGCATTGCCAGTATATAAAGGTAAATCGAAGTGCTCACATCGTCCGCCAGCACAGTGTTGTTTTGTTCGGACATTTCTCCCTGCTTCGCCGAACATTCACCATAAAAATTCAAGATGGAGTGCCCCAAAAACTAGAGCCTTCAAGTTGACATGGCTTCCTAGCTCATCAGTTCAAATTTTACAGAAGCCCTGGGGGCTGAAGAGACTAGGACGAAGTGACGGAAGGCAGATGGTCCAAAATTGGTCGATTTCACAACGAAAACCGTGTGAAATGGGAAAACTATGACGCATCGTGGCGTCACGATAACTTATTCAAGATGGTGGCAAACACGGGGATTTCGCAGTAGTTTTTCGCCGTTTTCATCTTGAAATCGACCAATATTCATACATGTTATCACACAGAGTGATCGGAAAATGAAAGAGCTGGTATTTTGCTCCTCCTTTGGTCAGATGCAAGGGAGAGCAGGAAATTTTTTTTATAAGGTTAAACATTCAAGTGTTGCTGAGTTTAGTTACTTAAGAATATAGTGTCAGTGAAAGTTTACTCTCACTCATATTATGCATCTCGAGAGGAAATCCGAATTCATTTGCAACCAGACTCACTTATGTTATTCTAAATGATCTTATGTAAAAAAAAAAAAAAATATTTGTAATTTTCATTTTTCGACATTTAATACAATTTTTGGAAGATATTCCTACGAATAAACATATGCATGTATTATAATAAAAATATGAGGTTGTAGATGGGTATTAGTGATATACTTGTATGGCTAAAAAGGAAGATTACTAACAGTAGACCATCTTTGATCCGATCATGGAACGATTTATCGTGCACATGTACATGCACAAGCCAGACGGCGCGGCCATCTTTAATCAAAACGCCAAATGAACATGCATCCATTTGTGGCACGTGCTAAATATCAATTAAAACAGTACATATGTGAAATATTTTAAATCTGATTGTAAAACAAATCGTCATGGAAATGTATTCAAACATGGATAATATATTAACCAACAAAAACTGACAAAGCACGTCTAATATACCACATTTGAAAATGTGGTAAAAATCTCCCTGATCAGTCTTTATGGTAAGTTTTATGGTTGGGTGGTCAATCTGGCAATCTTGTAAATAGCTTTGCAATGACCCTGAGATTTTGGGTTATATTCATGGGGTCAGCTGTCAAATCTGCAGTGAATAATACTTTGCAGGTGTTTCACTTTTCTCACCAACTCAGGAACATGCTTGCTTCCTTCTTGCTACCTTATCAAGCATGAACAATTATGTCACGAGATGTCTCTTGAACTCCAGAGGGCGCTATGCACCTGAATGGAACATGAAGTTTATTGAATACAGACTTCCTTACAGTGATTCACAGGCTACATTTACTTTTTTTTTTTTCTCCTCTCAAATTGAACTAAATTTTCAAGTAAATCTGAGACTCATTCAGGTATTCATTATAAATATTACTTGCAATCTGCACAATAACATTCAAAGTTGTATATTACCAAGAAAGCTAATGTTTTCAATTTCCTAAATATAGAACTATACGGGACGTGAGCTGAATATTGACATAACGGTCGCCTTTTTTTTCCTAGGTTCATTATACAGTTAGTCAGGAGGATAACTAATCAATTACAAAATTAGATTGTCTGGATAGGAAACAAACCCTGTATGAATTGTATGTCATAATGCCAGAGGTATAAACAGTTTGTGCTACCTGCCAGATGAGATTGTAAAGCAGACGCTTTGATTTCATTTGAGATTTTGTGTATTGCTAATAATAATGAACAACTAACACAACCAGATCATGTAGTACTGAATGACACCGATTTCACTAATCCCCATAATCGCTGCTAGAGAGCGCCACATTCCGAATATTCGCACGAGGTAAATATTTCAAGTGTTTTACAGAGCGCCCTCTGTAGGTTGAGTGTCAGATGGCAGAACAGTCTTACCTGCTCCATCTCATGACAGACACACACATATTGTAAAAAATGTTTTTTAATGAGTATAAAAAGAACTGAAAAATGACAAGATACAACCAAAACAAGAACTGTCTTATTTACATCTATAATGCTATTATTCATAGACAAACAAAACATGTCTTGTGTACATTGTAGTTTGTACATGAATTCATATATTATTGCTAGAGGGAAATTACATCATAAAATACTGATTTCCTTGAAACATACAAAAAAATTTTGTCTATTGAAAATCTCATGCACTTTTACCGTAATATACATGGAAAATGGCTCAGCGACAAATTGAAACAGAAAATTAAAACTTTTCAATTACAATTTCAATTAATGTAACTGCCTTTACCAAAAGACAACAAATATAGGATCATTTCCATGCAGACTAATCCCATGGAAACATTAATTCACAAATTATGCCGTATTTTTGACTGTGATATTCGAAGTTTCTTTAAAAATAGATAAATTTGAAATTAAAATTACAGAATTCAATCTACAATGTGTGTACAGATTTGATAAAAACAATGATTTTAAGAATTAGGATTATTCAGTCACCCCGAGGGATGCCAAAACAGAATATTCTCATAAACAATAGAAACTTGTTAATTTCAACACAATTTTATGGTGTAAAAGTTCAGATATTGGAATCATCCCCTCCCCCTAATCAAATCATGATTTCTGAACTTATGGAACAATTTGAGACAGACCCTTAATATTCCACCCATGTGAAATTAATTCTATTTAAACAAACAATTTTTTTGGTTAGATAATGAGAAAGCATGAATTGTTTTATCAAGACAGTACCATAAGCAACCACCTCATATAGTGAGAATAAAATAATAGTTGCTCTTTTGGGTCACTGTTTATTTATAGTAGTACCACAATTTGGGCAAAAAAAAAAAGAATAATTTTCTGATTTACTAGTGGTACAACTTCTTTGTTGTCTTCAGTTTCTAAATTAGGCACTATTGATGATTTTTCTCATAAGAAATTAGGTGGAAAATCAGAAATTATTACATGATCATTTTGAAAACTGAAAATAACGAATAAATATTTTTGCAGATAAAAATAGCACCATAGTATAAATCCAAATTTGTGAAAATTCTGTTTTTTTAAGTAGCATGATTAGTATGTGCTATAATAAAACATAGCACATTTTTGAAGAATAGAAAAAACTATTATTCTTGATTTTGCACGAAACACAAATCTTATGTAAATTGCTGTAAGTATATTTGTTCTTATTTTTCTTTTTAAAAACAAATCTTATACGTCACATTTTTATCAGATTGACTGTCACTAATACACTGATTTCTGCGAAAACTAATTTCCATTTTTTTGATAATGTTCTTGACAGCAATGTTTTTTTTGTTTTTTTTTTAGGTTGCAATGTTCTTGTAAGAAATATAGAAAGAATACAACGGTTTGTGTGGAAGACAAATTGGAACTGAAATTGTGTATGTCGATGATAAATCACAGATGGATACAGAGATCATTATTCCCGAGCTGACGACTTCATCTACACTTCCTCTTCTGTAGCTCCACACTTGTGTCGAAATTCCTGACCCCTTTCATGGATCCATTTATTTGAAACTTGAAATTAAAAAAAAAAAAAAAAAAAAACATAACTATTACAATCTTGCCACTGCTTTAAAATATGGGAACAATACTGACTGTATACCATGATAATTGGTTAATGCATTGCCAGAAAGGGCACTCTTCCCAAAACAGATAAAGCCATACTATAACTAGTTTCTTTAACATACCATAGTGCTGCTTTTAAGAAATAAACGTGGCTACTTGATTGGTTGAAATATTAATTTCCTCAGCATTATTCAACATGCTTGTTCGTTTGAATGGGATATAGCAAATATGATCAGTGTTTTGAATAAGTGATTTTCTGTTCAACTGCAAGATCGTGCGAGATGTGTGAAAGACTAGCACTGAACTTCTGCCACAAAAATAAAACAGTTTCTTTATTTTGTAGCTCACATCAAAAGGTTGATATTTGCATGGAGAACATTGCGTTTGATTACCCTTACTTGATCGAAATTGACCATCATCAAATGTGTACAGCACATTATTAAACATGGAACTATTTCCCAAAATACTTCAGTGTTTGTCAAAACCCATGCGATGTTTGTCGTCACTATGACACTATGACCTTTGTTTGTCCTGTTTTTAGGCTTGATCTCGCATAACGCGGGATCTTGCGTGAGCGGAAAATGGTCTATTAAAGGTGGCATGCCTGTGACTTTACTATAATGCACCTAGTCTCTGGATAAAGGAGAAATTTGCAACATTACTTGAATATACGTGGTGCTGATGGTTGTGTTAAAAATGAAACAGAGTATCCCGCATGTATGAACAACAATGACATTTAACTTGCCATATTCCAAATACGGTCACCTAATTATTCACTAATCTATTGTGAGTAGAATGCAGTGTGCTCTTTAAAGAGCAGTAGTCGTCACGTCATGCATGCGAGAGATATATGGGTCTCATATATACAAAGATGGCGACTTTGACTGTTGCGCAGATTAACGAGTACAAACCGATACGTTCCTAAGCTTTAATTAGGTAATTTTTAGGTGATTGGAAAGGTATCGAAAGGAGTTACCAGTGATAAAATCAATGTTTATCAACACAAATGTCGCACATGCGCAGCGCTATGACCTCCGCCTTTTAAGCCATTATGATACACAGATTATTGAGGAGGCAACTTAAGTAAGCCCAGACGGTGTTTGTACTTTTTCTATATTCTCTTGCAAGTGACACCTGCAGAAATTATTCAGCATTTGAATTAGAGGACTTCGTGTCTGTCCACAACTTCAACTTACCCCATTTAGATCCAACCAGTACAGGGCACGCTGCGTGTCGAGTAGAGTAATCACCTTCGCCATTTTTTAATAAGTTATACCAAAATGCAGCAGAACCCTAGAAATAAAAAAAACATACATATTACTTAATCAGCGAAACCTACACAGTGACGGTAGATATGAACATACAACTTTTACTACTGACTGTTTTATTTAAAACTGTTAAAAACGAGGAATGAGGATAATTTTCTGACCAAACTAATACACATACATCAACCATTAATGTACTAATCAGAATTAAAAGGATACTAGCAGCCTATAAAAATAAAATAATAAATGACTGTTTTTGAACATAAATGAATTGTCAGAAACATATTATAATATATTGGTAACCACATGTGTTCTCCCCATATTCAAGTATTCTGAGAGTGCTTTATTCATATTCAGTTTACAGCAAATGTTTAATATTTAATATTTTCGTAGAAATAGACTTATAAAGATGCACCAACTTACTTTTTCTGGTATAAGCCTCGCACCGACCTGTGGAAATACGGTCGCTCCTCCAGCTTCCACATCACTCATCTACTCGAAGAGAAACACATATTATCAATAAAGACAACAAGTCATTGAAAATGACACAGTCCCCGTTAAATTTTTGAAAGTTCTCTTTGTGCTCGTCATATTAAAGCGGAGGGGTTGTCGCGAGTGTGTCCTTGAAACTTGAGTTCCAAGTGGCGTATACAACAGATTGTTTATTTACATCAAAACACGTATTCCGTGTAGTAGTAATATGGCTAAAAAAACAAACAACCGTTATTCAGCCATCTTTGATCTGATTATGAAATACACTGATATGTATGATGTATGTGCCAAATACGAATGAAAATGGTACATAAATTGTGGAAATATAGTAGTAAGGCCAAAAAGTAGGGTGGCTGTCAATCGGCCATCCTTGCCCAGATTTTGAAACAAATTGTCATGGACATGCATCCTAACATGTATACCGTAAAGTACATGTATGTGCCAAATTTGAATGAAAACTGACAGAGCACGCGTCCAAGATACCGCATAAAAAAAACAACAAGATGCCTGCCAGTCGACCATCTTTGATCCAATTGCGAAATAAATCGTATTGGACATGTATCCTAACATGTATAATCTATGAACCAAGTTTGAATGACAACTGACAAAGCATGTCCAAAATACAACATTTTCAAAAAACAAGATGGCTGCCAGTCGGCCATTTTGAATCGAATCACTAAACCACTGCATGTGCATATGTCCCACATAAAGTACTAGGCACATGCAAAGAATGAACAGAATTGATCCAAGGGATTCTGAGATATGACTCTGGACAGGCGCACGGAGACCGAATTATAAGTCCCCGTTTTCGGACTTTGTATGAACGGGGACTGATAAAGAGCACATTACAAAGCAGTGTTTCCTTGATCTCATCAAGATGCACAGTGACATTTTCTCAACTCTACACTCATGTTAATGTTATACATTAATATTTTAATTTTCTCAGCTCACTGACAAATTTGCACAGAGGAATACTGATCACAAGTCCTAAAATACCAATTTACCATGCAGATGTCAAAATTTTTGAAAAAAATTACACAGGTTTTTTATTTTGAAAATGCTATTCAAATTATTTATCAGTAATTTTAAACCTAATTAATCTTTGCATGCTACTGGTATAATTGACATAGTCGTCAGATTTCAGTTTATAATACAGCATATTGTCAGATTTTAGTTTATAATACAGCATATTGTCAGATTTTAGTTTATAATACAGCATATTGTCAGATTTCAGTTTATAATACAGCATATTGTCAGATTTCAGTTTATAATACAGCATATTGTCAGATTTCAGTTTATAATACAGCATATTGTCAGATTTCAGTTTATAATACAGCATATTGTCAGATTTCAGTTTATAATACAGCATATTGTCAGATTTCAGTTTATAATACAGCATATTGTCAGATTTCAGTTTATAATACAGCATATTGTCAGATTGACAAATGAAAATAGAGAATGGACGGGGCAAATCCATACATTGTGCCAAAATGAGATGTTAAAAACGTATTCCTAGGCATACATGGAGTACTACAAACAAACATGAAATACTCAACAGATTTGGGTAGCCTAACACCAAATTGGTTGATAAGAGCTAAAGGGAAGGTTCAAGACTCTTGTTATTGCTCTATTAGTTGAACCATCTGATGTTTATTAAAACTATATACAAGTTTCTATGTTTCACATTTTTTCTGATTGAACTGACTTCCACTGAAATCTTTCATTCTACAGATATTTAAACCCCCCCACTCCCAACTACTCAAAAAATATATTTAATTTAAATTCTAATAATTAAACCACCTCAAAAGATAATTATATAATAATAATTATTTATTCATGATTCAGTCAACACTCATATTATTTAAATTACAGCAGCTATAACCATTCCTCTGTGCAGGTCAGAAGCCACATCTAATTTTATGCTCTGCTGCCCTCTACAGTCTGAAACGGTAAATTACGGAACAAATTGAGCACTGAGGGCGCTCTTCCTAACACACGCCACTTGTGATCTCAGGAAGGTTAAAGTTGGGAACTGTCTAGACAACGCCTACAACAAAGACACAGAAACAAGATAAGAAACCGTATAAATAATGAAAAAGAATATTAACTTACATAAAATAAAAATGTGGCAATCCTGTTTCCAGTATTTAAACTTTTGAAGGCATTTATCTCTTCTTTCTGTGAAAGTAAGTAGTCATGATACAGAGTGAAAATATACTGAAGGTCAGTGACCCTTGGAGAAGGCGAATGGAGCACATGTTTAGCATTAACTGCTATGGTACAAACAGCAGCAGTTATGAATAAAACTGTATACTGATCCCACGAGATTGATACAACATACACGTATATACACACAGGGCAGCAACCCTTTAACCTGTCTGCACACTTTTACAAGCATTCTCTATGGTTGTCGGCAAACCCCTACAATATAGGTTTCACACCACAATAATAAAATGCAATGTAAAGCTGTCTAATGTGAACAGTGTGTAAACCTGTCCAATGTGAACAGCGTGTAAACGTGTCTAATGTGAACAGTGTAAACGTGTCTAATGTGAACAGTGTAAACGTGTGTAATGTGAACAGTGTAAACCTGTCTAATGTGAACAGTGTAAACGTGTTTAATGTGAACAGTGTAAACATGTTTAATGTGAACAGTGTAAACCTGTCTAATGTGAACTGTGTAAACCTGTTTAATGTGAACAGTGTAAACCTGTTTAATGTGAACAGTGTAAACCTGTCCAATGTGAGCAGTGTAAACCTGTCCAATGTGAGCAGTGTAAACCTGTCCAATGTGAGCAGTGTAAACCTGTCCAATGTTAACAGTGTAAACGTGTTTAATGTTAACAGTGTAAACATGTCTAATGTGAACAGTGTAAACGTGTCTAATGTGAACAGTGTAAACGTGTCCAATGTGAACAGTGTAAACGTGTCCAATGTGAGCAGTGTAAACGTGTCTAATGTTAACAGTGTAAACATGTTTAATGTGAACAGTGTAAACGTGTTTAATGTTAACAGTGTAAACATGTCCAATGTGAACAGTGTAAACATGTCCAATGTGAGCATACTGTAAACCTGTCCAATGAGAGCATACTGTAAACTTGTCTAATGTGAACAGTGTAAACCTGTCTAATGTGAACAGTGTAAACCTGTCTAATGTGAACAGTGTAAACCTGTCTAATGTGAACATACAGAAAACCTAGCTATTTTTATACATTTCAACGGCAGTTGAATACAACCTGCCAGTCAACGGTGCAGCATACAACAACAACATCATTTGAAAACGATAAGACCCTATCATCTCAGTATGGGCCAATATTTATGATCAACTGTGAATTTGAATTTTTCAAAAGTGACATACTAAAATTTCTTTATCTCTTGTACTAAACTCACAATGCCTACATCTACTACCAGCATTTTTGTTAAATACAGTTTACATAGCAATATACCCAATCAATATTTACTGAACAAGATCTATGAAATGTTACAGGTACCAGTGTTTGTACTATTTACTATATGAATGCAGCTAGCATAACAATATTCTCCTTGTCTTGTATGCAGCATGTGACAACTTTCAACAACAAATTTGCTATTCAAAAATACCAAATGCACCTTGTTTTGTTGATGTGTAGAAATTGAGGGAAAGTAATACAGGATACATAAAGTTGTTTTATACTTTCTTATTTTTTAAAATTTTGTTAATTATTATTCTAGTGAGGGCTGTTCTTCATTTGATGCAAATGATGTCTGTATGCACAGTCAGTTGGCGCACAAGTGATAATAAAATAAATGCAATATTTAATATATGGGGGCCGCCATCTTGAATCTTAGGTAATATTGAGCCAACCGCTAACAAATTACGACCGAATTCGTCATTTTTGTGTGGAAAATCCCTTAAATACAAACACCTAATTACAAGATTAACATAGAACAGTTTCCTGGGGTATTTGAAACCAAAAAATGTCAATCCAACTCAGCAGCCAATCAGTGATGGCCTTACAGTTAGATGACAATTTTAATTCTTCGTGTAATTAGGTGTTCGTACGCAAAGGAACAAGCCTCAAACATTTAAGATGCAAACTATATATCTAATGAAACACGCAATGTAGTATTATAGAAATGCATAGCAACTAGTAAATTTGGAACAAATCTAATATTGACACTTGTTATGAGTTAGTAATTGTTCAACAAACTGACAGATCCATAATTTTTAGATCAGTTTGGATGGCGCCGGACAGAATTATGTACTAATAATTTTTGAGTTAGTTTGTCATAAATCACATGACAAAGTTTATTGGTTCACAATCATGAAGATTGATCACCATGGTAACCTGTAAAAACACTTTTTGTGTGTTACAGTACTACTGTAGAATACTTTATTTTCGCTTGGAATTTATTTTCGCTAAAGGGATGATTCCGTGAAAATAAAATCCAGCGAATATACTTTTTTTCCTATATTTCACATTCAACTCATCAAAAATCAGTGAAAATAAATTCCATAAAGAATGCCTAAAAAGCCTTTTCAGCGAAAATTAATTCCAGCGAAAATAAAGTATTCCACAGTATATTTTCAGAATAATGGTTTGATATTTGTCAAACATCCATAATTTCATAAAATGCAATATTAAAGAAATAGTTATAGTTTTAGTAAATTCTTGAAACCTATATTTTTGAAATAATGCAGAATAACATGAATTAGCTATCAATCATAATGTATGATCACAATTTATGCCATGCCACCTGTGAATAATTAGAAATAAAGCATCATCATTACCATGGGAACCAATGGTAAAAACGTTATAAAATCTACACTGACACAATGGCCACTTTTCGTATTGACTGAAAGTACAATTCATTGCAAAATTTATGAATAGGTTTCTACCTTAAAAATATTGTTCCTGGTCACCATGCTATGCTAATGTTATGGCCAAAATAAGCTGCATCTCAAAAGATTTCCCATTGAAATTAGAAAATAGAACTTTACAGTTGACATTAATCACACATTGCTGTATCAGTTTTGAAAACAATTCTATCAGATACTTATTGTTAGAGGCCTCAGGTTCAAATGTCAGTACTCTTTTTGAAACGGGTGACTTGTGTTTTGTGTGTGCTTTCATTCTTGCCATCCAGCGTTTTACAAACATTGCACCCATTGCATTCATCGAGGTGTGAACATATTCCAACAATGAAAACAACTATTTCTATAGAAAGCATGTGGGTTGGAGCTATTAGGACAGCCATTTGGTTCAAGAGATATTTTTAAAAGTAGAGGAATTCAACAAAGCGTTACACTGTTATTTATAGGTTCCACACTACAATTAGATTATTCTTGGACTACAATAAACAGCTGAGCAGAATTGAATCTCTAGTTTTTATTCAACCATCTTTTTTTTGATACAAATTTTTGCACAATGTTCTGCATATTTTTCTGTAGTGACTTTGTTAATTTTGAACCGAATATAATTAGATTGTATACAATATCATCACATCAGAGTTTCCTGAATAAATCACCCACATACGGTAATAGACTTCAACTTTGAAAACGTTGCTCACTATTGGTGACGTGGTTGACTGTTTCTAAAATAAATTGTCTTGTAATCCTGCTAAAACATGTGTAGGCCTTAGTTAGAACAGTCTTAACATGTACCATATAAAAAAATTAAATTAGTGGGCTTTTCTTGTCTTGATACAAGTTAAAATTGTAACATGAAACAAATCATCTTTAACTTCTTGGCTTACATTAGGTTAGGCAATAAAGTTTTCATTTTATTTGCGATACTCTCATGACAAGCGTAGATACTAATAGCTGATATCATTTTTACTATGAATACCTCCCACCATGGGGTGCCAAGCTGCGCACATATGAAAACTGAAGACAATCAATTGCTATTCTACTTGTGAGAAATCAGTATACGTCCCGGCGAGTCTCAGTCACACGTCATAGTTCAATAAGCTACACACCCAAAAATGTAATAACATAATATCAATATTGACCAGCTGCAGTCCGGTAATAATTTTGATTGATAGTCTATATCTCCATATCAGCATCAAAATTGTTAAAGACAGCTAATACATAACTTTTGACCCTCGCCATACCTTGTCCTTCCCTCATTAACGTCACTGACGTGCCTATAAAACTAGACAAGTAAATCATTTCAGAGCACATAACACACCCAATATTTCATATTACTGTATTCATTCATCAGTCCATCGCATAGTTTTCATCTTACACACCTTTTTTTAAAGCGGGGAGTCGTCACCTGCGCATGCGTTAGATGGCCATAGCGTGTCATTATTTACAAACAAGTGTCTACTCATGAGCCTTTGCGTTTTTAGCGTGTGTTGTCGACCCTCCCGCTTTAATGAAAAAACTTGTGCAACTATAAATCCCAATATAGGTAATATTCAAATAGGCAAAAATGCAATTTTTAGCTGATTTAAATTTAAAAACTGGCACCTGGTATTATTTTACATATAAACAATGTAGCATCTCCTGCAAAGTGATTAAAGACAATTTTCAAACCTCTAGGCTACAGGAGTAATTGCGAGTAATACATGACAGTATACATAGATGCTAGAAAAAACAGGGATGTGCAACTGTGGTATTTTATTTTCTGTCTGGGCAAAATTTATTATCTTATATATAAACCTACATTTGATTTGTCAGACATTTTTAAACACGCACACTTGCATGGCATGAATTGACAAATACACGATGCTTGCAACAAGAATCCTTGAAAGCCATCACTTTCCCCGCCAAAATGTTGGTGCTACATTCTGTCAAATTTTATGTAATATTTTTAATTTCTTCAATAATTTTGGTTCAAGTGGACATCTTTTCCTATTGTCTGGGAAAAATACAGAAAACTTTATTCAGGTTTGATTTGTGAAAAAATACAAAAGTTAACTTGAATAAAAAAGATAAAATTTGGGCAATACACTGTTTTAAATTCCTATAAATATTTTCAATGTAACATTTGGCATAAACTTCTTTATTCTCAATAAACAAGCAGCCTATCGGCTGAGATAGCTCCGCTGTTAGCAATGCACATTTCAATTAAAGAACTGGAGACATCATTAGAAAATGAACAATATGAATAGTATTAAAGCAATCAGACTTACAGTTTTTAACAAGAAGTCGAAAATATCACTTTTTACCAAAAATTACAAAAATATTCACCAAAATAAATTAATTAGAGAATTGAAGATATCATCACAAAATAAACAAATCTGAGAGAGTTCCACATGTAGTACCTATATATGTAATATCAAAGCAATCGGACTTGCGGTTTTTAACAAGAAGTCGAAAATATCACTTTTTACCAAAAATTACAAAAATATTCACCAAAATAAATTAATTAGAGAATTGAAGATATCATCACAAAATAAACAAATCTGAGAGAGTTCCACATGTAGTACCTATATATGTAATATCAAAGCAATCGGACTTGCGGTTTTTAACAAGAAGTCGAAAATATCACTTTTTACCAAAAATGGCAAAAATATTCACCAAAATTAGAGAACTGAAGATATCATCACAAAATGAACAAATCTGAGAAAGGTCTACATGTAGTATCTATATATGTAATATCAAAGCAATTGAACTATTGATTTTTAACAAGAAGTCAAAAATATCACTTTTTACCAAAAATTACAAAAATATTCACCAAAATTAGAGAATTGAAAATATCATCACAAAATGAACAAATCTGAGAAAGGTCCACATGTAGTACCTATATATGTAATATCAAAGCAATCGGACTTGCGGTTTTTAACAAGAAGTCGAAAATATCACTTTTTACCAAAAATGACAAAAATATTCACCAAAATTAGAGAATTGAAGATATCATCACGAAATGAACAAATCTGAGAGAGGTCCACATGTAGTACCTATATATGTAGTATCAAAGCAATTGGACTTGCGGTTTTTAACAAGAAGTCGAAAATATCACTTTTTACCAAAAATGACAAAAATACATGTATTCACCAAAATTAGAGAATTAAAGATATCATTACAAAATGAACAAATCTGAGAGAGGTCCACATGTAGTACATATATATGTAATATCAAAGTAATTGCACTTGCGGTTTTTAACAAGAAGTCGAAAATATCACTTTTTACCAAAAATGACAAAAATATTCACCAAAATTAGAGAATTGAAGATATCAACATGAAATGAACAAACCTAAGAGAGGTCTACCCAAGGTACATATACACCAAGTATCAAAGCATTCAGGCTTGAAGTTTTCAAGAAGAAGTCGAAAAAGTAAAACATTGACACGGACGACGACGACGCACAAACACTCATATGATAAGCTCCGCTCGACAAAGTCGACAGCGGAGCTAAAAAAGCCTGAAATTTTATTAATAAGATCCTGATTATATTGTAATGTTATGTTACAATTACTAAGACACAAAGCCATGTTGGAACGGTTGCATAGATCGAACACAGGTGTTGCACATCACATGTGATCACAAGTCTGTCTATCTACCAGTACTTTAAGGTTTGCCACAGTTGCAGGTCCCTGTTTTATCTAGTTTCTATGGCAACAAATACCTTGATTTACCAAACTTACCCTGCGAGAGAAATCAAAGTGTGGTTCATAATGACCACCGATGCCGTAATTGGCAACCTGAAAGAAACATCATATAAAATATCGAGTTAACAATACTGACCTGACAGCGTAACTTACCCTCGCAAAATCAAAGTGTGGCTCATAATGACCACCCAGACCATAATTGGCGACCTGAGGGGGTTTAATGAGAAAAATTGGTCAGTTTCTAACACAAATTTGCATATAATTACTATATCGTTCTATATTCTCAGTACCTCTAATACTCAAAATGCAGCATTTACACGACTTTTGAATGATGTTTGAAGTTCTACAATATAAAATGCACCCTGTTTTTTTGGAAAAAGTGTGTGAAATTACAGGGAATGTAATATTCAGCCACAATAAAAGTGGAGTTATGTCTGCCATTTATTATACTGTAAAATACTTTATTTTAGCTGGAATTAATTTTCGCTGAAAAGGTTTTGTGGGTGTTTTGTTGTATATGGAATTTATTTTCACTTATTTTTGACAAACAGAATGTAAAACAAGCCATGCATGGCACAGTCCCAGTTAGTTAGTTATCGAATTTAAGATATATAGTTTTGTTTATAGTAATATAGCTGGAATATAAACATGTCAGGAATATGATTATGATGATTGTTTAACATTTAAATGATTGACATTTGTATCTCATCGTCCAACAAGTATTGAGAGATATTGCTCGGGGACAGCATTAATTAAAACAAAATCAGCCATTTTGAATACATGTATAATGAATATATAAAATGTGAACATAATCAATCAAAGCATGTCAGAGATATGGCTCTAGAAGCCCGTTCATTAAAACAAAATGGCCACTAGTCAGCCATTCTAAATCAGATCTAAAAAATAAAATAACGTGCATCAGGAACCCGTAATGTCTAATGTATGTACCAAGTTTGAACAAAATCCATCCAGAAATGCTTGATATTTGATGATTTTTTAGCACAAAAATGGCCATTTCTAATAGGATTGTCAAACCAATATATCTGTATATCTATGACATGATGTATAATGAATATTTAAAATTTGAACATAATCAGTCAGAGATATAGCACTAGAACCACATTCATTAAAACAAAATGGCTGCCAGTCGGCCATTTTGACTATTATCTGAAAAAAAATGTTGTGCACACCAAGTTTGAACAAAATCCATCAGTAAACAGCCGAGAAATGTTTGATTTTGATGATTTTTAGAACAAAAATGGCCGCCATTCGGCCATCTTGAATCAGATCGTGAAACAAATTGATGTGCATATGTATAATATCATGTATGATGTAAGTGTGAAGGTTGATTGTGATTGGTCCAGGCATTTCTAAGATACAGGTCCGGACACATGCACGGACGTCAAAACAAGTCCCCGTTTTCGGACTGCGTCCGAACAGGGACTAAATATAGAGAAAAAGATATATGTGCTAGATTTTATTTTCACTGAATCATTTTTTTAACGAAAATTAATTCCAAGCAAAAATTAATTTTGTTGTCAAATGTTGTTGTTTTTTCCATGATGCAATAGCTAAAAGTATTTAAAATTGCACATGCTTGTATTTGAGGCACTAAGAATTGCAGGACGGCTGCTGAAGAAACTGGAATACCATTATTTATACTATAATCCCAGAATTTGTGATCATGAATTTTTAGCCATGAACTGGATGCTTATAGAATATTTGGTAAGAGTTGAAAGAGAGAATGGCTCATATTGGTAGTTAATGTTATTATCACTGATAATGCTCATAATTACTAAGTACCATAATAAACATGCTTCAGAAAAAAAAAAATGCTCTTTTCACTGACCCCTAGTTATCCTACATGAGCAGTATTTGTTGAAAGTATTGAACTTAAATTTGTTGTAAGTGTTGAACCGGAATTTATAATATTGTTGAACAGAATTTGTTGAAAGTTAGAGCTGAATTTACTGATATTGTTCAACAGAATCAAAATGTTTTTTTTGAATTGTTGATTTGAATTTAGTGAAGTTTGTCAAAGTGTTGAACATAATTTGTTGAAAGTGTTGGGCAAAATTTGAGTGTTAAGTCAATTTTGTATCAGTACTGGTACTGAATTTGCTGCAAATGTTGAGCACAATATGTAGAAAGTGTTAAGTCAATTTTGTACAAAATGTTGAGCAAAATTTAAGTGTTGAGACAAGCTTGTGTAAGTACTGAACTTAATTTGTTGAAAGTGTTTAAATGAATTTGTTGTCAAGGTTTTACTAGCATTTGTTTATTTATGTGTAAGAGTGTTGTATGAAAAAAAAGTCAATGAGTATGTCCATATATAATATGTACTTAATATACCTCAATTTCAAATTGTCATCAAGATGCTGCTGAGAGTGAGAAATTCAATCACCAAACTCATGAAAATTTTAAGTAATTTACAGTAGTATTTATCTACAGTAATGATAGATATATACCTGCATCTACAGTAATGATAGATGTATACCTGCATCTACAGTAATGATAGATGTATACCTGCATCTACAGTAATGATAGATATATACCTGCATCTACAGTAATGATAGATATATACCTGCATCTACAGTAATGATTGATATATACCTGCATCTACAGTAATGATTGATATATACCTGCATCTACAGTAATGATAGATATATACCTGCATCTGCCGTAATGATAGATATATACCTGCATCTGCCGTAATGATAGATATATACCTGCATCTGCAGTAATGATAGATATATACCTGCATCTGCCATAATGATAGATATATACCTGCATCTGCCGTAATGATAGATATATACCTGTATCTACACTAATGATAGATATATACCTGCATCTGCAGTAGTGATCGATATATAGCTGCATCTGCAGTAATGATCCATATATACCTGCATCTACAGTAGTGATCGATATATACCTGCATCTACAGTAGTGATCAATATATACCTGCATCTGCAGTAGTTATCGATATATACCTGCATTTACAGTAGTGATCGATATATACCTGCATTTACAGTAGTGATCGTTGTATATACTTGCATCTACAGTAGTGATCGATATATACCTGCATCTACAGTAATGATCGATATACACCTTCACCTGCAGTAGTGATCGATATATACCTGCATTTACAGTAGTGATCGATATATACCTGCATTTACAGTAGTGATCGTTATATACCTGCATCTACAGAAGTGATCATTATATATACTTGCATCTACAGTAGTGATCAATATATACCTGCATCTACAGTAGTGATCGATATAGGCCAGCATCTACAGTAATGATCGATATACACTTTCACCTACAGTAGTGATCGATATACACCTTCACCTACAGTAGTGATCGATATACACCTTCACCTGCAGTAGTGATCAATATACATGTATACCTGCATCTACAGTAGTGATCGATATATACCTGCATCTGCAGTAGTGATTGATATATACCTGCATCTGCAGTAGTGATTGATATATACCTGCATCTGCAGTAGTGATTGATATATACCTGCATCTACAGTAGTGATTGATATATACCTGCATCTACAGTAGTGATTGATATATACCTGCATCTGCAGTAGTGATTGATATATACCTGCATCTGCAGTAGTGATTGATATATACCTGCATCTGCAGTAGTGATTGATATATACCTGCATCTACAGTAGTGATCGATATATACCTGCATCTGCAGTAGTGATTGACATGCAGCAACAGGTACTTTAATGTTAGCTACCTGCAGTTACAGTAATAGTAGGTACCTGTACTTGCATAGTAACAGCAGGTATGTGTAGTTACATGGTTACGGTAGGTACCTGAAGTTACAGTAATGACTGCTACATGTAGTAACAGTAAAACCTACAGTAACCCAAAGTACAAGTATCTACAATAACACTACTAATGTAGCTCCTAGATGCCAGTTAAATCCAAGATGCAAAGGTTATTCAATGTATCCTCACCTGTAACTCCTCTGCAGTATCCATGGTTAATCCTGTGTATTGCTCAATGCGGTGGTTTAATCTATGCACCACATCGCCGTCATCTTCACTTAACCAAGCACTTTTACTTATGCGGTATTCAGCGAATTCAAGATTGCCTGTCACTGAATTCTGAATGGTGGCCCGCCTCAACTAGAACAAGAAACACACACACTTACAGATTTCTATACAGGGTGCTTTTTAAGGAGTGTGGTGGGTTGAATCTCTTTTAGTAACCTTGATGGCACAACAGCCCTAATAACATGGCAAGATTAAGCATTAATATCAACTGAGCTATGCATTTAATGCATTAAATATTTTGAATTGATTGTCAATGAATTCTCGAGTTACGAATTAAAAAAAACAAGGATATTGTTTGGCTTTGACATTTTCCTTTGAAATTACATTTGAAATAAAAAAAAAAATCTTTTCGTAAAACCAATATGAACTGAAACTATTTAGACAAAACAAATTCTTATTATTGGTACAGAATGGTATACTATACTGGTCACAATTATACTACAATGATTTTGTTTAAACATAGTTTCTGACTAATAATCAAATATGGACAAAGCTTGCAGGATAGTACTTACTTATATCAAGAATTCTAATAAAAAGAGTGACTCTGCACCACATGTTATTATGGGAATTGCAACTTTAATTACATTCATCACATTAATGCCAGTCAAGTTTTAAGTTAATCATTGTTCTGCATTATTCTGTAGCAGAGCTTCAGTTTTGAGG
Organism: Saccoglossus kowalevskii; assembly: GCF_978046115.1. Lineage (NCBI taxonomy): Eukaryota > Metazoa > Hemichordata > Enteropneusta > Harrimaniidae > Saccoglossus > Saccoglossus kowalevskii. The sequence goes on from NC_140659.1 coordinate 9,545,980, forward strand.
ATGGTTTAGTGTCAAATATATTTGAACCACCAGGTTCTAGAAGCATTTGCAAGCATGCCCTTTTCTCCTGCATTATTATCAGGTATGTAATTTTGGGTCACATGGACCAATGAATGGACAGGAAAAGTCCTTAGTTTACAGGCTAAGATGCTATAGTGTAGTTTACTTTATTTTCATTCTTTATCTTTTAGAAGAACATTTATTTTGGGTGAGTTCATAGTGCATTGACTTCACTTCCATTTTTTAGTTTGTGCCTCGCTGTCTGCACATGGTTGCTGTCAGTGTAATGTGCATTTTTAAAGTTGGAAGTTCACTCTAATTCAGCTAGTTCAAGATTTTCTTTTTTTGCCGACTCTTTCAGTTTGTGCACTCTTATTTTACATGTTTTGCACATAGTACTGTATGCCATCCCTCTTGTTTACTGACACCTATGATGTGACGTTTTGGGACTACTTTATTACATGCGTCAAATTACATACTTTTTTAATGGCGTTCTATGTCACCTGATCACCCAAGTGTATTGATATATAAAAAGTAGTGCCATGAGTGTAACTGAAAATGGCGGAATAAACAAGAAGTTAAACTTGAAAGCTTTCTGGTTTTTTTGATATCTTGTGGTAATGTGCATACCTGGAATAGAGGTTGAATGTGAGCTTCAAGAGAAGCAAGCAGGCTTGTTTTGAAGCTAGAAAACTTTTTTTCACATGTGTTCAAACCTGGAATTGTCCTGTATCTTTATAATGGGAAATTTCGATGACTTTTTGTATTGCTACCAAGAAAAACCTCACACATCAAATAATGTATCAAATAGTAACATATGGGCCAAGTTGTCACAGCTATTGTCTTTGGATCATTGAGTGCTAACTTCCTGCCAGCTATAGGGCTGTTCAATTTTGGGTTAGATAGATGTGTCTTGACGTTGTAGATTGATCGTCACATGTTAGTTCAGGGTTCTGATGCCTTGGATGTGGTCTTGTTTTGCTAGTTCATTCAGTTCATCTCCAGATTGAACAGAACAATGCCCATGTAAACGTACACATCCGACTGAAATCAGGTATTGCAGACTTTCACACTAGCACTTCAATAGTGGGTATGTACATATGCTTTGCAAACTACTCATGATCCTTGCAGGCTCTATGTTGTGTTCCATACAATTGTAGGTACTCCATGAGGACTACATTCATAGCGTGGGGTTCGTATGCATTTATATAGTCCATGTGAACAGATTCCAATGGGTTCTTTGTGACTTCTGATTGAGCTTACAACCTGTATAGAGTATGGGTTCTGGTATTCTGATACAGATCCTGTATGGGCAGTGATTTGTATATGCTTCAGTACAGATTCTGAATGACCAGTGGAATGATTCTTTTTTTATGTGAAGTGGAAAGATCAGTATTTCTGTAGTTATATGTTGCATAATTTGTTATGGTTTATGTATGACCCTTTTCCAATCCAATAGTTTTTCGGAATTTGTGAGACAATTTTATGGCAGCTTTTGGTGTACATTATAACACACACCATATAAGAATGTACCCAGTTATAGTCTTGTTAGCAGATCTTTGGGTTTCCAGAGTCAATCTTTGGCTAGGATTCTGTATTATCTTATTTCTGGAAGCTAGCCATGAACAAAAGGTCTAGCAATAATAACTACACCAAAAAGGTACTGGAAGCTAGGAGTGAGCAAAGAAGCTAGCACTAACAACTACCCCAGAAGGTACTGGGAGCTAGTAGTGAACAAAGTGGCTAGCACTAACATTTTCTCCAAATAGGTACAGGGAGCTAGCAGTGAACATAGAGACTAGCACTAACATCTTCTCCAGATAGGTACAGGGAGCTAGCAGTGAACATAGAGACTAGCACTAACATCTTCTCCAGATAGGTACAGGGAGCTAGCAGTGAACATAGAGACTAGCACTAACATCTTCTCCAGATAGGTAATGGGAGCTAGCAGTGAACATAGAGACTAGCACTAACATCTTCTCCAGATAGGTACTGGGAGCTAGCAGTGAACAAAGAGACTAGCACTAACATCTTCTCCAGATAGGTACAGGGAGCTATCAGTGAACATAGAGACTAGCACTAACATCTTCTCCAGATAGGTACAGGGAGCTAGCAGTGAACATAGAGACTAGCACTAACATCTTCTCCAGATAGGTACAGGGAGCTAGCAGTGAACATAGAGACTAGCACTAACAACTTTCCAGACAGGTACTGGGAGCTAGCAGTGAACATAGAGGCTAGCACTAACAACTTTCCAGACAGGTACTGGGAGCTAGCAGTGAACAAAGAGACTAGCACTAACATCTTCTCCAGATAGGTACAGGGAGCTAGCAGTGAACATAGAGACTAGCACTAACATCTTCTCCAGATAGGTACAGGGAGCTAGCAGTGAACATAGAGACTAGCACTAACAACTTTCCAGATAGGTACTGGGAGCTAGCAGTGAACAAAGAGACTAGCACTAACATCTTCTCCAGATAGGTACAGGGAGCTAGCAGTGAACATAGAGACTAGCACTAACAACTTTCCAGACAGGTACAGGGAGCTAGCAGTGAACATAGAGGCTAGCACTAACAACTTTCCAGACAGGTACTGGGAGCTAGCAGTGAACAAAGAGACTAGCACTAACATCTTCTCCAGATAGGTACAGGGAGCTAGCAGTGAACATAGAGACTAGCACTAACATCTTCTCCAGATAGGTACAGGGAGCTAGCAGTGAACATAGAGACTAGCACTAACAACTTTCCAGATAGGTACTGGGAGCTAGCAGTGAACAAAGAGACTAGCACTAACATCTTTTCCAGATAGGTACAGGGAGCTAGCAGTGAACATAGAGACTAGCACTAACATCTTCCCCAGATAGGTACAGGGAGCTAGCAGTGAACATAGAGACTAGCACTAACATCTTCTCCAGATAGGTACAGGGAGCTAGCAGTGAACAAAGAGACTAGCACTAACATCTTTCCAGACAGGTACTGGAAGCTAGGAGTGAGCGAAGAAGCTAGCACTAACAACAACCCCAGATAGGTACTGGGAGCTAGCAGTGAACATAGAGACTAGCACTAACATCTTCTCCAGATAGGTACTGGGAGCTAGCAGTGAACAAAGAGACTAGCACTAACATCTTCTCCAGATAGGTACTGGGAGCTATCAGTGAACATAGAGACTAGCACTAACATCTTCTCCAGATAGGTACAGGGAGCTATCAGTGAACATAGAGACTAGCACTAACATCTTCTCCAGATAGGTACTGGGAGCTAGCAGTGAACATAGAGACTAGCACTAACATCTTCTCCAGATAGGTACAGGGAGCTATCAGTGAACATAGAGACTAGCACTAACATCTTCTCCAGATAGGTACAGGAAGCTATCAGTGAACATAGAGACTAGCACTAACATCTTCTCCAGATAGGTACTGGGAGCTAGCAGTGAACAAAGAGACTAGCACTGACATCTTCTCCAAATAGGTACAGGGAGCTAGCAGTGAACATAGAGACTAGCACTAACATCTTCTCCAGATAGGTACAGGAAGCTATCAGTGAACATAGAGACTAGCACTAACAGCTTCTCCAGATAGGTACAGGGAGCTATCAGTGAACATAGAGACTAGCACTAACATCTTCTCCAGATAGGTACAGGGAGCTAGCAGTGAACAAAGATACTAGCACTAACATCTTCTCCAGATAGGTACAGGGAGCTAGCAGTGAACATAGAGACTAGCACTAACATCATCTCCAGACAGGTACAGGGAGCTAGCAGTGAACAACGAGGCTAGCACTAACATCTTCTCCAGATAGGTACTGGGAGCTAGCAGTGAACATAGAGACTAGCACTAACAGCTTCTCCAGACAGGTACAGGGAGCTAGCAGTGAACAAAGATACTAGCACTAACATCTTCCCCAGATAGGTACAGGGAGCTATCAGTGAACATAGAGACTAGCACTAACATTTTCTCCAGATAGGTACTGGGAGCTAGCAGTGAACATAGAGGCTAGCACTAACATCTTCACAAGATAGGTACTGGGAGCTAGCAGTGAACATAGAGACTAGCACTAACATCTTCTCCAGATAGGTACAGGGAGCTAGCAGTGAACATAGAGACTAGCACTAACATCTTCCCCAGATAGGTACAGGGAGCTAGCAGTGAACAAAGAGACTAGCACTAACATCTTCTCCAGATAGGTACAGGGAGCTATCAGTGAACATAGAGACTAGCACTAACATCTTCTCCAGATAGGTACAGGGAGCTAGCAGTGAACATAGAGACTAGCACTAACATCTTCTCCAGATAGGTACAGGGAGCTAGCAGTGAACATAGAGACTAGCACTAACATCTTCACAAGATAGGTACTGGGAGCTAGCAGTGAACATAGAGACTAGCACTAACATCTTCTCCAGATAGGTACAGGGAGCTAGCAGTGAACATAGAGACTAGCACTAACATCTTCTCCAGATAGGTACAGGGAGCTAGCAGTGAACATAGAGACTAGCACTAACATCTTCTCCAGATAGGTACTGGGAGCTATCAGTGAACATAGAGACTAGCACTAACATCTTCTCCAGATAGGTAATGGGAGCTAGCAGTGAACATAGAGACTAGCACTAACATCTTCTCCAGATAGGTACAGGGAGCTATCAGTGAACAAAGAGACTAGCACTAACATCTTCACAAGATAGGTACTGGGAGCTAGCAGTGAACATAGAGACTAGCACTAACATCTTCTCCAGATAGGTACAGGGAGCTAGCAGTGAACATAGAGACTAGCACTAACATCTTCTCCAGATAGGTACAGGGAGCTAGCAGTGAACATAGAGACTAGCACTAACATCTTCTCCAGATAGGTACTGGGAGCTATCAGTGAACATAGAGACTAGCACTAACATCTTCTCCAGATAGGTAATGGGAGCTAGCAGTGAACATAGAGACTAGCACTAACATCTTCTCCAGATAGGTACAGGGAGCTAGCAGTGAACATAGAGACTAGCACTAACATCTTCTCCAGATAGGTACAGGGAGCTAGCAGTGAACATAGAGACTAGCACTAACATCTTCTCCAGATAGGTACTGGGAGCTATCAGTGAACATAGAGACTAGCACTAACATCTTCTCCAGATAGGTAATGGGAGCTAGCAGTGAACAAAGAGACTAGCACTAACATCTTCTCCAGATAGGTACAGGGAGCTAGCAGTGAACATAGAGACTAGCACTAACATCTTCTCCAGATAGGTACAGGGAGCTATCAGTGAACATAGAGACTAGCACTAACATCATCTCCAGATAGGTACAGGGAGCTAGCAGTGAACATAGAGACTAGCACTAACATCTTCTCCAGATAGGTACTGGGAGCTATCAGTGAACATAGAGACTAGCACTAACATCTTCTCCAGATAGGTACAGGAAGCTATCAGTGAACATAGAGACTAGCACTAACATCTTCTCCAGATAGGTACAGGAAGCTATCAGTGAACATAGAGACTAGCACTAACATCTTCTCCAGATAGGTACAGGGAGCTAGCAGTGAACAAAGAGACTAGCACTAACATCTTCTCCAGATAGGTACTGGGAGCTATCAGTGAACATAGAGACTAGCACTAACATCTTCTCCAGATAGGTACAGGGAGCTATCAGTGAACATAGAGACTAGCACTAACATCTTCTCCAAATAGGTACAGGGAGCTAGCAGTGAACATAGAGACTAGCACTAACATCTTCTCCAGATAGGTACAGGGAGCTATCAGTGAACATAGAGACTAGCACTAACATCTTCACAAGAAAGGTACTGGGAACTATCAGTGAACAAACATCTTCTCCAAATAGGTACTGGGAGCTAGCAGTGAATGAAGAGGCTAGCACTAACATCTTCACCAGATAGATACTGCTTGGCTGGCATAGTCATGTGTATGTCAATGCCCTGTCCTCACTGTAGGTTTGAACATGCATACACCTCATGCCATTGCAAGTCCTTACAGCACCTTGTAACCTTGTGGTTTCTTCCTAAAACCTTACATCCATATCACATATACCAATAGTGATCCATTCAGCAGTCAAATTCACATGTGTAGGAGTATGAATATCGCATACATTTCAATGGGCAATAATCAGTGCTATTCAGACCATTACCAAGGGACCTGGCATAGGCAAAGGTCATCTGGAGAGTTAGTGACCTTGTTTGGCGAAGAACGAAATCACCATATGCCCAGCAACCCCATCCACTCATTTTGGTTCTAAAGGAGTCAATTTGAGGTCATTCAGGTCGGTCATCCCACACTGTAACAATGTTTAGGCCAGCTTTTGATTTGACAGATGCATTCTTATCCATCCTAGAAGTCAACCTCCAGCAAAAAATGGCAAACAATTTCAAGCACTCCTGTTCGGTCTCTGCTTGGGTCTCCAGGTTTTGATTCAGTTAGGCATGGCAGTAGTCAGTTGACTTCACACCAGTAACACTCATTCACTGTCAGAGCTTCTTCAGTTTAAACTTCTCTCCTGAGGTCTCTTAGCTGTGTTCTCCACATAGAGATATCTCAGTTACAAATGAATTGACTCAACATATATGGAGGGTAAGGAACTCGCAAAGGTGTCAGACAAATACAACAACAGTTTAAGACAGTACAATTCTGTCTTGTTTCAGCAAAACTCCACATATACACAAGATCATTTGTATGTTGGAGGGGAGGGCATCTTTTGAGAGTTCTGGTTCTAACAAAACACTGCTGCACTCAAGAACTCTCCAGCACTGCAATTGGTTGCAGAGGCTCCTGAGGTGAAGGTTTTCATGCAGAAAATGCCTCCTCTCCAGTGTACTTTTTACCAACCAGGTGCCAAGAGTCCAAACTGTGTGAAATATCCCTGATCATTTGTTGATCATGGTTTCCCTCATTCCACCCTGCTGACAGTCATGATCTTTCAGATGCATCGGGACCGAGGTGGACAGCTTGTATGATGAATCAGCAGACACAATATCTCTATAATGCCTCAAAGTGAAATGCAGGAGCCTTTTCTGTCAAAAATCGATTTCAGTGAGAAATGACTGTTACATATCTCAACAAAAGGTCACCATCTTACAACAACATTGCAGTAACCATTCTATCCTGGTGCATTCAATAAGCTCTACCAGGACTAGTCACACAATTCTGGTCTGTCATTCTTGTCAGGGTCTCTTAACCGTGTCCTCTATGAGCAGCACTATGCAGCATCACTTGTCCACTTTGTTTTTAGCTTCTTTTACATCAGGCAGAAAATGCAGTGAATTGCAAGCTCTAGCTTTTAAGCTGACCCACAAGGGAGGGGAGCTTTCCATCTGTGCACACTCTGCAATCATTGTTGATGAACCCTGGTTCTTGGGATTAATCAATCTCATATGTTCATTTGCTTTTTCAGTTTAGTTGTGTTATGACTTTCAGGGGCGGATCTAGGATTCTGGAAATGGGGGGGGGGGATAAGTTGGCCGAAGGCCAAGTTCACGAGTGCCGATGACGCAAAGCCCTGTTGGTTGTTAAAAATAGGAAGGCCGCGGCCCCTCTCTAAATCCGCCCATGACATTTAGTTGGGACTCAGTTAGACTTGCTCTTAACAATGGCCCTGACTATTATGAAATCCTGTCACTTATGAATGGAAGAAGCACACATGATTTTGACAAGAAATTTCCTGTGACCGGTTATTTGAAGTCAGAAAAATACACTTAGGTACCCAAAGCATTTTTTTGAATTACGAGCCTCAGATGTAAGGATTGTAACTAATTAATAATTCAATCTCGTCCACATCACTTTTTGCATAATTTGCATAAAAAGTCTTTTACCCTACACTTTGGAACCAAAAAGGTCATTCTGGTTTATTCCGGGGTAAAAATTTTTAAATAAATTTGGGAAAATCACAGCCCTATAATATTTCCCTATTATTAAATCTTGCCATGTTCTTATAGACTTTTCCATTTACAACATCTGAAAGAGAATACACCAACCACAGCAAAAACACAGATCATCCCTATATTTCTCTGTATAATGGTATAATCCTGGTGTCTCTTCCTGTTGGGTCATACCACTATGCAGATAAATTGGGGAATAGGAAATGATCTACACAGGGAATGGGCAAAAAAAAATCTCACTCCCAGAATTCATCTGAACTTTTGAAACCATTACAAATTTGGAATTAGAACATTTGGTACATAAACGTGTTCTAAATTGAAAAGCAGGTTGCGATACCAAAGTGAAAATTACACATTTCCGGGGCATTTTGACCAATTTCAGGGTCTTTTTATGATGATATATATGAATGTCCCCAAAATGCATCAAACAATTAAATTATATTAATGACCCAGATTGCGAGAGAGTGAATTCTGGGAAGAAATTAATACCCAAGGGAAAAACAGATAAAGCATCAAATGTGCAAAGAAATGTGCACAAAAATACTGGCCTCTTATCACCATTTTTGGATGAATTTTTAGAAAACTTTAATTTCCATTATATTTTCCTAACTTTTTACCAAATACAGATCGATTTTGATTAACATAAATGGCACGGCGGCTTTCACCCTTTGTTTAAATCATGATTGTAAATAAAAAGGTTGATCAGGATTTGAATTTTTTGATCAAAAAACCTGTGGTTCAACATTAGTGAAAAAATTAGTATTTGCACTAACATTTTGCCATTTTATGCCATTCAAAAAGTTGGATAGCAAATAAAGAAATAATCAGCAATGATGGTTGAAGACTAAGAATTCAAGTGAAAATGATGAAAAAAAGAGATATTTTATCTAAAAAGATCATGCAATTAATAAAGGTGATTGGAATAAAAAAGGCATCAATAATATGACAACACCTGTGAAGTAAATAGTGTGAAACAGTTGCAAGAAATGCCATGGCTGCGGGTTGAGAAAACAAACCACAGACACAGCGGCAAATGCATATTATTAAAGAATATAATACAGGGTACACACATACATTTGTAGTTTGAAAGGCAGATCAAAGCAATGCATTATGGGTACATGATCAAACACTGTCAAAAGCAAAGCAATTACCATATTCATAGTCATTACAGGAATGTTTGTTATAATGTATTCATACAGTGAAGGCAAAAAAGTGGTTCAAATAGCCTTGGAAAGTGAAGAACCTAACACTATTACCGATTATGTCCAAAATATGATAAACATTGTTAATATTGCAAGACACATTTTTTTATAAAATTGCAAAGATCAGAGACAATTTTGTAGCAGTGAATATTTCACCTGTATTCTAAATAGGACGAAGTGGCAGTTACAATATGCCAAATTTTACAAGTTCACAATTACCTGTTTTAGATTTAAAAATACATTTTTACTATCCTAATAAATTGAGAGTCAAAGAAAATTTTGAAATTCGTGTTCAGTCAGTGAAAATATAATAACGTTTTCAGTCAAATTTTGAAAATCAAGTCTGGTCAGTTTGAAATTAAAACATACAAAACACGACTTTATTTCAAAAATGATTTTAAAAATATTTGTTTCCCTAAATTTCGAAATTACAATGTTCTTCACATTCCATGAACTATACAGCGCATATTGCTATCATTAAAATTTATAAAAGCAGATATCATCATTAAAACTATCAAGTGCATCATCTTGAAACTGTCCAGGTGCTTTTCTACGACAAAAAAAAAAAAGAATCCTCTCCCAACAAGAAAGTACTGTTTTGTTATAATTTATGGTGAGAAACAATTTATTTAATTATACATTAAAATTAATTATTAATATCGAAAGAAAAAAAAATCCAAATTAATTATTATTATTCCTTTAAATAAATATTATTAGTTAAGTACAAAATATCACCTAAAAACCCATAAATAATATTTGACATTTTTATTACGTAATAATAGAAATCAAAATTTAGTCAAAAAGTGTAAATTCACATTCCTTACTGCACTGATAAAAATATAACTTTGATAAGATCATTTACCGATTAGTAAATGTTAATTTGTTAGGAAATTATTTTATATGTTATCAGTTAAAAAAATAAATTATAATATAAATATTAACAGCAAACACAGATAAAACACAGAGACACAAACGAATGGCCAATTATTGGGGGTGAGTTTTGGGTCATATGATTGTGAGGTACGGTAGTCCAAAATGGTGAAATCAGCTGGCCGGAGACTGGACAAAAAACAAACAGACAACAGCAACAAGAAAACAAACAGACAACAATGTGGCTCTGATAAATGTACACATCGTTTTAGAGTTTAAAACACCCGTAACTGCAGCCAAAATGGGTGTAACTTCTCATCCAAAAACATTACCAATTATAGAAGTTATCGGTTATACTTAAACTCTAACCCATACAGAACACAAAAATCTGCTTTTGTAAGAATGCTTACGAAAACTTGCTACCCACGACCATGCACCGCATCCATAAAATTAATATTTTAGCTGAAATTGTTGAAAATGGACATATGGAGGGAGTGCTCATCCTTAACAAGGTCACCTTGATTAACAAAATACGTAGATATGTTTTTTGTTCACTCCTGAAATTGATAGGAACTGAGCTTATAAGATAGAGCAGAAGCAGCGGCCAGGATAGAAATTCTTGCTTTGTTATTTATTTGTCACAAATATGCCAATCATAGAAGAAATTTTATGAGCCAATACAACAATTAAAACAAAACAAAAAACAGGATAACAAAAGCAAACACAGCCAACAAGAGTGAGATATTCGGAAAGCAATTGTCACAGGGGCCGGGAAGTCACAGGAGGTCACAACAGGTAGCAGTTGATGACAAACACCGTTCGGGACGTAGTGACAGGCAACCTTGTGTTGAGAAAAGCACTAGCTGGAGAGAATCCATCGGCATGAACATTATCACATAACAACGAATGGAATAATAAGTATATGCAGCAAAGCGAGAAACAAACGTGATAGAAAGCTTTTGTCTGAACTTGTTATGATTCGTAAACTGGTCCTGTACATTACCATGAACATGTTAAAGTAATACAATGCAGTGGTGAATCATGTTTTAAATTTGAACGATGTCTTTCTAAATAAAAATCTCCAGAATAAAATTCAATACACAACACACCATGAAATTTGGAATAATACATTCAGGACCCCGATGAACTTGTAATTTCTTGGCGAGTACAATTATTTTTTGTTAGATATGCAAATGAGACACCACTGCTATATGTTGAAAGAGCCTGAACATTCACATGAATATTCATCGGCTTCTTTGAGTCATAAAATATTCATAAATTTTTCCAAAATCGCAAAGATTTATATTTCCCCACATTATCTACTATTTAATCTTGAACAGACTATGTCTGTATACCTAAACCATGCACCATACTGACTTATTATTACACAATATTACCATGAACAGTAATTTGAATAAAAAAATTTGTTGAGACAAACAGACAAAAGCTTTCAATCACATGACCCTAGCATCAATTTAAACTTTATAGATTATGACAGCCAACCTGAGCATGCTCAGAACAATTAATGAATAATTAATTAATGAATATTCATGAGTTTGACTTACCCGAGGTGAAGCTAATGCTTTGACTTTTCTGATTTCATTGGTGAGTATAGCATCATGAAAGATTATGAGCTTAGGTTTATCAAACACAACTTCTTCCTTCGCTGGTTGCAGTATTAAAAACGGGCGATTATAATCTCGCAGTCTACATTTCAGTTTTTTTTGCCTTTGTGGTGACTGTAAAATACAAAATACATGCAAGTGTGGAAACTGATATACATTGTTACGTATTGGAAAATAGAAAAGAGTTACTAAGGCTAAATTCAAATTTTGCACTACTGAGCATGTTACTGCACATATATGCAATGAATTATGGGAGACAACTTCATAGTTTGCACTACTGAGCATGTTACTGCACATATATGCACAATGAATTATGGGAGACAACTTCATATTTTGCACTACTGAGCATGTTACTGCACATATATGCAATGCATTATGGGAGACAACTTATTTTGCACTACAGAGCATGTTACTGCACATATATACAATGCATTATGGGAGAAAACTTATTTTGCACTACTGAGCATGTTACTGCACCTATATACAATGCATTCATGTTGGTTACAATATATGACTTTTTCACCTCATGTCAAACAAAATTTTGAGATATGAAGAAATAACCTCACCATAGAAACCAGTAACAATTCCAGTTTTGACCATTTTTCATGATATATCAGACCAGAGGTACATTACTTGGGGTTTGCAACTACGGTGACATGATACTAAGATCCAGTTACAATCACGCTCTCGCAATAGCGTTCCAACTTAGAAAAATGCGCATGCCCGAGGTAATTAGGATACTGGGATGTCCAGATGGGTCAAAATAGCTGCTCACGATATGACAGATTACGATAACTATATTTTCTGTACATTTTCAATGTATTACATTTTTTCACTATGAATGTGGTAATACATGTTTTATTGTTTTATTACAAACCGCCTATGTCATGTCAGAAGGTAGTAGCATCAGTCTCGCTATCTACGAGATGAGACTTGAATGGGATCTTGGCATGATGTCACCATACAGTAACAATGTGCGTTGCAAACCCCAAGTAATGTACCTCTGATTAGACTTTTATTTTGTAAATTGATGATTTTCGATCAAATCGACATAATTACCTACTTGCTTTTGAAAAATTGTGAAAAAAATTATATAGGTTTGAAATGTGTGTTCATGGTGACAAAAGTTGACACTGGCAGCCAACATACCATTTTGACTTGCTCTCCTCGACACAATGCTTCATATGCTTCTCTTTCTGGTAGGTAATCATTTAGGGGTTTGTGACTTTCTAGAAATTCTTTTTCTTCTTCTCCGGGTACGTCTGCATCATCACCTCTTTGTCTGTTATACTTAGCTAATTCTTGCTCAAAATATGCTTTGTTTCCGAGTCCCCTAACATGCTCTGGATCTAATAAGAATACAATGTTTGAACCAATTAGAATGGCTAAAATGGTAAAACATCACAGAAAGATCATTCTTTACAATGTTTGCTCTATCATTATCAAATGTGCTTATGAAAATAATAGAGTTGTGTCTACGATCAAAATAATATTATACTTAGACACCAGTAGTACATAATTTCAAAACAGTATAGTTTTGTTATCTTTAAACTTTTAGTTAAGCTAAAACAATACTATTGTTCTATGGTCAATGTAATCATCAAAACAATACTATTATTTTATGGTCAATATCATCATCAAAACAATACCATTATTCTACGGTCAATATCATCATCATCAAAACAATACCATTATTCTACGGTCAATATCATCATCAAAACAATACCATTATTCTACGGTCAATATCATCATCAAAACAATACCATTATTCTATGGTCAATATCATCATCAAAACAATACTATTATTCTACAGTCAATATCATCATCAAAACAATACCATTATTCTATGGTCAATATCATCATCAAAACAATACCATTATTCTACAGTCAATATCATCATCAAAACAATACTATTATTCTATGGTCAATATCATCATCAAAACAATACCATTATTCTACTGTCAATATCATCATCAAAACAATACCATTATTCTATGGTCAATATCATCATCAAAACAATACCATTATTCTATGGTCAATATCATCATCAAAACAATACCATTATTCTACAGTCAATATCATCATCAAAACAATACTATTATTCTATGGTCAATATCATCATCAAAACAATACCATTATTCTATGGTCAATATCATCATCAAAACAATACTATTATTCTACAGTCAATATCATCATCAAAACAATACCATTATTCTATGGTCAATATCATCATCAAAACAATACCATTATTCTACAGTCAATATCATCATCAAAACAATACTATTATTCTATGGTCAATATCATCATCAAAACAATACCATTATTCTACTGTCAATATCATCATCAAAACAATACCATTATTCTATGGTCAATATCATCAAAACAATACCATTATTCTATGGTCAATATCATCATCAAAACAATACCATTATTCTACAGTCAATATCATCATCAAAACAATACCATTATTCTATGGTCAATATCATCATCAAAACAATACCATTATTCTATGGTCAATATCATCATCAAAACAATACCATTATTCTATGGTCAATATCATCATCAAAACAATACCATTATTCTATGGTCAATATCATCATCAAAACAATACCATTATTCCATGGTCAATATCATCATCAAAACAATACCATTATTCTATGGTCAATATCATCATCAAAACAATACCATTATTCTATGGTCAATATCATCATCAAAACAATACCATTATTCTATGGTCAATATCATCATCAAAACAATACCATTATTCTATGGTCAATATCATCATCAAAACAATACTATTATTATATGGTCAATATCATCATCAAAACAATACCATTATTCTATGGTCAATATCATCATCAAAACAATACTATTATTATATGGTCAATATCATCATCAAAACAATACCATTATTCTATGGTCAATATCATCATCAAAACAATACCATTATTCTATGGTCAATATCATCATCAAAACAATACCATTATTCTATGGTCAATATCATCATCAAAACAATAGCATTATTCTATGGTCAATATCATCATCAAAACAATACCATTATTCTACAGTCAATATCATCATCAAAACAATACCATTATTCTATGGTCAATATCATCATCAAAACAATACTATTATTCTACAGTCAATATCATCATCAAAACAATACCATTATTCTACGGTCAATATCATCATCAAAACAATACCATTATTCTACAGTCAATATCATCATCAAAACAATACCATTATTCTACAGTCAATATCATCATCAAAACAATACCATTATTCTATGGTCAATATCATCATCAAAACAATACCATTATTCTATGGTCAATATCATCATCAAAACAATACCATTATTCTACAGTCAATATCATCATCAAAACAATACCATTATTCTACAGTCAATATCATCATCAAAACAATACCATTATTCTATGGTCAATATCATCATCAAAACAATACCATTATTCTATGGTCAATATCATCAAAACAATACCATTATTCTATGGTCAATATCATCATCAAAACAATACCATTATTCTATGGTCAATATCATCATCAAAACAATACCATTATTCTATGGTCAATATCATCATCAAAACAATACCATTATTCTACAGTCAATATCATCATCAAAACAATACCATTATTCTATGGTCAATATCATCATCAAAACAATACTATTATTCTACAGTCAATATCATCATCAAAACAATACTATTATTCTACAGTCAATATCATCATCAAAACAATACTATTATTCTATGGTCAATATCATCATCAAAACAATACTATTATTCTACAGTCAATATCATCATCAAAACAATACCATTATTCTATGGTCAATATCATCATCAAAACAATACCATTATTCTATGGTCAATATCATCATCAAAACAATACTATTGCTCTAAGGTCAATAGAGTTATCAAAACAAAACTAAAATTGTCCTATCACAATTCTATTGACCACATCACGTACTTACCAATTGCAAGTAAACTATTCGTAAGACGAAGAGCCTCCTTGATATTGCCGATCTAAAAGTAAAAAAATATTCCAGAATTAAATTGTATCAGTCATAAAGGTCTGTCACTTACCAATCATTATTCTTATACCCCAGTAAGTACAAACAGTGTATTGTTCATTATAGGTACTTGATGAAACTAAATTTTAAATATTTAAGTTCAGTAATGTGAGTACACTGTATTTTCAATGGGTGTGTATTTTGGGTGAATGTTGTTGTTTTTCAAGTATTTACATCCAAATCAACAATGTTTTGTATGTTGAAGACTTAGTTCAATCTAAAATGGGTTATATATTTGGGTTTTCATCTTGCCAAGCACCAAAAACAAAACACTGGCTAGAAAGCAGATTGAAATGGGGTTTGGAAATGGCATCATGTATGGCTGTAAACCTTGTATCAAATTTCAAAGAATGTAACAATCCCTGGGACATGCTATAGATGAATACAGCATTGGCAGTGATACACACAGTATCACGATGCTACTCAAAAGTTCAAGTCCAAGTCCATAAAACTATTGCCTACCATGTAGGTAGAATACGATAGGTAATCTAGTATAGTGGCTTCATCAGAAGAATTGTTTGTTGTTAACTGTCGTAACGCTTCCTTCATCCATATTACAGTATGGTAGTTATCGCCGGCCACGTATGCAACACGACCCAACTCAAAACATTCTTGGGCTGAAAGAGAAATTCAAAACTAATTGTTAATAAAGTTGATTTGTGAGGTAAAACCCATGACCAGTATGTACACTACCAAATATTGATACTATCAAAGAGTAATTAGAAATTGGGAGCAAAATTTGAATTAAGGCAGGCCTCCTAAAATAAATAAACAATAGACACTCACTGAGTTAGAAGGCTTTGTTTGTCTGTGAGGGTCATTTACATTGTAGGTACGTTTGTCCAAGAGATGAGAGCCTCCAGTACTCTCGAAACGAAATGTGTGGAAATGTCATAGCATGATATCTACTTCAAATATTCCATGTTTTTTTAAGTTTAAACAGTATCATTTTAATGTATTTTTTGTTTATATGGAAGTTTTTTATGGATTGCTAACTCGTACATTTGACATACTGGTAATTTTAGTCCATAATATAATGCCATGTTAGTGTTGCAATCTAGAATCAGAATCAAATAACTTTGACATAAGAAAACTAAAAATTGTTTTATTAAAGAAATGCTAATTATTATTTTTGTGGTTGCTCATACGATTACATGTATGTCCTAGAAATGTCTGAAAGTAGCCACTATAGGCATATGTTTGAGCTCTTTGTGTTGAGTCAGAGGCAGGGATTGAGTTTACCCACCATTCTGCTTCCTGGCCACTTTATACCAGAGAAGGTCCCTTATTTTTGTACAAGAAGGAGATAGTCTCATTTATAACAAAGACGCACAACATATATTGTTAAATTATTTTTTTTTTCGCACTGGGAGTTACTTACAAGATTGTGCCTGATTGGCTACCCTTACTGACCAATCAGTGAACAGCTTGTTTTGTTGACAGGTTTCTGCATTGTATGTATGCCTCGATTCAAAATGCTAACATAAACACTGGTCGGAGGATAAAATTTTGTGCTGAAATTTCAGATTTTAAAAACCTCACTTATTTCAGACTTTTTCAAGGTTTTAGAAAAGACAAACCTTTTTAGGACTTTTAGGATCTGACATCAAAAATATTGCTGATTGAAACCCACAATAACATTGAACTTGTAAAAGAAAACATCACATTTTGGTCAAAATTGACAAAACGTTTGGAAGATGTTTCTTGATAGAATAAAAGCTACAGTGCTACTCACCGTTGAGTGTGGGACTATCGGTCGCCCCGATGATTCGTCCCTCTGCAATATCAGACGAATCCAGTTTATACGTGTCCTGAAGTCGGAAGAGTGCATTCACTGCACCTGTTAGATCTTCAGTGCCTGGAAACCATTCTTGATGGTCGGATATATTACGTACATATTCTAAAAAAAATAAAAATATGTAATGTTTATTAATAACATTGAATAGCAATCTCACAATGTATTTTTACTTCATAAATGAACATGCATGCTTTGAAAGAGACAGACATTTGTAAATTTCACAGTCTGTAAAAATCATGAAGTTTTGTAGCAGAGAAAATTCTACAACATTAAGTGTCAGTGACTAGAGCAAAATTTTGTCCTCATGAATGCCATAAACTCCTCAAATCCTGAAAATCTCTAGAATAAAAAATAAATTGTTTACAATATACATACAATGTATAACAATTAATAATTTATGAATGTTTTCCAGGCATTGTTTTAACAGTAACCCAAACACTGTGTCACCACTGATCTCCAAAAGTTTTTTTTAATAGTTCTTTGTGCCAGGCAAAAATTCCGGACATTGAATGTCACTGTTGTCTCTCCTGACTTTATTTTGGTGTAAATTGTGTAAATTGCAAGTGCTAGTGCTGACACAAAAAAGTCATATTCATGTTTGGGACTACATGACAGGGTCGTGTGACCATCTCTCTATCAACTGAGAATTTAAATGCACTATCCTGGAGTCAACCAGGCTTGGTCGAACACAAACACCTGCGGACCTTAACCAAGGTTCCCCCAAAATCGCATTAGTTAGTGAATGAATCTCGGCCAGTGGAATTGGCCTTCTCATTGAGTCTGTGGAACACTCACCCAGGGTAGGGGTCGACCCTTTTGATGTTCAGCCTAAGGTAGGATTTGAACTTGGGTCTACCAGTCATGAGTCTGATGCGACAAACACTAGGCTACCAGAGACCGGTATGACCTCCAATGGTTATTGTACTTTACACTGTAATTATTTATATTTGCATGATTTTATGTTGGGCAGTCACCTCCCATTTACGAAAAATGTAAACTCAATTTGTTTCTATAGTAACACTATTTTCATAAGTTGATATAGAAAGAATATGTCAGTGTTTCGACCGGCGATCTTCATAATGTTTCACATGCGCATGGAAAGTTAAGCACAAACTAGTCATACACACTCAGAGACAATATAATAGCATTGATGGCTTTTAAATATACCTTATGCAAAACAATGTCACAGCAGATTGAGAGATAGAACTGATCAGGGGGAAGATATTTATTAGACATTTTCATGCTGGTTTTGCGAAATGTAAACAAATAATGCTGTCACAGAGGGCCTGGCCTACGTGTATAAACCACCTCCACTGATTTTAGCCATTAATTCCAAACATTGCAAAAACAGTATACCGGTTAGTCATGGCCAGAGATTTCCAAGTGCAGTCTATATGAATGCACTTCATTTTTAGTCAACTTAATTAGTTGGCTACTCTGTGTGGATATGACAAGATATCTGACTGGCACAGTCATACAGCTAACTGAGAATTTCAAGTCAATACAATTTCATAGTGCTTAAACAGAATAATATCAGACAGATGCATTGATTACATGTTCATGCTGCTATAAAACGTCTTTAAATCACAGTCAGCTGACATACAAGTGATAATGAAATAAGTGCAATTACCCTACAGATAGATATTTACTGTAAGGGGGTAGCAATCTTTAATGCAACAATAATGTTACCAGTGACTGAATAGTGCTCATAGAAAATAATTTCAACTTTTCTTTTAACAATCCTTCCAAATATAATTATTTTGTTAATGGTCCAATTACTAGATTGATTATGGTAACAATATTGATTGTAATGGCTATGTCATTTTTAATAAGTTTTAATACGCTACTATGGTAATTTACCCAAGTTACACTTTCTTTAATTCAAGATGAAATTTATTCTCATGATAAAGAAGTCATAACATTTGATAATGTGGCACTTATCTATTCCAACAAGTTTTACCATATTCATCGCGAGAGAGACTGTTGAGAAACTGTTCAAATTTTATTTTCGCTGCTAAAATGGACGATTTATTTAATAAAGTTTTTGTGAAAAAGTCACTGTGACTGTAGTGAATTTACGACGCCAGTGAAATTGATAATTTTCACTGACCTGTAAATCGGTTTAATCGCGTACTCACCGTCTGCATGACTATACTTTACGGTCTCTTCTATTGTATTCCAATCGCTTAAAAGTCGCTTAACAAGTAAGAACGCATTGACGGGGTGATGAAGGTATTCCTCAGGATCCTTACTTGCTTTCAGTGACATAACTTCTAATTCACTCGCCATTCTGGAAATGAAGAAAGAGAGAAATTCGGTAAACATTATCAATCAACGACACAGAAGTCGGCAACTCCAACATTTTAGTGTTTATTTCTTAACATACAGCTTCTAAAATAAAAAAAAAACTATTTATGCTAATGAATTATAATTATCTCAGGTATATGTATAATGAACTATTTCTTGTTTTCAATTTTCTTTTTCTGGATGCATTTGTTTAAATATTTTTAGATACGACTCCGGAAAGACCTATATTTGTAAATGCATATTTAAGTTAAAATTTTGCATGTATTTGCATATATTCATGTTAAACAATTTTATTATGTTTTGTCACAAAACTACTAAACACTAGTTACCAACAGAACATACAAGCACCATATTTGTTCTATTAGTACAGCATAAGCTTACATAAAAGACAGATGTGTGCAAAGTCAAAATAAGTCATAATCCAGCATATAATACAATGTAAATGCATTTTTGGCTTAGGTATACACTTCTAATAAAAGAGGCACACCTAATAAAGACAAGCAGCCTATCGGCTGAGATAGCTCCGCTGTTAGCAATGCACATTTCAATTAAAGAACTGAAGACATCATTAGAAAATGAACAATATGTATAGTATCAAAGCAATCTGACTTACAGTTTTTAACAAGAAGTCGAAAATATCACTTTTTACCAAAAATGACAAAAATATTCACCAAAATTAGAGAACTGAAGATATCATCACAAAATGAACAAATCTGTGAAAGGTCTACATGTAGTATCTATATATGTAATATTAAAGCAATTGATCTATTGGTTTTTAACAAGAAGTCGACAATATCACTTTTTACCAAAAATTACAAAAATATTCACCAAAATTAGATAATTGAAGATATCATCACGAAATGAACAAACCTGAGAGAGGTCCACATGTAGTACCAATATATATAATATCAAAGCAATTGGGACTTGCGGTTTTTAACAAGAAGTTGAAAATATCACTTTTTACCAAAAATGACAAAAATATTCACCAAAATTAGAGAATTGAAGATATCATCATGAAATGAACAAATCTGAGAGAGATCTACCCAAGGTACATATACACAAAGTATCAAAGCATTCAGGCTTGTAGTTTTCAAGAAGAAATCGAAGAAGTAAAACATTGACACGGACGACACCGGACAATCACTCATATGATAAGCTCCGCTTGACAAAGTCGTCAGCGGAGCTAAAAAGTTAACACGGGCGACAACGGACGCCAACAGACAATCACTCAAATTGTTGTCAATAGTCAGTATGGGCAAAAATGCCAAAGTTATCTATCAGGTTTACAAACATATGTACAGTATATACACTTCTGTATTCATCTACAGTTAAGCCTGTGTTGAGTAGGGTGTACAGTATAGTAGCATTCTTAGTAACTTGTAGAAAATGTCTGAATCACAGATAAATTTTCAACATATTTTTTTTTCCTTTGTTGCTACCTTGAATAAGTATTCATTTTAGACAAGATTCACTGGACTGACTCCAGACAGCTGTTATGCCTCATCTAAACCTAAGGAACCAACAGTTGACACCAACAGGGACCAACTATGCCTGCTGTTTACAAGTAATGTAAATTGGGTCACATCTGACTGAACATACCATTTATACCATAGTTAAACTGCCTTCAGGCAGGACAGCAGCCATCCTTATCAAAGTTGATTGAGACCACAATTTTTTAAATGAATGAATGATTATTTGCGCAAGAGGAGGGTACATTTTTTTCTGGTCAATGGATTTAAGACAATTACGTCCAAGGCCAGTAAAGCTATGTCTGCTGAATTTGTAATACATGGATACAAGTTTCAAGTTCATTGACATGCTACTGATTGCTTACAGACAGTTACTGAGCAAACTCCCAACAAAAAAGACAAGGTTGATTTTATAACTGATTTGCCAGTTTCTCACAAGTTGTATAGACTTGTTAGTATTTTTATCTCCAAATATTTCAAAAATCACAAAATGTCATGAATTATATTTTTTGTTCAACCTCATTGAGTGTATATGATCGAAAAACATGGTTTCTATATTTTCCACAAAAAAAAAATCATCAATTTTCAAAGTTAAACGTGAAAGCGTACAAAACAGAATCAAAAAGTTTGAAACAAAACTGAAGTTACTACAGCAAATAACTGCCTAATACTTTTTTTATGCTGATTGCTATAAATCTATGTCAGTTCGACCCTACTTCCAAGCACATGGTACTGGTAGTAGCAACCACAGAAACTCGTATATTGATGTGATTGGCTCATTAAAAGTCCTAACAGAACAGAACACCAAAACAACAACAGTAACGTGTTTACAACACCAGTTGTTGTGCAGCACCGGATTTTGAATGTAAACAAAGATGTAATTCACACATGTATTTCACATAGAAGCCATTTCAAACACGCAGCGGGACATGATACTTACATATTTATTGGTCTTTTGAAATGGGTATGTGACATAAATAAAAGGAAAGTTTGTCAGTTATGTACGTCATCCAATGCCAAACTAGAATGTTATAGTTGATAAGACACCAATATTCAGTGTCAAATTTGGACTTTGCATTATAGGAATTACATAGGGAATACATGAATGAAAAAACACCAAGATAAACTTGATGGCCAGCAGGGTAATTGTCTTCAATACCTCCGTTTCGCTAAAGCCCTGTAAATGGTTGGTATTGATACAATATCCATTGGTTAATCAGACACTGTACACCATCAAATACTTCAAATATTTTCAGCAAACCGTCTTCAGCCACTGTAGTGTATTCAATTTTGCATGCCTGTACTAGTTTACGTAGTTTTAACATTAAACTAAAATATTGTAGACCTTATATTTTTGATAATAAAAATATTTGTTTTGTACTTTAAAACCATTTATTTTCATTTAATTTCACTATGTTGATGCTTTTTGAATAATTTTACTGGGTTTTTTAGTATATAAACTTAAAACAATGAGTTCTATTGTTATTGTGTTCATACGAATTTATTTAGCAAATTTTACTGTGTCCATTGTGACAAAATTTTACAAAAGTCTTTTCCTGAAAACCCTAATGTAATCTACACTTCAATGTTTCGTGACTTTCCTAAACTCACAAAATTAAAGAGGTTTACACTATTATATCAGTGTAAACTCATGCCCAAACTAATTGTTAGAGTAATAATTGTTGGGACTATAAAGGTGTTAGTTGATAAAGTCATTTAGGGAATTTGAAATACTGTATTTGTTCTATTAGTAGTGCATGTAATTATGTAAAAGAAAGGTTTATGTCTATGGTTGAAATATATCATATTATATAATGATTTAGCACACAGTATATGAAATGTTTGGTGTATGTACGCTTCTAATAGATCAAATACAATACGTAGTGACTTTTACAAGGCACCTAAACTGTAGCAGTGCTCGAAGTTCTCACCTAGTCTAGGCTGACGTCATTCATGGTAACCATTACAAACTACTCATTGTTTCTAGACTATAGGCATGTACGTGTATGCCATCACTGGTTCGCCATTGTCCGGTTTTACTGTTTTTTGTTGTTACTTGCCAGAATGATTTCTTATGCAGAGAAAAGTTCAAAATATTTTTTCCCATTGGTTTTGTCACAGTACCTGGTATCTATGTTATAAGTAGTTACCAAACCAACCTTATTACATGTATAAAGACAGCAATGCAGTCTGACTTACTCAACATGTACACAGCTTTAAAGCAATTTATAGCAGCCATTACAACTACTACATTTTGAATGCCAGGATTTGTTTTCGCTTAAAAGTGCAGTATTTTCAACCAAATGTTTCTATGAAATCGCATTTATATTCAAATAGTTATATCGCCACAATGAAGCAAGGTTTTACTGCAACCTTTCAGCACAGTTGGACTACAAGTAGTACCTTCTGGTGCTCATATCCTGGACAGCAATTTTGAATCCAATACAAAAAATAAAATGGTTTCATTATGTTCTAAGCACCATGTTTGAACAAAATCCGCACACGCATGATTGAGATCCATTTGGGAAAGTTGAATATGTGTGATTTTGATACATTTTTGGCCTTATAAAAATAGTTTCCATCATTCAAACATCTTGAATTGGATCATGAAACAAAAGCATGTGCATATACTGTGGAATACTTTATTTTTGCTTGAATTAATTTTCGCTGAAAAGGCTTTTGGGGTGTTTTGTATGTAATTTATTTTCCCTGATTTTTGATGAGTTGAATGTGAAATATAGGAAAAAAAAGTATATTCGTTGGATTTTATTTTCACGAAATCATCCCTTCAGCGAAAATAAATTCCAAGCGAAAATAATGTATTCTACAGTATCTGATATGATGCAAGACAGAGAAGTGAGAAGAATGTTGTACAGTAGCGTTTTTTTTTTTCAAAGTTGCTAAAAATAGAAATTCACATACTTTTACAACTTGATCAAGATTAAGGTAATGGGACACAAGAATTTTAGCTAAAAAAACATGGAGTTCAAAAGTTTCAACATTGTATTAGGACATGCCATTTGAGGATAGCCATACATCCTTTCTCCTATCACTCTCACAAATAAAGACCCATCAGAGCTAATGAACTCCACTGTAGAACATTTGTATAAATTTTAATAGCATAGCTCGCATAATGACTCATTGTGGGACCCATTTTTAAATCTCGCCAACCATTTTCAAAAGACAAGGCCTGCTGTATGATGCGTCTCACTGTCAATTTTACAACCGAAATGTTGACTGATATGAGGAAGTAAAACAGTCAGGATCCAGTCTGTAGTGATAACAGAAATCATTTATAAGTTTATAAACAACCACATGTACATAGCTGTGGCATGTGCAGTGAACTGAACACAGAACATGCTACATTAGCAAATTACCGATCTCGCAGCACAGTGGGGATGGTCATCAAGCTACATACCACTAGAATTAAAAGCCAAATGCAGGTTTTCCAGTGAGAGAAAATTTTGCCTACTGTAGAATGCTTTATTTTTGCTTGGAATTTATTTTCGCTATTTTCGCTGAAGGGATGTTTCAGTGAAAATAAAATCCAGCAAATATACTTTTTTTCCTATATTTCACATTCAACTCATCAAAAATCAGTGAAAATATAATTCCAAACAAAACACCCAAAAAGCCCTTTCAGGGGAAATTAATTCGAGCTAAAATAAAGTATTCTACAGTATATTGAAGATGACTTGACAGCGTTCAACGCGAGTTGGCACTTGTGTATATTTTAGTTGTATGACGTGTTTGGATGCTAGGTCACTTCAAAACAGAAGGTCATCTGGAAAGTTTTTTACTTTACTAGTAATTGAATGAATGCCATTGATCAGTGTCAAGAAGAGTCATATTGATACATTAGGTACACTGAGTAAAGGCAGGCATCACAGGCTTCAGTGTTTTCCATACAAAAGAAATGCATCTACAATTTTCTTTGATTATTCCACTCCGTGAACCGTATACCATTATGTTTGGTCGTCTGCGTTCTCATACAAGTGGCCATGTTTTTCCTCACTTTCCAGTCACATGGTAGTAAAACTATACATGCATGCTAATATACCAGTACTGTTAAAGTTCTCTTTTATGGCCAAGCACATAATTTTAGCTAGAGTGCATTACCGCTACACAAATAAGTAGCTAATCATCAAAAATTGTTTTGTTGGTCAAAAGCCAAATTGATGTTCTTCAATCTAATAATTATAAAATGTGTTTTACTGTAGCATACAGTATTTCGATCAACTTGCAACATACATCTGAAAAATAACAATCATTTTATCCACTGGTACTTCCTGTTTGTTAGCCCAGTGGCTGTACAGGTTGATATCTAACAAAACAACATAGTACTGGGTATTAGTGTAAGACAACATGGCTAGACAACTATTTTACCCTTGTGCATTAGCCCAGACATTCAAAAAAAACCAAGAATAAACAGAACTACTAGCAATTCAATAAACAAGTTCACATGCACAAGTTCTTGTTCACTCAGCAGGATCTCGTTATCTTTAATTGAGGTTAAAGACAGCAAAGCAACCACATATGGCCATTTTCCCCTTGTGGGGTACAGGTCAAAGGTCATTAAGGAAGGAGAAAAGTTGGCATTGAAGTATGTATTAATACTGGGTCCTGGGGCCAATCCACAACTACTGTTGAGAAGACTGGAAGCAGAATTAATTTTGTGTTGTGTGTCAGACACATTTTTTTCAGGGAATCTGGTTGCTGTAAATATTTTATTGTGGTTTTTAAGACACAGGGAATCAAAATTAACTTCATGCATACATAACATTTTCAAAATAAGCACTGAGGAAGACTCAAGTTTAATTGTGTGTGTTAACCTGTGAAATCATCATTTCAATTGGCATACACACTTCTGTTTACTACTATAATTTGATTTAATTGATTTTAGATATATTGAAACAAATATTTCTTAGTTTTATTTCTTTAAATAAATCACAAACTGTATTAATCATCCAGGTTCTGATATTAAAGTCCCATGTGTCAATTGAAAATGTGGAGATTTGTACTAGATTACAAACTGTCTACAGTCTGTTTTAAATTACTGTAATTCATTATGGCAAATGATACATGCAATAATGGGATCTGATAGCTACATAACATTTTTAATTATGTTAGGTCTGAGGAGGGATAAACTGATTGCAGAGGGTCTTGATAACCAAACCTAACAACGTTATTTAATTAAATTTAGTTTCTGCACAATGAAGGTTCCAGCAAAAAAAAAACTCTCCAATTCATAAACCAGAGCCATTCAGCACATCTAAGTTGACTGTTTGAGGAGAAGTACACTTTTATAATCCATCCTCTCAAATATGATACAGTTATAACCATGGTTACTAAACTGTAATACATATAACTAATTCGTTGATCCATTTTTTTTAAATTTTAAAACGAGTCTTAAAGCTAAAATATAACCATAGATAGTATAGTAGGATACTGTCTATGACTTAACTAACCTGATTTTTATGTGAGAATACTAAATTACTTTTAAAGCCATTCACTATGCTGGAAGTGAACCAGCAAGTTTAAAGAAAAGACCAGGGCATGGTCAAAGAAACTCCCCGGAACCTGATCCACTGGTGAACAAAACTAACACTGACCAGAGAAATGTGTTGTTCCATCAGCTTAGCTTACAATTGCAATTCGATCCCAATTCCTTTATAACACAAGGACATTTACTTATAATTTATGCACTTCTTGAAGCCAGGACTGTGCCTCTGTTGATGTCAACATCAGTTTACAAAATGATTAGAAGGCGTTCCAATTATTTTCGGAATTGCTTTTCTGAAACAAGATACTGAAATTATTGTTTACATACAATTCATTGGGTTGAAAGGTTGGAAACTGGAAATGGAAGACTTGGATCCAATGACAACATTCTGCCACATGGGACAAGAATTGTAGTTCAGTGAAAAAATGGGTCAATTAAGGCTCAATAACGTGTCCAACCTTATTGAGCCATAATTGACCTTATTTTTTTAGTGTGTGAGAAAAAGACTAAACATAACAATACACACAATTATGTTATTATAATATTTATATTAATATTACAAACTAGTGTTGCTGACTTTCAGATATACTGCAAAATACTTTATTTTTGCTTGGAATTATTTTTCGCTAATGAAATGATTCAGTGAAGAAAATAAAATCCAGCGAATATACCTTTTTCCTATCATTTTACATTCAACTCGTCAAAAACCAGTGAAAATAAATTCCATACAAAACATTCAAAAAGTCTTTTCAGTGAAAATTAATTCTAGCTAAAAGTAAAAGTATTTTACAGTACTTTAATTTGTAAATATTATTTTCACACAAGAATTGGAACTGTTGACGAGTATTTGTTTACAGTGCCTTAGTATTTATCTTTATTTTTTTATCAATGAATATTTCGGAAAGCCGCATTTCATCAGAAAAGGTTTTTTTACGGATTTCAAGACAAAAATACTGCAAACCGTTAAATTGTTGTTGGTGTGGAGAAATTTTGCAAAGTGAAAATAAATTTCAAAATTTCCCAAAATTACCTTGTTACAGTAACAGCCATAGTTTTTCTATAATTTGAGATTAAATGTACATTACTGCCTATTGCTCTTGACTAAAAGTTAGAAAAAGTATGAAGAAAATGAAAATGATGTGACTCGTTTCATGAGAGGTGACAAAAGTGTTGATGGAAAAGTAAATAGTTAACTATAACTTCTGACTAAATGGTGACTGTTTGAAATTCAAATTGACAGGAACAAGACTTCGAAGGCCAGTAAACATGCACACCTGAGCAATTAATGAACAGGTTTACACACATGTGTCAGTGAAAAAAAAAACCTACCATGCAAAACTGAAAAGTACACAACAAACAAATGTTACATTTCAATTTTGATTTATGACTTAATTCAGCTAAGGGCCAACCCAAAAAATCTTGCTCCGTAGATTTATCAAGATTTTTTTTTTAAGTCATAGTCAAATAAAGATTTTTTTGAATAATGCTTTAAAAACTTCAGCTGTTACTGCTCCTAATGTAATTTTAACAACAAATCTTTAAAAACAACATGTACAATAAAATCAAATGAGAAAATCCAGCTCTGTAAAAGAACTGCATATACTCAAATCTTATATTACTGCATCTCCCAACAGCACCACTATGACCAGATGTTAGCAGAATGCTGGCCCATGATCTCAGTTGTGAGTCCAAATAACTCCAAAAGATTGTTCCTAACTGGCTAAACAACCCTGACAGTCAAGCCAATCAAAACACAGCTTGTTTTCTGACAGATTCTGTCAACAAATCAAATATCTCTTGTATAAAAGTTTCAACTCAAAAATTTCATTAATTCTAATTTTCTATTTCATTCATAATGCAGATTTTCTGTTTTGATTGTTACAATAAAGGCTGGTAGATATATTCACCAGATAATTTAATGCAATCTGGGTGGTCATAATCAGTTGTACTGTACTGTATACATCAAGATATTTTACCATGTTGTAAATAATGTGCTACTGCTAGTATATTCTCCATACCTGTTTAATTCATCCAGCTTTGCCTGTTCCATTAGAATATACTGTTTTAATGACTGAACCATCTCGGATTCTTTGTGTACAAGCCGTTCCAAGTCAGACAGAGCGGTGAAAAACTCGCAACACCCGACAGAAAAGCACAGCAGCAGAACACTGCATGCGAGAATCCCTTTACTAGTCGATGCCATCTTTGTGACTTCCTACGTGCACTAGTTCAGTCCTACGGGAGGAAGTCAGCACGACACAGTTATGTGACGTTAATCGAGATGTAAACAATACATTTCAGAAGTGGGTTTTAATACAATCATTGAATGGATAAGAACGCGGCGAGGAGTCGCTTAGAAATGTTATATTATTTCAATTCTAGACACTTCCCGTGTGCCAGACATCATTTGAGTGGGTGTCTCAAGTTCAATTGTGTCGCAGGTAGCGTGTATCGTACAACACTGACTTTGCATATAATATAATCAGCACACAAAGTCCGCGTAGGGTCAACGTAGCGACAGTTTCCGACAAAGTTAAGTAGCGACACCGTGAGGGACGGTGGTAGCGATCACAGAACAACAACATACCTCAAACCAATAATTATTTTATGAT
This sequence comes from Saccoglossus kowalevskii, assembly GCF_978046115.1. Classification (NCBI taxonomy): domain Eukaryota; kingdom Metazoa; phylum Hemichordata; class Enteropneusta; family Harrimaniidae; genus Saccoglossus; species Saccoglossus kowalevskii. Next base: position 9,575,315 of record NC_140659.1, read on the forward strand.
ATTAGTGAAACACCAATCACAACTACGTGGAATACGTGTCCGGTGATTTGTGCCAAGACCTTGAAGTGGTCATTGAAGTCGGCAATGAAATGGACACCACATCGCGGTCATCTTGACGAAAGAGAAATACAATCAGCTGATCAAATTGTAAGATGTGGCAGTTCGCCATCTACATCGTGACGCCATCGCGCATGTTCTTTAATAAACTTACCACTTTTACCTTGTCAAATTCCACACGACTGACAGTCCACTATCCACTTTGTCGTAACACACGGTCATACACGACAGACAGCACTGGGTAGAGCGACCGGAAATGATGTGCCTTCCACAAGCGTTCGTTCAGAAATGGGGTACTTCGAGAAGTCTCGATTATGAAGTCTCGCCAAGTTTAAACTGTTGTCGACAGAGGGCGGCATGACACAGAAAACGAAAACTGCGGGAAGCGTTTCCTGCAACTTAATAATATTGTAATTCACGCGTCATTGAATGCATACGAGACAAACATAATTTATTTAAGCTTCAATGTGGATACTATTCCTGAGCATGCTTGTTCGCGATGTTATATTTATTTATCGCCATTTTCAGTGACAAGAAGCGTTCTACAAGAGCTGTCACTGTAGTGTTGTTTACATGCGGTTGACAAGAAAATATACATGTATACGGTATTAAGCCGCGCAATACGCAGGAAGTAAATCTTCAATGTAATCATCATCCAGTGAAATTAAGAAATATTCCTCAAATATTTGTATACATACCTAATTTTAATGAATACATCGTAAACAAATCTGTAACAAGTTCTGTCAAAGCATGGCGGCATAATAAAATCTGTTTATACCCCGATGGTCAAAATGACTGTATTTTTACGCTTTCTGTGTTTCTTTGGTGGTAGCATTTGGATAGTATATCGCGCCATGACGTACTGGTGCAATCCCTGGGATTGCGGAAACGCGCTTTAAGTAATTGTTTTGATACAATGTCAAAGTTATGCATCAGAGTGGTCCCTAAATACAACCACCAACAACATTAACAATGGAATATACATAATTCGTAAAATATTTTATAAGGTTAGAGTCTGAAGCATTTAAGGATGTAGTAGACTTTCGTTGGGTAAAACAGAAAAAGCTTGATACAAATAATAAAAATTAATGACTACCAATTTTTACATGTTATTGCAGCCCTTGCAAAACTCTATCCAAAAAATATGATAACACTAATGTTAACGTTAATTACGTCACATGACTGCTAAATAAACAAAATCGGATGTTCTGCTATTTTTACTGTTACTAGAAAACGAAAACAGTTAGCCAACATATTTTTATGAGAAAAGGAAGACTACAATGTTCTCAACAATAATGTAAAGGAGATAGTTTCTGAATTGTTTGGTTCTTTTACAAAGTGGTGGAGAAGAATTCTGTAATAAATTAGAGTGCTCTGTTTTCACAGGTCAATTAGTAATGAAATATTACTGATACTTGACAAAGAGTTTACATTTTGTTTTCAATTGATCTTGAGTTCAATCTCTGAAAAAGTCAATGAAATCGGACAAGAACTGTTCGTGTAATCGCGATTTTTGTGGTTTTAGACACGTTACTTTTCAAATGCCTGAAAAGACAAAAGTAGCACAATCGAGAGGATATTTTCTGCTCAGCGCATCGTATTCAGTTATTTGTTGATGTTTAAGATAGCTATTGTGTTTGGTTTTGTAATGGCCGGTAAAGTTATGAAAAAATCGATAATTTGAAAAAAAACAACAACGTGAAAACGAAGTATGGTCGCCCTTGAATAAACAGTGTAATCACGTTATTTGCTTGACAAGCTTAGTTTCGAATGTTATCCCATATCACAACAAAATGTACAAAACGTGATATGTGACCGTTAAACTTGAACACTGTCGTGTCTACGCTCTTCTCGCCACTTTCTCGTAAGCCACGACACCAAGCGAAAATGTCATCAGAGCAGAACTACATAATGAGATGCGAGTACTCGGTTAAGCTACGCTTTTTTTATTTTTACTAAATACCGGCGATGAAAGTTTTGTTGTTGAATATTAATTACAAATCGGGCCTACTATTTGCTGACTAAATCCGCTTGAAAGCAAGTCAGTCAAGCTTGCCGACAGCACTGTCGTAAATTACAGGTCGTCGTTTTTGCTCTATAACTCGTTACAATCGAAGCTTCGTTTAGTTTATTTGTTTGTCGACTTGCAGTACGATTGCTATGCAATTATTACTGGCACAAAACAGTTTTTATTTCCAAAAGCTACGAATGTACCTGTAACTGCAGTGACAGTATAGAGGTGGCATCATAATACATACATTTATCAAATAATAGACTTATTTATTTTATTGGTGTTTTTTTTCTTCTTCAATACAATAATATATCTTGGGAGTGTGTAAATGGCAAAAGCCGGGTTACCGCGAACATTTTAAGAGTCGGTGTGTGACAATCGTCGCCAGTGTTTTTCAACCCTCGTCGACCCGATGTCTTCGACATTTAACACGCGTTGTTCAGTCAGTTACTCTTTAACGGCTGGTTAAATATATGGTACAACGAGTTTTTGTTATTTAGTCGCATCTGTGCTTCATTGTATTTATTCAAATTCGATTTATCGCCCATTTATCAATAAACGACAAAGTTAAAGTTTGTGTTTGTTTCGTTTTTCAAATATAAAAATGACGTTCTAATTTGTTGGGGCCGCCCGTCGGATATCAAGTTCTCCTCAGGAGTGTCCAACATCTCGCACTCCAGTCACGTAACTGACGTGATTATTGAAGATGCATCCATACGTCGTGTTTCAGGGGGATAGAAGGACACATTTCAATGGTTAATAATGGATTTATAATCAACAAATGTGACAAACGCTACACCAATGATCAAATAATTAGTAAAATCACCTCAACGTTGAGGGTCGGTGGTAAAATGATGGAATACCTAAAGCGGGAGGGTCGTCACCTGCGCACGCATATTTGAGCGACAATTGTCCGGTCTGTCTGTTCTCGATTTTTTGCTTGGACCCCGACACCCGCGACGTAACAAGGGGTGACCATATGTCAATACCGTAATGCGATGTATCCCATTCAAGGCACACATATTTACTCAGATCACAGTGATGCAAAAACTCAAGCAAAATAATTCAATAACTCGTATGGATTCTTGAAGGCACTAACAATTTTGTTGTCAGTTCAGTATAAATGAAGGAGGGTTTTGCACGATAGACAGGTTACCTTCAACACGACCATAGTAACTGAGCATACCGAACTATGAGTGTAATCAGTCCCGTAACACAATGTGGAATCTGTCCTTCCCTCAATGCTGCATCTACGGTATCCTACTTCTCGAACGTGAGAAACAGTTTGTTCCTTTCTTGCTTGTATATCTTCTTCAGACAGCTTACACATACATATTTCTAAATTCTAGTTTCTGCCCGTATAATCAGGTTATTATCAATGTATACAAAAACACGTGGTATACCTTAATGACTGTCCATATTGTTTGCCATATTACAGGTGATGATGAAACTCCTATTGAATGACAATTTTACTAGAAGAGATCATGGTGTGTATTTATTGGGATATATTTCTTAGAATGTCCATCCAATGGCAGATGAAAGGTAGGTACTGTTTACATCAAGCTTGGTAAAACTTTGTCCTCCTGATAATGTAGCATATCAATCTTAATGAGTATACTGGCTCTTAACATGTGGTGTATTGTTACCTAGCAACCCCCGCAAATAAATACATTTCCATTAACAGGAACAGTAGATGTGACCGGGGTCTGAGAACTCTACTGGCTCAATGATACAATCACTGAGAAGTCTCCACAACTCCACACCCACCTTTGCCTTTATTATATATTTTACTTGGCGAGGCTTGACGAATTTTGGTTGAGCATTTGGGTCTACATTTGCATATTTGCCAACCAGTGAGCCTGTAAACCTATGATTTGACAAATCTCGGGCCACTTTAATTAAACTATATTTAACCAATTGCTATCTATTATATTATATCCATATCCTCCAACCATTAGAAGTGGAACATTAACACTCTGTCTAATATGTCTCAGCACGTACATGCATTTTACCCAATATATTGATTTCCCCGCCAGTATATGAGCACAGACGTAGACTTACTTATAATTTTTCTGAAAATCAGCCTTTAGATGGCGCACTGTCTCGCGGCATTGAGACGACTATCAAGCGTCATGTTGTGAATACATTTAGCTCAGTCACGTTGTCGGGCTTATCTCTGAACGTTGGAAAAATAGAGGGCCTTTGGATTGGGCCACGTCACAAACGACCCGATGATTTTGCTTGTTTAAGATGTCAATAACATCTCTAGGCACCTTTTTCTCTTATGACACTCGTGAGGGTATTTTTCTCTCGCTCTAAACAAAAAAGTGAACGCCATACATCATATCCTATCTCTATGGTCACACTGAAATATCACTTAATATGGTAAAATTGTTGTAATTAAGTCACTGGCGTCTGCGAAAATAGCCTACCTTCTTAATGTTTGTATCGTGCCAGATTTTTGTAAGTGATGTCATTGATGACCATGGTAATGTAAATTAAACCTACTGCGAAATTTAAAATGTAAAAGAAACTGGGTGAAAGAAACATTCATGTTAATCAATGCGTTGCCGAACCACTGGGAAACCGAATGTCAGATACTTCGAGGCAAACTTCGGTTTCTGTAATGTTAAACAATCACAACAATCTGAAAGATGTTCATCTCGTAACTACACGGGACTCTTATTGGTCATTTGTGAGCGTGGAATTTGGCACACCTTGGATAACAAATAAATGTGACAGGATTTTTGGTATCACAGAAAGTAATTGGTCAAAATTATGGCTAAGTCGAACTATTAAACTTACTTCAGAAAGAAAATTGTGCAGTTTTATGCATAAATTTCATACAAGAGGAAAATAAATGATGACAAATTTGTGTTCGTTATGTAATGTAAACAATGATGGTGAACATCTCTTCATTAATTGGGAAAGAGTAAAAAGTTTCTGGAAGCAAATAGAAACTTGTGTGACAATAACTATGCCGACACTTATATATGGAATGAATGGTTACATTCAGCGTGAACATATGTTGATTGTAATTGCAATGTTCACAATGTATAAGTCATGGATGCTTCACAAGGGTAGTGAAAATTTCAATACAGTCAATTTGTACCAAATGTTTTTTTCTGAGCTCAAATTGAGATCGTAACAAAAAACAAAAATGTGAAATGTATTTTTTTTTACCTTGTGTTTTTTTCTCTCTCAGTAATGTAAACACGTATATGAAAAAATAATATATATTGTAAAAAAGAAACCAAGAATTTCTCATCCTTCGAATTGCACGGTTTCGCTGAAGCCGAAAAAATGGTCCTTGGCAGGCGACGATGAGAGTTTCTAAACTGATGTCACGTTGTAAGAGATTTGTTCCACGTTGACCCTCCTTACACGTCCATGTTTATTAACTACGCTGTTTACTCCTACGTAGCAATATGTCTTGTCATGTTACATCTTCTGATCGACACATACCTTGTGAATTGCATTTCCCTAGACATTGATAACATGGTTTTGTATTACTATATCTGTAACCACTGTGGTTGTCATGACTACTAGAATCCCTCTGTTAATTCTGATATTTTTCTTTGGTTAAACCTCAAGAACTATTTTGACGGTTTTAGACAATGCTTGTGTTAGCGTGAGTTGGCGGCGTTTGTTTGACATGATACAAGTATATACCGTAGGAAGATTTTATCTAACGATAGTTTAACGCGAGTAATTGACCTCATGCGAACCTAACCGAATGTAAGTATTTGAGCAAATGGTTACCATTAAGGTAGCGAGAAGGTTTTGTGACGTTTTTAAATAAAACATTCTCTGTCTGTTGTCTCGTTCAGAACAGTAATTTAGATTATATATATATCAAAAGACTAAGTATAGAGGTGCAAGTTCGCACAAACTGGACAGACATTGTTTACATAATTATCACGTGACATCAAAAATGGCGAACCTTGTAAAAATGACTAAGTACGCGATTGCGAGAGCACACTGCGGAATTTCCTGGTGAAATTTAAGTTATGCATTGTCCGTAATCAAGTCCATTGAAATGCGTCTCCGATAATCAAAAGACCTATTATTCCGATTTCTATGCAGGTTTGTTTTAGGTCCCCAAATTATTTCATACTTGGCACCTTTAACAGACTATTATTCTGTGACAAAGCATTTTCTTTAAAAACCCAGACATATTTCGCACCATCATTATCTTTTGAACGATAACTGCGAGTTTGAATGTCCTAGTCCGAACGCACTTGATTTGGCGGCGGTCCCAATGAGTCATTCTCGATCAAAACTTCAACTCGAGAAAAACGCGAAAAACAGTTTTGGTTAATAAAACACTGTAGATTTGCTGCATTATTATAAATATACACTGAAATGGCCAAACATATTAACCACTGATATCATAGAACTCATAAAGAGTGTCAGATAATGAATAATTTCAAGCTCGAGCGTGAAAAATGAAGAAAACTGCTGGCATTTGAGTCCGTACTCCAGGAACGTTCGGGTTTTCCATTGTTATGCAAACGAACAACGAGGGATAATCCTCTGACAAACATTACTGTCCCACTGTACACGCTGACAGTTTACAAACAAGCTAATCCTTCAAGTGTCTCAGATAAGACATCTAATAAAACGGTTTCATGGTGAAACAAAATGGCCGATGTTTGAAAAAAAATTGCTGTGTCAGAGTGCGACACTGAGTGGCAGATTTTTCTTTGCCTCGTCTGTCAACGCTTTCTTTCTTTTCTTCGCCATTGCGTTAGAAAAAAAATGTATTAGTCAAATAGAATATTGACTTGGAAAATAAAACGATTTAAAAGAAAGTTGTGCAAAGTTACAGTACTCCTTTCGCACAACTTCCCGCCCGCTTCCGCTTTCCAATCACCTTTTTCTCTCGCTTTTGCGACCGCTTGTTGAATTCAACCGGACAATTTCCGCTTTTTTTTCGACCGCGCAAACCCCGAAATATCACCGCCCACCTGCTCGCTCGCGCGCATTTAAAATTCGGACTAACAGAATAATTTCCGAGGTTCACATTGTCCTTTAATTGTCTTTCTGGTTTTTATAGATGTTGAGCAGCTGACAAAAGTTCAAATACTTTTTGTTTTAACTGTATACAATTATATGCACGCAATCTGACCCTTTGACCTCGATTTGGCGTGGACTGAATATTTTATTTTAAACAATATTCTGACGTGAAATACAAAATGTAATTTTGACATATTGAATTCGGAAAGTGACCTCCAGAGGTCGCCGTTGATAGGTGCAAACAAATACATTCGTTCGCCACGTCAGTTGCACAAATCCGGTGACGTCATTTAATAATGTCAACGGAAGCGACAGCAATGATTCAATAGTGCAACTTTAGAGGGCAGGGTTTATGTCAGAATCTTCTAGGAATTATAACGTTATGTGTTATTGTTGCGGTGTTGTTGAATAAAGGGGGAGAGTTTGCGACGGGCGTTGCTGGGAGATTCGGTTCATAGCTCTGCCCGGAGCAGGCATTGGACTTAACCTATTGCGTTGCGTGTGGCTGCTGGAATAAGCTGGTTGTTATGCTTCTTTATAACGTGATCAGCGATAGGTTTTTAAATCTGGTGTTGAACTTACATCGTTGAATAATGGGCGATGGCCTCGGGTGATAATATTCTTGCATTAACGCACACAATTCAGTGTACGTCTTTTCAGACGCTTTGCCAGACTTCATCGAGGTACACATTAAACAATACGTGTTAGCTCCACGGACACCCAACACATTGAATACGTTTTTCACACGTATACTAGTACATTGTGTATACTAGTACTTGAAAACGACACAATGTATACATTTTTGGAATACATGTGTTTTTTTGTATTCATCAAATCCACACGCCGGGTATTTTAGTCGCTCCAAGCAATTGAAGCAAATGTACATCGTCGCTTGATACACCATGTTTGTAATCTTGATGTATAGACGAATCATACAATACACGTATACACTAGTACCAGTATGATACACGTAGATTTCATTGTAAGTAATTGACCAATACCATACTAGAAACATGTCAGAAATGTAGCTTCTCATCAGCTCTACTTAGACTAATTTGCATATATAGAAAATATTAAAATATTTATTTATTGTTTGGCTTCAAATTGAAATGCAAAGTGATATGTCATATATTTATTTCATAAATTATAGCAACATAATGAAAGACAATATTATTTGTGCAACTTGTAAATTCCAGCACAGTTTGTACTATATTAAAAAATAAATTAGGAAATAGTATAATTCTCTGACCACAACCTAATTAGTTTTACATTTATATTTATTTATTTATTTATTTATTTATTTATTTATTTATTTATTTATTTATTTATTTATTTATTTATTTATTTATTTATTTATTTATTTATTTATTTATTTATTTATTCATTTATTTATTTATTTATTTATTTATTTATTTATTTATTTGAGATACCAATAGGTTTCCCCAATTACAGGCACTCAGCTCAAATACAAAAATATTTACAAAAATAATATAAAATAAAATGAAAGACCCAAAGCTCAACTTATGACATTAAAACAGATGTCTTAAAAGACGACAGACTCGTAAAAATGTCTACTGGACCATCAATATAAATACAATTTAAAAAGTCAAGACATCAAGAGATAAAAGAATATTTTCTGACATTACTGTGACAAAGAGGTTGTTTGAAGGGATATACGAAGCGGAGATTTCAGGAGGGAGCATGAAAAGGAATGTTGGAAATAGTGTAGGGAGAATCAAAAATATTATTAAGACATTTATACAAAAAAGACGGAGTCAAGGAAATTTCTACGATTCTCAAGTGACAATAAATTAAAACGAAGGCATAGTTCATGATACTGTGATGATCCAAATGGGCGAGAAGTAAGATAACATAAGTGTTTGACAAACTTTTGTTGAACCCGCTCAACTTTACCAACCAGGTATTTTTGATGTGGTGACCATATTTGAGTACAGTATTCAAGACGACTTCTAGTTAGCGAAATATACAAACTGCGGAGATATGTAAACCATCTAAAACCATCTATCTTACAATTGTGATAGAGAGTCGAGCGTTTCTAAGTGAACGAGATAACGTTACACTTCTGGGGTTTTAGCTTGAGAAACCAAGCCTTACACCAATCATGGAGCCTATTTAAATCATTATGGAGGGTGAAACAGTCTGCAATATTTATGATTGATTTATAAAGTTTTGTATCATCGGCATAGGCTGAGCAGTGTGATGAACTTACGTGATCGGGGAGTTGGTTCACATACATAATAGACAGTACTGGTCCCAAAATGGAGCCCTGTGGTACTCCAGATGTAATACCTGCCCAGGCAGCTGATTGCGCGCCTCCAATAACAACACGCGCTGTATACGGTAACATAAATATGAGCATATCCAATTGTGAATTGGTCCACTGATATCATAATATTACAATTTGTACGTCAGCAATGAATGGTTAATACTGTTGAATGCCTTGGAAAAATCGACATAGACAGAACCTGTCTACCATAATCGATTTCCTTGGTGGTATAGTCGACTTACTCAACCAAATTCGTTGCAGTCGAACGGCTAGTATTTATAGTGTTTTCATGTAACCATGCAGTGTGTTGTATACTATTTTCTCAAAAACTTTGCTGACAAGTGACATCAAACATATTGGTCGACAGTTGCATACATCAGTTTGTCATCCCGACTTAAAAACGGGAACAACGTGTGCTCTCTTAACAATAGAAGGAAACTGTCCTGTACTGACAGAAAAAGTAAATAAAATTGACAATGGAGCACATAATTCAATGGCGCATTTGATAAGAATAGACCAAGATATGCCATCTGGACTAGACGCCTTACATGGGTCAATGCTATAAATAGCTTTTAACACTTGATCACTCGTTATTGTTAGTGTTCAAAACATTGTCAGTAAATAATCGGCATTTGGGGAAATGTTGGACACTGTAATTTGTAAATGTACTTTGGAAAAACCTATTAAATAAATTGGCAATGCCATCAGAGGAGTCGGCCATGTGATCAAGGTATGAGACGCTACTAGGAAAGCTACGATTATTATTTTTACTGTTAACATATGTCCTCAAACGTTTAGTATTCGTATGTATAACTTCTTGAATTTTTACAATATAGTCTTCAAATACCTTTTTTTGCGGAGATTTAAATTCAGCACTAAGACTGGAGTACTCGGTGTAGTCAGCTACACTACCAGAAATACAATAACTACGTCCTGCTTGTTCGTTTAAAGTTAATAATACCACCATACAGTACTATACATGGTACTTACGCTTCTTTACCTTTACTTTCGGTATACTGTCGTTGATGGCGCCAAATAACAAATCATAAAATAAATCTGCACACTCATCAACGTCAGATGCATTTGGGAGTATATTCCATGGCAACACACTTAATTGCTTATTCAGGTGTGCAAAGTCGGCACGTTTAAAGTTATAAACAAATGTTTCCTGCATAATTACACATTTGTCAACTGAGTGGGCCAGGCAACATTCCAACGCTGAGTGGACACACATGAATCCACCTGACACACTGACATTCCAATATCATTACGGCAAATAAGATCCAATGTTTTGAAATTGCAGGTTTTAAAAATATTAAATTGAAATAAATAGTGTTCTGACAGGATTTCAATAAAGCGGTCCGACTTGGTGGAGTTCCATCCTGTAGGTTTAGGGATCGAATTCTTTTCCGGACAATACCAAGTTAAATCTGGAAGGTTGAAATCGCCACACATTAAAATAACATCACCAATATTGGTAGCGGCAGATACCCGATCAAGAGAATTACAGTCTCGTACTTACAATTGGTTCACAATGTACAATCCAACGAGCGACAACAACTTTGCAACAGCGATTTTCAAGTCAATAATTAAATAATAACACATGCTTGTGAGGGTAATATCACGATTTGTTGCCTGCCCAAGGGATGATGGTCATGACCATAATATTGATGATGCCAGAGCCGAATGATATTGCCCGAATAACCATGTGTTATTTATTTTATCACATCGAACAGACATCCACCATGACAATCACAGCTACCATAGATCACTCACACCCGCTCTCCAAAAAAATAACAACACTTATATTAAAGTATGCAATATTTTATTTTATCTATTATAACAAGTTTCACATTACTCAATAACATACATACATTGTTTGCTGAAAAACAACGAAATACACTCAGTAAATGTTATTTTCAGCCATGGATAGTCTTTTTATTTGAACCGTGTTTCAGCAGTGTGGATCACTCAAGAATTACATTTTTGAAATGAATTGAGAAATTCTTAAACGCAAGTTATTTGATCACTCTACAGATAAAAATGTCAGAGTGCCGTGGAAGTGACTGAAATTACTTTCTCACTAACGTACCACACCTATTCACAAGCCACACAGCTTTGTTTAGAGCGTTTTCGGTTAGCAACGGCGTGGAACGCGTAGAAATGCTCACAGCGTAGAACGCGCTGCAGCGACCCCGGCTGCGACCTTTCAGTGGCGGCTTTGCCGTACATTTTTGCCCCATATAAAAAATACCCTATACATCAAAACAGAGTATCTTACTTAATATCCATTCTGGCACGTTCACTGTCTATTTCGGATGGCTAAAGTTCCTTCAAAACCCTAAAAGCAACCCCGAAAGCAACAGCGGCCAGAGCAGCACCAGTGCGGCGAACGACAATTTGTTATGCGCAGTATCGTTGCGCAGTAGTTTCAGTGACGTCATCCATGTGATATACCCATGTAAAATCCACTTGGCGGGCAATATACCATGTAATATCCATTTTTATTCCATGTCATGTGACCGAGTCTCAACCAATCATAGCATGCGTAACAGCAGTGAGATGTGATAAACTACAATATTCTACAGTTAGAAAATATGAAAAGATCGATGATTTAAAACTCTGAAGCATTATACAATATAAAAATAGACGATATAAAAACAAAGTCATGAAATACATGTGTACTCGTGAACGCAAGGAATATATTGTAAAGATGTTTATATGTTATATACAATAGAAAATCAATATATTGACATTTCTATAAATTGATGAAGTCGCCTCTAGGGCATGTCGCTGCTTGATATATATATATATATATATATATATATATATATATATATATATATATATATATATATATATATATATATATATATATATATATATATATTCACTGGTATAACATCCATGTATACATAAAGCCTACCTTGTATATAATGTGTGTGGTATTAACGTATACATCGTGTACTGTATATGTACGGTCATTTTAGAAGGGGTAGTGACATTTTCTTCGTCTTCAACATTGAACATGAAACGAGTCTTTGAGTGATTGCAAGTTTTCTTCGTCAAGTGATTTATTCATACAATTGCTACCAGTGAGGCAGAAACAGCTTTTTTCACTCTCACGAGGCGATTCTTACAGGTCACCATTATACTAAAAATAGCATATATCACATGTTAGAGACTATCTCCAGTGACCTACAAGTTAGGGGCAAGTCATAAAGCAATTACCAACGTGCCAGAACGTCATCGAGGGATTATGAATGACGACCTGTTCAATACCTGCTACTCAACTCTTGTGAATATGGTTGACATTAAATGACATTACTAAAATTATTAAATCAACTTGGGGATTTACCTTTAACCCTACCTTTGACTCACTCAAAATACGAAGTTTATTTCATTTGACGGATTCCTTATCTGGCACCAGTATGAGAGCAATGTTAACAGATTTTAAAGGGCGGTGGTCGTCGCGCCGAGCCCGTTTCAATATGGCACTTATAGCGACGTATCCTCCTGGCGGACATCCGGGCATTTTCACCGCATGGCAACCGGCATCACGGTGAAAACAAAGGTCAAAAACTCGCAGAAAACGGTACTTTGGGATGGTTGTTGAGACTCCCCTGAACAGTGTAACAAGATTAGCCCTGCGTATGTAACGCATAAAAATTTGATTGTTCAGGATTACTTCAAAGTTGAGTTCCCGGAAGTGTTGTTTTCTCCAGTTTTCACCGGCTCTTCGCTCGGCGTTCCACGTTCCTCAGCAGCGCGCCCAGAGTCCGTAGAAATACGTGGTACAGTGGTGCGCGTCTTAACAACGTGGAACGTCGTGTGACGTAGCTCCGCCTCGAGGATACGATGCTAGTAAGATACATTGTTTACATGAACTTCGAACACGCGCTTCGTGACGACTGTAGCACTTTTTATCTGTACATGTATATATTAATCTGAACTACAGATACAACAAGACCACATGAACTGACTTCCGGTACAATAATTCAACTGTTGCTTCATTTCGTTGTCCGTCACCGTAGCTCTAATTTGTTAATCTATGTAATTTTCAAAGTTACTTCCGGAGTACTAAATGGGTAAATACGCGTAACATGCCGTATATGTGTATGATAGTAGCCTAGGCAATGTCTCATTTACCAACTGTCTAGGTGTTGTTTACATATGCATTGCCTGAACATCCTTGCATTTTATCTTAATTTACATTGTCAGGCTGCCCAATTTACGTCATCTCGATTGACATGTATATTTTATCGAGTCTACATCCCCTGATTGAACTTCTGGTTTCAACCGACATCCTCAGTAAATCATACGCAATGCAATTGCTGGAACTTCCCGTTTTCTCTATCTATCACCATGACAACAAAATTCCCTGATTAATAACTTTGCCACATTGTGATATGATTATCTGCAAATTGTGTAGGGTCATGGTCAATCTCATAAAAATCCAAACATTTTGTAATTTCCTTTTTTTTTTGTTTACGTATATCTTATTTTGTATAGTCATATTCGAGATTACCAAAACTTTTAAAAAACAGCCAGCAAATAAGTAATATCATAAAATAAAATAGATTAAAGTATATGAACAATTAGATAATTAATTGTATATTAAAAAAAATCTAAACTAGGATCTTAGTTTAATCAGATTGGATCAAGGTTATTAAACCGGAGATTCATTAGTCCAAATTCTGAACTAAGCTTGTTAAAAAGATTCGTTCGGTAACTAGATTTATACACTGGTTATTGGCAGTGCGAGTAGTCGAATCGGCGACAGCGTTGTAGCTGACAATTTCCCCCAGTAATAGTGGACAAGTCATGGTTTCAAGAACCATAATTCGCCACTCCAAACTTTAAGCAGGTGGTCCAAAGGTTCCAATGTTGTTGTTGAGGGGGTGGAGATATTTAAAGCGGGAGGATCGTCACCTGCGCACGCGCGATAATTGAGTCCCACGCGACAAAACAACACACGCTAAAAACGCAAAGGCTCATGGGTAGACACTTGTTTGTAAACAATGACACGCTATGGCAATCTGACGAATGCGCAAGTGACAACCCCCCCCCCCCCCCGCTTTAAGGCAGTGAAGTAACGAAACAAGTGTGTCTAGGGTCTAGGCTGTTGAGTGGTCAGTATCAACAGGTGGTAGAAAGTGTTTGGGATGTAAATAGAAGTATTATTTTGTTCCATCTACTTCATTAATAAGTTACAGATGTGCTTTGTGGCTAGAGGGCGTCACTCATTGGGATAGGCGTATTGGAACTGTACTTGCAATACTATTTACTAGTTACATGTATACGTCACAGATGCGTACAGTGTTCGGCATCGCATGCCGATATAAACACTCGACCATGATTGGCCTTGAACTAAAGAGGGGAGCAGGGTGGGTTCTAGACTGGCAAAGTCGGGACTTCTTTTTTGTTTTACTAAAAAAATATAATTGTCAATTTATCTTTTTTAACGTGATCGCGAAAACTAGCTATTTCTTTAGCGGTCAGGCTAGTTTTCGCGATCACGCTAAAGGGACTAAAAGATACTTATTTCTTTTTGTAAAACAAAAAAAGAAGTCCCGACTTTGCCAGTCTAGGTGGGTTCTTTTACTGGAAAGCTATACAAACGTGTCTGGAATGAGTACAATCTCTTGGGTCAAATTATCTGGAAAGGATTCAGCAGTTTCATGATTAGTTCAGAACTGTTGAAATCGTTTTTTTCTTCCACACAAATCGCTTAAATGTATTGTTCAATACTAAAAAAAAAACGTGAATACATGCTGTTGCCCACAATACAAAGGTAAAACTATTTAAACAAATATGGTCATCGAAATATCTTTGCATAGAAATGGACATCTACGGAATCTGCGATTTTTAACCTAGTTTGAACTGACCCAGTAGTAAAATCGCCTCATCATATTCAAACATTTTGTTTGGTAACATATGGCGAAAATTTGCATTTGTTCAAATGTACACTAAAAGATAGCAGATACTCTATGTCCCATCATGCAGTGCATCGAACCTTGAGAGAGTGTGACGATACATTTCCATACATATGAATCGCAAAACGACGAAAGCGTATTGATTTGGTGGTTAATACGCCACGATGTGTTATTACACATAGGAGTGAAATTTGAGTACTTTTCTAGTCACTTGCCATAGTATAATAATTGCCTCGAATCATTGTAGATTATAATTGAGACTCAGCAACATGCGTTGCATATGAATTGTCTGTTTTTGTTGATCATAAAAACAAACAAACATTGGAACAATCATATTAGACACAGCGCACACCACTGCAGTGTACAAATAAACTATTAGTATAACCGGTAACATATTATTGATCATGTCCTTCTCAATCGAACAAAACAGCTGTGTTCGGAAATGACAATGTGACGATTTAATATACCAGATTTATTTGCACGGTCTCAAAATTCTGAATAGGAAATCAGAATCCTCAGTCTTCGTCCCCGTTATTATTGCTATGTGAACATATATATTACATATAATATTTTTATTAAAATGAAATAAAATTGCAAAGGCATACATAGATAGTGACCATCATCAATTCACACTCATATCACGTGCCACAACTATGCAGGGAAATCTCGCACTAGTACATTTCAGCGCTGAATGAATGACACATTTCATTCGAATGTACTGCAAGAACCTTCGATGTATTGGATTAAAATGTTACTGCACTGCGATGGCAATATAATGTTGGCAGGCCACAACTGTTCACCATGTCAAACATTATTCAGCAATATTTCATGTGCCTTATCTTTTTTTGGAGTGAATCATATCTGTGCATCGGCGAATCCATACATTCGTTTGTTTCCACTTCTGTTCTTTGGTCTTTGAATAATGTGATATATGAAGGGTGTTATTGTTTATCCTGATACCCTCTATTCTCTGTAATCTTCAGTCAGTATGGTATATATGCGATGCACAATTCACCTTACTGACATTTAATAACTGTTAAATAGTGCATGTGAAAATAGATATGATTGAACATTTTTAAATTAATGATCTGTTTGTCATTAATTATAAATGTGCAAAAAATGCGACACAGCACTCATCTAATCACCTTTCCCCTCCTTCCCTCACACCCCCCATCTCCCCCTCTTGCGTTTAATCGTACATATCACGAGCGATATCACCTCGTTCTGTCACCCCATCCCTCTGTTGTCCCTTTATCGCGTAGTTTAATAATGTTAATCAGTACGCGGTGTATATGTACGTGGGTATCAGGTGTGCGTACACGATGATTACTCTACAAAACCTGATCACATAAATCAACCGATTACATCGACCTAATCGAACACATTAGGGGATATTGATGTAGATTTATCGTTTTATTAACTTTAACAATTTATTAGCTCCTTCGGCACAAATGTACCAGAAGTGTTCATCATTTGCATATACGTTCACACATGTGTACAGTGACAAAGGACTTCATTAAAACTGTATAAACAGGTGGTATTTATACTAAGGTTGGATTGTGTTTTTTTTGGGCGGGGGGGTCACCAATTCATACATTTGACATAATACACAGTGTGAATTTGAAGAAAGTAGTAAAATTAAGAACATAAGCAGAGCATAGTGGGTATTTCCTAGTTAATTGCTTACAAACTAGAAAAAGACGAATAGCTTTGTTACATTGAAAGCCCCTTTCATCCAGCCTCCAGCGCAATACTATTTATAGCACACGTAATGCCAAGTACATATGTTCCATCACAAATCTCAGTATTTATTCCATTACAAAGAAGTTATAGCTGGATTGTTTTTGAAAACTGAAATTTGTAGTTTTCACGATATCAAGATATAGTAGAATTAGTTGTCAGGACTACGCTTATACCCCAGACTCATCGGGGTTATAGTTGAATTGTACTTATCCGATTCAATTGGATGCAATGCTTCGATTGTGATTTATGGTACTTGTATTGACATGCTGTAATTATGTTAATTTACCTTACAATAAACCTTTGTTGTGAAAACTTCAAACGGTAATTGACGTACTGAAAACAAATCCCATTTCTCAATGTATAAAAAAAAACAGTGTCCGACTGAATTCGTGTATAAGACACATCCTTGTGGTGACCCGACTTCAGATCTTTCGATGTCAAATGGCATTTTTTTTATTCTTTCCTTTCTGTCAAGATAAGGATAAGAGTCATTGTTCATCCTACATAGCCGTGAAACTGTACTTATCAACCGTGTGACGAAAGTAATGCTATGTAATAGAGTATAATATATAGACCAGGAAATTGTCACACCCTTAAACCACCATTTATGCGCATGTATTTACAAGGCACATATACTCAGAACGCCTGGGTTTGGAGAACACATACGCATATTATTTTCTCAGCCGATTTTCTCAGAATCGCATCGATATGTGTGAAACAAAAAGACAATCCACAGGACACTCAAATGATTATAATACTATAAGGAAGTAACAGATTACCACTCAATATTATGGTGCCTACATTCTTCTTGAAATTTGAAATCGTGAAAGTTTACAATATTCTTTTAAAATGTTTTCAAAAACACAAAACTATAGACACTGTAACACTGGGAATAGATTTGCTAGATTATAATTTTTCAAAAAAAACATTAAATCAACATTCCAGCAATATTCAGTGTGTACACATCGTGTTTGGACACATGCAGTAAAGCACAATAAACATCACCCGTTGCATAATCCTTTCAGTTTTGCGTAAATTAAAGACAGAAACATTACCGACGCACATAAGCTGATAACTGTTATGTAATAAAACTCTATTTCGCAGGTAGTTACTGTTTTATTTTTAAGAATGCATCAATACAGCATCGTGCTCACATTATAAACACGCAAATCTGAAAAGAAAACTGAACCAAATACGCAACATATTATGTTGCACGAATTTATAAATCATACATATAATTATATCATTTTATTCTGTTATTATAATTGTGTAAATAATTATTATAACACAATAAGATAAATTCATCTTGTTGATCATAGACGCCTTTTGATGTATCTCAGTATATACGAGCATCATCCGCATTTTGACAGCCCTCAACTGTTTATTTAATCCATTAACTCATTCCCGTGGGCTCTCATTAATGAAAAAAGCTGAACAAAATGTAAAATGATATACTTGAAGCGTACTAAGCTCGCAAATATGAGATTGTTAATAGCTTTGTCGATTACAATATTACGATTTATATCCAAATCGTCTGTAATTCTGGTCTACGTATCTGCGGGGTTATTAACAATTTGCCAGTCCCACTGTACGCATGCGCCGCACCTGTCCGCTATAGGCGTGACGCCTACATTTGCGGTATACAACAATAAGGAACATGACATGAATATGTATATTATAACATAACATAATTCAAAATGTCTAAATATGTTCCATCTTGACATGCCCTACCATACCACATCAACAAACAAATTTCTACGGATATCCGTATTGTAATTAGCGTAATACCACGAATAGAATTACCACAGGCGACAGTGCTTGGCTATAGTTCGAAAATCAACTATCGTTGAGTTAAATGGCCACTGGTCGCGTGTAGTCTAGTTATTTATTTTCTGTCGCACACGAGCTAAAAACCAAAATGGTCCACAGTACTGTTCTGACGAAATTCAAAGATGGCTGCCGCTGCATTACGAAGGCGGACACAGGAAGGTGAAAAATAGAAGAAGAAAACTTCGCAAAAAAAAAAAACACACTTGTTGAGTTAACCGAAACTACTTTTGACGGTGACCGGAACTGAAATTGATTAGTGGCCTCGTTCCAGTTCTATGACTCGCTACGTATCTATTAGTGATACGTCGATACGTTGCCTATGACAACACAGGCCACCGACAACATTGTCCAACATTGAATAAGTGTTCTCACATTATTCTATTTTTTGGACAAAGATACAATCATAAATTAATGTTCCAACAATGTTTGCTCGTCAATGCGCCGCTGAATAACAGAATATGTGGGTGATAACGTCTAAATACTGTATTAGTAATGAATGAAATGACAGCGTGAAGTAGATAGCGTGTGTTTTTATGAACATGTTATATGTCATATTTTTTTTTACAAATTCAGACAGATTGGATAGCAATCGATCGGACAAACATGCTACACATCCACGCACGTATATATTTACGTACATGAGGGTCGCCAATGTCAATATTTTAGTACGAAGAAAAATAATATTAATTATGAAAATGGATCTGAAATTTGAAGAAAAAAAACACACACACATACAGATTAGTTATCACCCCAAGTGACAGGGGACTATTATTTATGGCTTTCATACAGATAGTCGAGGATCCTTCAAACGATTTAATTATATTTTAACGAGCGAATAGCGCAAAGAACACACATTGCATGTAGATATTATATTTCCACCGAAGCAATCAATATACTATAAACAATAATTCCAGCGTCTTTTCATCGAACGCACCTGGAAATAGATGCAAAACTATCTATTGCCCGAATATGTCAATGTGGGTTTTATTTCAGTCTGTGGCTCATGAATATCGCTGCATGTATCGATGGGGTTTATGGCCTATGAGCCGAAACTTTGTGGTTCATGAACCACAACAGTGGGTTAGGAGTTTGACAGTTTAAGGGTGCGTCTATAATGGAACACTCATTGAAGACAATTTATCCCCACCTTGCATTATAATTATAATAAATTGATAAGATAAATATTTGAGATTAAACAGAGACTTAAAGCGTCCTCACAATAACTATATTAATGTATTATTATCAATAATTCATTACCATTACACTAATGCATGGCTAATGCCCTCTGGAAAAATAATTCACTATGGCCGGCTTTATTTGTACTATTTTTACGATTGCTAAATGCGTACTAATCAACCGCCTTGTTCCTCAAAGGAAGACGACTGTCTCGGTAAAATGGTAATATTTGTTCACGTCAAACAGTAACGCACTAACCTTGTATTACGTAATTGGCAGTATCCTGGTTACTGGATTGTCTAGATTTAAAACATGCTTCGCTCTCTATGTTTTGAAATGAGAAGCTTATTTGATTAAACTGTTACTTTGAAAACAATTCCGTTTTTAGAGGAAGCGGCTGTCAAATTGTGATAACAAGAATATATCCCATTAATCAATGTATAAATGAGAGAGATTCGTTTTTACATCGCAACACCACGCGTAATTATATATATTCTGAAGGGCGCAACACTCCCACACATTTTCTGAAGAATGCAGTCAAAAAACGGCGACAGTATGAAACGGACACTACTAAAACGAAGAATATTCGCATTATTTTTTTTTCTCGAATTTTAAGAACATAACGCGCATGATATTGTATTATAACGCACAAATAAATACACCTATCTATTCACTCGTTCAAAATACCATCATCATGGAAAAAGCACTTAGTCGCTAGACTTGCTGTGATTACGACTCGCACCGTGCGAAAATTGCCAACGCGCACCAAAGCACGTATATTGAGACACATTAAAGAAAATAGTAACAACATCCATTTCATGCAGTTACTTTTTATTGAGTGTAAATCTCGAGCTCAGCGTATTCTAGATTCATTTCATAATACAATTAAAGTATTGAGGAAAGACTGTTGCCTTTACTTGTCATCTGTCTAAAATTACGGAGATGAACTGGTCAAGAAGCGGCCAACACCGTAATGCTGTTAGTGTGCGCGGGATATGATTGGTTTAAAATGAGTCAACCTCGTCACCGACGTTTGCAGATATAATGACGGGTGGTGTATTTGAGGTATATGAATCATTTTCACATTCACAAAAAAGAACGGACCAGTTGATGCTTCAATACCTACAATTTAGTTCAACTATTCTTATCTATTTGAATATCTACCATTCCAGCTGAAACCACCATTATAAAGTGACTATATGGTTCATAGTATACGAGGAGATACATGTGAATGAATTGTTTGCCTTCGACACCCGAGAGTGAAAAATATTTCCAACGAGTCGGCCTTTTTCAAAAACAAAACTCGCCGAAAAGTATCTGCTGTACTTAAACTATTGCAGATTAATCGATAAATTAATCTTCTGTTTGATACACAATTCATATAAATGATTGGTTCATGTAGTATTATAAAACATGCCATCGCTCAATAAGAGCGACATATTCGGAATGCTAGCATAATATAAATAATAATAGATATATTACGTCATAACGTTCAGTAGGTTTACATATATTAGGTTACCTGACATGGCTGGTTATGTTTTTAAATACGTGCTGCACGTGACTGTAAGTTGCTACCGCAATATAATGACATTAGTGCAATGGCATATATAGAAAAACAGATTCAACCTGTTCAGTTTATGATATACACACATTTCAGACAGGAAACGCACAATTGAGCAGCACATGGCAAATCTCACACAATTAACAGTCAATCTGACTGTGTTACGTAAGTTACTTCTGAAACATGGGGATTAGTGCGGTTCATATACACTATATTCAACATGTTCCAGTTATGATTGTTAACAAACGGACATGCAATTGGAGAATGTTAGGAAATACACATTCAAGCTAAAACATTGTGTGATTCAGATACTTTAATCGAGAATGGCAAACCCTTCTGTTGTGAACCTTCTTGTACAACTTTGGTTTTTTTGTAACCTTTTTGTCCTTGGGTTTCCTGTCTTTCAGTGGTGGCTTCTTGGTCGACGTTTTCTTTGGTACAGCTTTCCTCGTTACTGCCTTCTTTTTTAGCTTCTCTGGGAGCTTGCCGATTCTGAGACGACCATTTACGCCATTAGCATTAGCATCTTTGGGACGAACTAACAACCCAGATTCGATGCCGGATTTAAATTGCACGGCATAGACTGGATGTGATATGAGCCGGGCTGACATTAGAATGTCAAAATGTAAGATTTGATTGCTTGTACTGATGTCTTTTTCCGGTCTTTTAGTGCCTGAATAGCTTCAACTATCATATCCATTGTCTTGGGATGACTAGCTATAACATTCGTCTTCCTCAAAGACTTGTCTGAAGTTCATTCAACCGTGGTGCAGGTTTAAGAATCTTTGCTATTGACGAGATACAAGCAGAATACGAAAACAGAGTGACGAGAATTGTCTTTTAATACAGCGCCGATAGCAATCAAACGTCAGAGGGAACTTCTTGAATGAAGCGTAGACATGTTTTATGTATAATATCGCAATTATGAAAAATAAGATTGATGTACAAGGTTTTTACACAATCATACTATTAGGAAAAAAACATCAAAATAGACAAGACAAGAGTGCATGATGATTCCGCTGCAATGACTGATATGTAAAATTAATCAACCATATAGTCTACTGATACCTTCACAAACCAGTGCATTTAAAATCTAGTAATCATCCCCGCAACAGCAAATCCTCTAGAAAATAAACCCAGTGAACATCTCTCTTGGTACAGTGTCACCACTTTCCTAATGAAACTCGACAACACGGAAGTAGGACCGTGGTTCATTTCACTTATTATTCATTAATATTCCTGTCGTGAAAGGAAATGGAATAGCGCACTGTTAGATTAACAATGTGCCGTCCCTCTATCCAGGAAAATAGTGCCTATATCGTTTGTTCGGGTAAAATGAACCATAAAACACAGAACTTCATAAATAAAGTAGTGACATTTGGATTGATTTCCTTCAAATTACAGTTACCTTTACCCTTCAAATACTGCAATGTTTTCTTCTAGCGGAAGGTTTCACATATACTTGCTGTTAGATAATGTTTATTTTAAACATCATTATTCAATGACTACTCTAAGACTGCAATACATAAATATTAGAAAATTACACTTTTCTCTTAAGACATAAATAAGTATAGGACGGAGCATACAATATATGCTGACTGTTTTCCGAGATGTTAAGACAACTGTATTATGGTCAACAATTTTAATTACATTATTAACAGATATGTTTATTGGCATGTGACGTTATAAGTGCTGCACCACGTGACCGTTCTACAGGTGAGTAGCATAGCGAGCTATTGAATCAGTAAGGCCACCAATATCTAGGCACCGACGTGTACGAAATACGGAACGTACAGAGGTACTAAAAGAGCAAGAATTATTCATTGGTTTGTGGTGCATATAAGCTTCTGCTCGAGTGTGATAGCAACCTGTGGGCTTGTAGGTACGCTAAACCTCCAGTTCATGCATAGACCTTGGAAATAGAGTTCTATATGGTTCATGCATATCCAAATTTGCCTCAAGGGATTACTTTTCTTCCTCAACATTTCGCGTTACTTCAAATTGAACATGTTGTGGTGACATAGATATTTGTTTTCATTATAACACAGTTCGTGAACAAAATGTTGAATTGCATTGGTTGGTTGGCAGGTTATTCTAAAAATATTGTACAGTTAAAACACCCTATTACGTGGAAAATGTTGTCCTCTGCTGTCTACTTAAAATCTGTTAATTTGTTAATCCTATTATAGTCCACCACCCACCCATTTACATCAGTTTCCCTATTTATTGCACTAAACATGCATTTAAAATAATACACAATGCAGTCAATTCCGAATAGTACGAGTTCATATGTAAGGCTAAAATGTTACCGTAACAACGTATACATTAAGGACGATATTCCATAAATTAAGTGTTTCCTATATATGAAAAGAAAACTGCACGTTCAAATAAGTTCCCTCAGATTATACAGTCTTTAGACTGTCAACAACAATGCATCTAAACAGCAAATAACTTTAAAGCGCGGTGGTTGTCGCGCAGCGCGTGTTCGAATTTCATGTAAATAAACAATGTATTTTACACGCGTTGTATACGTCGCTATGAGTCCCATATCGAACAGGACGCGACACGACGACTACTGCCCTTTAAACATGAATAAACCCAAAAGGATGCGTTAATAAGGGATGCAGTAATAATAAATAATCTTTTACAAGAAAAAGATATTACACTATATCAACGACATAACAATGCGTTACAATGGCAAACTTAGATACGGATGGTATATTTGACCAAATAGCATTAGCCCACAAATATTTTAACATTAACCATTCGTCAGTATTTGAAGATTTAATATAGAATCATATTCTGACTCCAAAAGTAAACCAACGTTTTTAAGTTATTATTTTCTGTCCTTTTCCAAGAACTAATTATTAAGTAATGTCACCAAATCTCATAAAATAAATTAATGTAGTCATTATTAATAACAAGAGTCTATTAGTATTTCGTTAAATTGTTAAACACCAAGCGAAATATGATGTCACTTTGTCAGTTTCGATATACATAGAAAGGTAAGCTGCATTTACATAATACTATTTTCTAAAATAATATATTGCCAGTTCTCACAAAACAATCAGTCATATTAATCACACAAACATGGTTGCCATGGAAATTATCAGTAACAGTTTTGTTCTTTTAAATACATCGACGTCCATCATAAAACATAATAGCGCACATCTCGAGTTATAGCAGTTCAAGACACATAACACTTTGATTTTTGTTCACAATTTGTCATGAACCTTTGCTTCGTGGGGAATACTGCAATTACAACTCGCTGTAAGTAGCACGGCTGTATTCTCCAGCGTGGTTATTGTCTGATGACGAAAAGCGCAACAAAGTATCACGTTATTCAAATATGCGTCCCGTATTCGGCTGTGCTAACGTTACCCAATGAGTCTATAATGATTTCTTCTAATTCGGTGAACCCTCCAGGAGATGAAAACCTGAGCAGTAATCATAGATGAAGAATCCCAGTTATCGATTAGTGAAGATTATTATCGCGCCATAATTACTTCGAACGTGTTTATTTCCTCGCGACGGCAACTTTGAAGTTTAATACTTGGCTGAAGCAGGTACCGTAACCACGTCTACATACGCCATTTGTAAGAACATAGCGTGGAGAGTGACTCTGTCGTAGCCAAGCAACAAACAACAAGCTTTACTAGTATAATTAAAGAAATGTAAGTGCATCTCAACAAATTTTGCCAACTCTTAAATCCATTGGATTCGCGTTCGTTGTTATGACAATTAATATCGCTGAGAAGTGTAAACACTTAACATTCAGTTTCTTCGGAATCCATGGTTTCATCTGCAATACTGCGCACAGTACTCTCTGCAGGATGTCAGCGTTGTCGAGCATTCTGGAAGCCGACAATAACCACAGTTCGGAAATAATACTTTCTCCCTTTTCTGCGTACCATTTACATCCGGTTTCATATTGAATAATGCGTTATTTTTTACTCCAACGTCTGGCACAACCGATCGACGGATTGAACGATGAGAGGAATTCTGGAACGTGATTGCCAAAAGACCAAATATTGCAATAACTGCTGCCACCAATGTGACAATGGACCGATGACGAACCATCCTGTCATATGAAATGAAATGCAATCATTGGAAAGCAGAACAACAAATGATATGAGTTGTCGCAATTCAAATATATTGCAAAAAAAAACAGTATTTAGCCCTGGGCCTCACTAACCTGTTAGCGACTGCTAGTTGTCGTAGTCCTGCCTCGTACGACGTATACCTTATAATTTGAACGTCGAGACAATATATTTAGTGAGTACAATAATCGTACATTAGTTAACATCGGAAGACTGTGCTATTGCATAATCAAGCTGAGGCAAGAACACAGTCTAGCACTTCGTACAAAATGAATACTCAGACTGGGAGACTCTTTGTAGATATCTTGACAGTTGAGTGGTTCATTACGAGCGTATCTCTCAATTACGGCAGCTTATTCGTGCGAGCCAAGATGTCAGGTTATGTTGAAGTTATCAAATTATAATTATTTCATCATCTCAGTGGTTACTGCCGCAAGTAATGATCCTAATTTGCATATAGCTATGGCGGCTGCGAGATTCTCTCGGGATTACACGTCTAGTATCAATTGCTGTATACGCACATGTCGTTATATGTATCCTCATTAGATGCGACTCGGTGGCGATTAGAAGCTTAAATTAGAAAATACTCGCCAGTATAGCGGAACTCATAAACTAGTGCAAACGTTTCTTTCCGGTTCATGTGACGATAATGATAAAATACAGCGCAACTACACGTTCTCGTCGCCATAACATAAGTCGATTTAAGAGTAGTGAATTTCGGGTACGGGGTATGTTGAATACAGTATTCTGACATGTTTACGCTTACGCATTTGTGACTTTAGTGTAAATTGCAAAAATTACTTCCTGACTCACCTCATCCATCCGTGTTGCTACCGGCTCGCACTCGCTTCCTAGCCTATGTATAATGTTTCGGTTAACTGTCGCTATATTGAGAGAGGGGTGAATGGGTATGAAACCGTGCGAGCGGACGATTTCATCGAGTATTCTGAAGCACAGCTGTATATTTGTAGTATGGTTGGTATGACTCGAAGTAGTTTTGCACCAATCAGTTGCAACCCAAGCGGGAATAGTGCACAAAACCGCCTTACAATCTCAACAGTTCTAAAGGAAGCGACTAAGCGAAACTATTACATAATATATAAGTGTCTAACATTCTCATTCCTATGTGCAAACAACGATGTCGTTTTCCGCTGTATGTCGCTGAGGTGTGCAAACCTGTAATACCCATTACAGTAATGCAACATGTACTATCCTTATGACAGACCGGCACGATAAAAGAAAAGTGCTGGGCTTGGAGATGACTGGAGAATTATTCCGATTGGAGAACAGGAACCTAAAGAAACTTACATGTATTCGTCAATGTCGGATCAACGCATGCTGCGGTCATGCAATTGTTTCCACGGCAAATCTATTTATTACGGTTCCACGAACAGTTGAAAGAGCGTGTGTTTTTTTGAAGCCTAGCAATATTTTCGAACGGGTGCTGCCAAAGAAGGTTATACATTACTGCATTAAATTTCTGTTATTGCCGCCCTTATTGTGGCCTTAAATATGGTTACATCTGTTATGAATTGCTCATTTGGCTCAAATTAAATCGAATTTGAATATGGATACAGTGGAGCAACTGGTTGTGTCTCAAGATCTCACTGGTATGAACCCGGTCTATTGTCAACACTTGGGCTTACATTGGGTGAAGCCACGGTCATTTTACAGACATCGTATTGTGGTATGACTTATGGAAAATATTTGAGACTACCCAATAGTGGATCACCTAATATGGAGACAGCTGTTAAGGTGACATAATCAGAACAACGTAACATCAATATAGCCGAATAATAACCCGGTAATCTTGAAATAATGGTCAAACAACTGAACGATAATGTAATATTAACGACGTAATATCCAAATTATACCATAATAATATTGATCTAACATTCACTCTCCATTAATTGTTCTTCTCATACGCTTTTAACAACGAAATACAGAAAATGTAATAGTTGTATGTTCAACCATATAACCTTTTGGAAGTATATCTCAAGAGGGAATCAAATTGCACGAATAAACATAATTCATCTTTGATTGGAAACCTTGCAAGACATCCTTGTAGTGTAATCCCAGTATGATATATTACGAATTCACTGTGATGACGTCAATAGCGCATTCATTATGTCATGTCTGACTTAATAATTATCAAGATGAAATTGATTAGTGAGACGGAAATGAACAACACCCTCACATTTATAGATGCATATGCTTCATATTATTTAACTTACCTAATTAAACTATTAATACAACTTTATTTAGTTCTAAAGTCATCTTGTATGCAT
Organism: Saccoglossus kowalevskii; assembly: GCF_978046115.1. NCBI lineage: Eukaryota > Metazoa > Hemichordata > Enteropneusta > Harrimaniidae > Saccoglossus > Saccoglossus kowalevskii. Next base: position 9,603,323 of record NC_140659.1, read on the forward strand.
ATATGCGGAATATTAGCATTACTGCAAATTGAATAGGTTCTTCTGCTGTATTAATAAAAAAATAATCTGATTTATAATAATCATTTTTGTTTCCTTTTTTCACTTTAATTTAGCGATATTACAAAAAATTAACAAAACCAATACATGTGCCAAGCATGTAGTTACAATACGTAATATAAGTTATTAAGTAATATAAAAAAAAAACGGCAATATACAAACAAAAAATCACACATATTCTGTTCAATGCGGAATTCATACAAACTGACCAGACAATAAAATAAATAATGACCAAGTCGTTAGATTACAACTTACGTTTTATTATTATCCATTGTATATAAAGAAAACAAACTCCACTGGTACAGGTAAAGATGATCTTTGAAGCCTGTAATTATTGCAGAATATTTTAGGTTATTACTTGACAATCCTGTGACATCGCGTCGTATTTACATGTGATCTTGTTTTGTTTTTTTAACAAACGACTTTTTAAAATACCAGTATCACAAAAATAATACTTTATCATGCATTGTTTTTTTAAGATGTGTATCGGATGTGGAACAAATACAGAATCGCAGTAAATATTGTTATTTACACTGAACGTATGTGTACATGTGATAGTTTGCGCAGTTCAGATTTCAAACCTTGAAAACTGCCTAGATTTCTGTTCGATTACTCGTTCTCAACCTTGGGACGCCAGCTAGAATATTCCAATAGAGAAACATAAAAAGTGGTAATAAACAAATGTAAAAACAACACTGACGTGCTACATGCAGTAAATAACAAACTAATAGTTCGTAGAATATAAGTAAATACATTGCACTAACTGTTTGATTTAATGAACCATACAATATATTATAATTATCGGATATTCAGTAATTTGATCTGCCTAGCTCTTCCTTGATATTGCAGCATGGTAATCATTTGCAGTATTTACATTTTCTCTAAATCGTATTTGTCAAATGAGAATGATCTGGATTTTATATTAGAGCAGTGAATTAAGACTATACAATTTTATTGAAGAAGAGTTGATCTTAAACATAGATTCCATCATTAGTAGTTTTAGCTCAGTAAAGTATACTGTAAAGTATATAACTCGTATATATATATCGAATAGCACTGATATTTTTACCGTGTACTTGATTAGAGTATTGTGTTCCTGAAATCCGTATTTATGATTCTCTAGGAATTTACTCGCAAAAAATCGGATAACGTATATTCTTTGTAAATTATAATAAACAGGATACGCGATGTAATCGACCAAGGAAACTGCGTAATTCCCTGATTGAAATTTATATCTCTGTGTCTGTACTTTGATTTGGTTATTGTCCCCGTTAACGGAGTATATGGAAATAGAAACAAGACGATCAGTGTATCCATGGCAACCGTCCACGTTGCAGCCATGAGTAGTAACCATCAAATAAAAGTATGTTACATTTTTGATTTTTTATCCTAAAAAAACACAGCCGAAGAACCATGTGAATAGGTTTACCAGTAAAACTTGGTTAATGTTTTCATCATATTTGCTTTCTTCATGTGGTTGCAATCAACGCGATATTTAGCTATGCGAGAACTAAACTGCGTCAATTCCAAAACATAATAAAATCAGAATATATTCAATCTCTGTACGAATCTAATAAAAGGAAGCTTCGGGACTACAGTTGCAAGGCAATGATTGAATAATTTGAGATGTGGGTGTAAGGAGGGCTTACGTAATTATTCAAATATGAATTTATTTGTTAGATTGGCAATTATTAGAATTAATCATTTAAAATTTGTAAAGATCTAAGGGTTACGTGTATATACATTTGTAAATGCGAGAAATCAAAATTACTGGCACACTAAGACGGCTAATTACTGTTATCAATATCAGACAAGTTAATCTGATATGAACAGAATTATTAATGATAATTTGTTTACTCTCAAGTGAAATCAGAACATTAGGATCATTGCATGATATTTGGCTGTCGTAGCGTCAAGATTTAATTTATACGAAACGAATTACGTGTTGTACATGAGAGATTTAATTATGTCTTTATTTATTATAACGAATTACGTGTTGTATACGAGAGATTTATTTTATGTATTAAACTATTATAATCTAAACTTATAACAGCTAACATTCGGAGGTAGGATTTATAGCCCAGAGTTAGGCGCAATTGACATGACAAGTACAAGTGGTATATAATATCATATGCTCTATTATCACGGTTGAATAAAATAAGTCTATGCACGCCAGGATCCAATCCCGGCATGTAGACACATTTTATGTAACATCATTTTCAGCAATGAATTTGATTTCCGGTTATTAGTTCCCAAATTGAATGCGATCATTTCACAAGCGAGGTACATATCTGTCATTACATTAACAAGTGTCTAAGACGGGCTCGCATATACACATGCATAGTAGGGGGGCATGACTGAGCCGGAACTTCACACACAAACAAATAGACGATAATTCACACAATCATAGATTGACAACACTAATACGCACTCTTTATTGAAATTGAATACTATTATTGTCAAGCTTCGAGATCTGTCAGTAGCTTGTGAATTTGGGTTCGTCGGATGCATACAACTTAATTAGTAAGTATTCTTTCAACCGGATTAACAACTTATATGAATTGTGTGTGCTGGATTTATGTATCACCAGTCTCAACGTCAGTCGTGAGTTTGGGGCTTGTATGTTCGATGCGGAAATCAGATCCAATTTTAGTTATCAAGCCTAAAACCAACAAGACTGCGCCGCATATATTAATCACAGAATCGTCAATTCTGTGTTGAATCTCAACCTTCGTTATAGACGCATCTGTGCGCCCTCTTACGCCAGCTACACCCTCACGCAGGGTGGTAGACGGAAGGTGGAAACTAGAATCAAACCAGTGTTTCCAGTTTGGTGTAAGTATAACAACTAAACATTTAATTTTTTAAAAGATGTTTTTTTTTTCCAAATGTTTTTAATTTCAAATTCATTAAATTTGTTTTTAACATCTTTTTTTATAAAATCCACTTTGTTTTTAAAAATCAGTTTTAAAAATCTTATTTAAAAAAGTCAATATTCAAACTTTATCATCTATATAACCTTTACCCTTATCAATCTATATATTTTTTCGAAATTGTTGTTTGTTGTTATTCTTTTCAGGATAACATTGAGAAATCACAGCGCCTCATACGGTGACTCTGACGTATGCCTCGTATTTAACCCTTCAAACTTCATACGTATATATGTTATTTTGACTTTGAAGTCAATTTTGACTGATTAATCTCTAATTTTTCTATGTTAATCGATGGAATTCCCATTTAATTCTAATGTGTTGATCAAATTTTCTGTCTTCAATTCCAAAACCATTTCACTTTATGACTCATATCGACTGCGTTATAAGACACAGGTAATATCCATAGACGACGTACTAAGATTGTTAATATGACCATATCGATATAATGTCGCATTCGAACATGCTGGAAGATCTAATAACAAGCTGCCTTGAGCTTAATAGTGTTGTCAGTCATGAGATGTACATTGCCTACACCCGATGATATTACTACTAGAGGTTCTAGTAGTAATTCAAAATTCAACTGTTTTAACCTCTTTTGAAAAAAACAGTAACGTTAGTTGTAAGTTTAGGAAAAAATGACAGAAACAACGTGCAACAAAATCGCCCATTGTATCTGTATTACACACAGTTATTATATACTTGTTTTCTTTTGCGTTTTTTGGCTTAGACCATTAGCGTATATGCCATCGCCAAACTCAGTACAAGCACTGGAAATCGACGGAATACACTGAGAACCCAATGAGGCCTATTTCACAACCACACACCATCGATTTATCCACATTTCTTTTATTGAATGCAGTATAATAAATATTTTAAAATACAAGTTTAAAATAAATTTTAATATAAAGAAGCGATTTTGGTTTTCAAAACGAAATATATATTCTTATGGTGATAATGAAATGACACTGTCATACATCGTATTGTGGAAAGACGGGTATGACGGATCTTAGAGTGAGTAAAACACGAACCACACTTGATAATACTCAGTATCATCTCAGTGGAATGGTAACATTTTCTGTGCTTTCATGTTTTATTATATTTTATGAAGAACAGCCCAAATAAGGAGATATAAAATGACTATAATAAATACTATAGCATTTTACTGTAAAAGTGGTCAGCTTGACTAGATTGCCTAGTATAAGAAATGCATTAGATTGCATTTCGCTCAGACAACCAAACACGTTTGTGTGTGTGTGTGTGTGTGTGTGTGTGTGTGTGTGTGTGTGTGTGTGTGTGTGTGTGTGTGTGTGTGTGTGTGTGTGTGTGTGTGTGTGTGTGTGTGTGTTCTGGTGGTTGGTGTTTGTGGGCGGAAATTTGTCGATTGGGGATAACAACAACTCGGATGTGGTGTGTCAGTGCATGTTGAATACCACCATGTACCACCACCAGCGTCAACACCAGCATCACCACTGCGACTACCGCCGCCATCACCACCACGAGCGCCATCGCCAATACCACCGCCACCACTGTGACTACCGCCGCCACTTCCACCGCCGCCACCAACACGCCGTCGCCAATACCACCAACACCACTGCAACTACTGCCACCACTTCCACCACCACCAGCGCCATCGCCAACACCACTGCCACCACTGCGACTACTTCCGCTACTTCCACCACCGCCACTACTACCAGCGCCATTGCCAACACCAGAACCACTGCAACTACTGCCGCCACTTCCACCACCACCAGTGCCATTGCCAACACCACCGCCACCCTTGCCACTGCCGCTGCCACTTCCACCACCACCACCACTACCAGCACCATCGCCAATACCACCGCCACCACTACGACTACTGCCGCCACTTCCAAAAACACCGCTATCGCCAACACCACCACCACCACTGCAACTACTGCCGCCACTTCCACCAACAACACCATCAGCACTATCGCCAACACCACCGCCACCACTGCGACTACTTCCACTGCCACCACCGCCATCGCCAACACTACTGCCACCACTGTAACTATTGCCACCACCATCAGCGCCATCACCAACACCACCACCACCACTGCGACTACTGCCACCATTCCAACGCCATCGCCAACACCACTGTGACTACCGCCACCATTTCCACTGCCACCACCATCGGCACCATCGTCAACACCACCGCCACCACTGCAACCACTTCCACCACCGCCACCACCAGCGGATTTGTGCTGGATGTTTGGCATAGAAAGATTACTCTCATTATAAGCCCCTGTGAACGGTAGATTAACTTCAATTGGGTTCTTTGCTTCATAAATCTTCTCACCGTGTCTACATTTGGTTATAACGGCTACTAAAACCCGTTGTTTATGAAATGCAAAATTGGCTTTATTGATATATTTGATCTATAGCTAATCAATACTTTTCCCAAACTCACCATTACCCAACTACCAGTCCTAGTTGAACACAAACGGAATGATGGCTGAGAAGTAGATGACAATATTAGTTTACAATCAATATTCTTGCGTATAGTCTCTCTGTTTAAATCGATATGAGTCGTTAGGTGGCGCTATTTTATGACACATTATTTATTTCAATCATTGATACAGGATAATGAGGAGTACTATTTGTGTGTTTGGTAACAATATGAGATCTTTACAAATCGGATAACATTATCAGCGAAGTCATTATTCTCATTCTACCTTGTTGCCATGACAACTATATTTCCTGATTATTCAAGGTAGAAAATGTAAACACAATTAGTCCTGACATGTCAAAGATACGACAGAACAAACGTAGTCAGGCCATGCATGCCTACAATCGTATTTAAGAAAGGAAATGATGATGTAAATCTGGAGATATCTACTAGTATGTCCGTCTGAGTAAGGCATACACCTTTGCCGAGCTGGTAAATTATATCAAATGTGCAGCAGAAGCAGAAGGTGTATAATTATTGTTCTTGTTTCAAATATATCTGACCCAGGGAATATTATTGAAGGTCTTAAATCAGCAATAGGTGTAATTATTTTTTTACATTTGTAATAAAATATTTCCTGTGAAGTGTATAGAGGGCGCCTTTCAATGAAATATACAGGGATACATATAATGACAACTTACCGCGGTCCTGGAAGAAATGGCCACATTGATTTCCAATAATGGTGTACGTCTCAATTTCCCACAGTCGTCGTCACGTGACTGTTTTCAACTAAATAGTGACTACTCGACATTTAGTTTCGCATCGGATTTTATGTGATTGTAGCCTTGTGTAGAGTTACTTTTCTCACGAAACTGGGGCATATTTTTGGAATTATATTTGAACAACACAATTTTTAAAATCACACCTTTTGTCGCTTTAATAGATACGTTAATACAAACAGTGGAATACAGAACAATTATTCTTGGTTGCCGTGTCTGCAAAATGTTTCAGAGGATGATTATTTGTCTTTCATTGTATCTCGGTCTACAAATACGTGGAGAACTTTTTAGACAACTTCCTACCTGATTTTCATAATAACCACACTGTACCATTGAAAACTTCATTGCATTCTTCGCTACTTGACAGCAGACATACACTGAACTGAACTGATCATTAAAGCGTGGGAATCGCCACCTGCGCACGCATCAGATGGCTATAGCGTGTCATTGTTTACAAATAAGCGTCTACCCACGATTCTTTGCGTTTTAAGCGTGTATTGTTGTTATTGTCGCTTGAGACTCAATTCCCGCGCATGCGCAGGTGACGACCCTCCCGCTTTAACCAGTTTGTGCCATTTTTGCTTTGGGTATACTTAGCCGTATTCTTAGTGATTCTGATTCCACGTATATTTACGGAGAGTTTTATCTAGTTGCAATCAAGTAATCTGGAACTAGTTTTATCTACGTATCTTTAGCATATATTTGAAATTAACAGTTAGTTGCAAAAATATTCACAGAAAAAGTATTTCAATAGTTTTAATAAACGTCTATGTATTATAGTCACTCTCACTTGTGTACTATCGTTAGCGTGTTCTTGAGATCATCCACTGTATACATGTATATGTATTGGCAAAGACTGGAGAGAGGATCGGGGGTCATCGATTGTTGTACATTTATTGTAGATTCAATTTGTTGATAATTATATTCAAATGAATTTGAGATACTAACACATTCAAGTTGTCCCCATTGACTTTTCTTAATAATAACAAATGTTACATTCTTATAAAGAAAAAAGAACGTTTGTATATGGTCAATACCACTTTAAGATTCCCCATCTGAGATTATGTTTTACCAACTAAATGAAGTCAACATCGTTCACAACTTGCTTCAGTTTTTAAAAAGACAAGTCGTTATACCAATTAAATGAAAAGAAGATGATCGATTCAAAATATTTTAAAATAAAAAAGAACAAACGAATAATCTTATTTATGGCGAGTGCTTGCAATACATTCAAATCCACGCAAACACTAGTAGCGACTGTACGTCTGTGAGTGCATTTACAGTTTAGAAGTACAAGACTTGTAAATTGTGCATTTTTTCCCTTTCTTCAATTTCCTACAACAAAGTTTATGCAAATATTTATTATGTTTTATATTAATGAAATCCGAGAATGTGGAGTTGCGACACAGACGCATTATTCGGCAACAGATCTAATGAGAGCCTGGAACAATATACAGCAACTCAACTCAACTCAACGTGTTTCTTAATTTTACTTAGTACGTTGAACACAAACTGAGCTAGGCGGACATAACCACGTCAATCATCTACAAAAAAATAATTCGTCCTTCAATGTATCTTTCAATATTCCACAGCTTCCATAATAAACATATTTGTATCTGTAACTTGCTGTCACTTACATAGTATAAAAACATATAAAGTCGTCTTATCACTTAGCATCCGGCCTTTCCCGAAACTACATGGTAATCACCGGACACGTGTCTCAATTTAGATGTGAAACGAAGACCCCGTGCCACCTGTAGCTATATAGACCCCAATTATTCGGGATTTATCGACTGTAAGCCATGATTGCCGCGTATACACGTCACACCTGCGCTTTAATGAACACTCGTCTTCGTATATTTGTCGTTGGCTGCATATCGTGGAAACATTAATGCGCACGCCAAATGGACCCAGCTGTCAGGATGTGTACTTCCTTCTTGAACAAAACTATATATATATATATAGGTATGTTCGATATTCTACACATATTTTGTATTGTAATTTCTCATAAACTAATATTTTGTTTTGTTTTACTATCTGTATGATAACTACAGAATTGAAGAACTACGTAAATACGCATGCGCGTTGGATTACTGGTACGTAGCATGAATTCAAAAATGTCCATTTGCTTGAATAATTGTTATATATGTTTTTACTTCACCATAAATCATAATTTAATGTGGACAGCAAAATTAAATATAGAAAATAATGTTACCCTCAATGTCAATTGATTATACAAGCGGCGCCACTCAGGTATGAATTTTCGAACACAGCCACATACAATTAAAGCGTGGTAGTCGTTGCGCTGCGCATGTTCGACATTTGTGTTGATAAACATTGATTTTCCCACAATCCAATGCGCTCTTCAAATAGAAATCACAAGTATGAGGTTTGACCTAGGCGCGACTTGCACTTATTACCGCCGGAGACTCCTTCGATACCTTCCAATCACATGAAAATTACCTAATTAAAGCTTAGAAACGTCAGTTCGTACTCGTTGATCTGCGCAACAGTCAAAGTCGCCATCTTTGTTTATATGAGACCGATATATCTCGCACATGCGCAGCGCGATGACTACCGCGCTTTAAGTTGAACGCGCCGAGCAAAGAACCAATCAAAGGCTCTCACAATTTTTAGGCAAAATCGACATTACTCTAGACCGTTTACTAGTACAAAGTGTACTGACATTTTGCTTACATTAGATAGGACCGGTAGAGAATACCAAAATGGAAACCCGTTAAATGACGACCGTCGTTCTCTTTCTGTCGAAAGTATAAATAGAGCAGGGAGTGATGAAATATGTGGCCAAACTCAGCGTAGAGTCTTCGCTTTGGTTAGTCAAAGTTCAAACTGCGACTTCAAACACTTTGGAACATTTGGCGGCACTACGTAGAAAGTGGCCCAGTGAAGCGCCGAACACATACTATGTACACACATGTCTACAAAGATTCTATGTATAATGCTGGTTCAAGGCGCCGAAAGTTCATTTCTGAGCCATCCATCGTACGGCCATTCTCTGGTAGGAACGCGAGGCATTCAACTCTGAATTTTCACTATAAATAAACCCACTTCCTAGTATAAAATCTTTAGTCCGCTTGTACAGATATATCTTGTTTATAATGAACGCGCAGTGTACTCCTGTACTGTACAACTTGAGACGCGGTGCTTTTGATTGTTGTCAGTTTTTCAAAACGTTACTCCGGTAGTAAATTCAGAACTAGCAACCTTTATTTTAACCCAAACTAGTTGCTGTATATTTACATGCGGACCCCAGGCACGTCCGTTGCATCATATGACCACAGCATGGAGCTCCAGAAAGCATTTTATTTTGAGTACGTCTAACCCATAGACGAGACTTCGGCCGGCGTGAAACGAATAAATATCCAAAATAGGATATATCTCAATTTTCTATAACGCAGTATCTCCTACAATTGGTATAAATGAACATCATCGAATGGGAAATGCTATTATTTACAACTAGTACTAGTATGGGATGAGATCGCGTGGAGAGGGGGGGGGGTTGTCTCGTATGACAAATATCTAAATATCCACAAAATGTATTTAGTATGCGAATTCGTACTGAGATGATTGTATTGATCACGTATAACGCGTATATTTTAATACAGTTTAACATCAATGTACATGATATGGTTCTGTGTAATAACAACTTTAAATTGTAACACGTGACTTTATGATATGACCCGAGGTCTACATAAAATGATGTTGAGCATTACTCGGCAATCAACCAAACGCAATGGGTATTCGAAGTACATATGTCTCAACCGATGATAAATTTTATATATTATAAACAGTTTGAGTAAATGTATAAAACAATGACAGGCGTACAGAGAAATGGCCGAAATAGGCTTGCCAATAACTATTTTAATTAAAAACTTGTGCTTCATACAGCGATATAGTCCTTGCCCTTGTAACTGATGTATATTAGAGTAGTTGGAATAGGTTCCACTTTAATTAAATATAAAATACGACGCACATCATGCAATAACTAATTTGATGTGTGTATTCGCTGGGTACGTGGTGGAACTATCTACACGTGCGCAGTGTAAATTATCTGATCAGCAAACGTTGTAGTGAATTACAGTGACCGTTGCTGGTTGGTAAGTACTCCGGAACATTCATTTAGTGCTCTTGGAAATGTTCATTTCTTCATTATGAATATGGACTGGATGTGATGTGATTTATGTTTCCATTTATGTTAAGTTTCCAAGTTGCTATTTTATATACGATCTTTATTTAATAGTTAACTAATACAAAACTGTTATAATTGTAGTAAGTTAGTTGTACTACAACTGTATAATGGTAAAACACTAGTCTCTTCCAAAAATTGCAATTAACGCCACCATGAAATTTAAATGTCGTACCTTACGTTTCGTTTCGTTTCGTTTCGTACCATTTCCATATTCACAACGTACCATAATTAGATTTACTTTCCAGGTTAATGGTTTATAGTAATAAAAAAAAAACTCAGATCCCGGCGGAATGACTTTTGCATAAATATTGATGTATTTAGCTATGTACATGCATTTCTGTAATTTAATTCTGATTTATGTTGACATTGTGATTTACCTTGGTACACAGGCATATCCCTGTATTTCGGTATTTGGACCATAATGTGTATCAACTTTATTACTATTTACACTATGTGTAAATAACTTTGAAGACAGACGCGAATAGGTAGGATATCTATTCCGTAAACAGAAGATTCAATGACGTGAATGTTAAACATATTTTCAATTGTCGTTCAATGCTACTGGTGATTAATGTAAACTGTTTTTTTTTAATTATTTTAATTATTTAAATGTTATGGATGAATGAGCATTTTGTCTAACAATATGTCCTCCACAGTGTTTATTTAATGTTCTATTGCGTGTGTGAACCATTCCGCTTGACTGGCGTCGGACAGCTGCAAGGATACCATCGCACTCTCAAGGGTCGTGGTAAGTAATGTCATGTGCGTTAGTCTCCATTTGATAATGATCCGTGCCCATGTGTATTCATGTATGAATTTTCGCGATGTTTATCGTGTTTTACCATTATTTAATCTGTGTTAGTGCTGAATTATTTCAATATCAGACAGCTGTTTGGTAGAGAGTCTCGCATACAAATTACGATAAGTATCTTCACCGAATGGATCTGTCTTTCAAAGATGTTTTCATCACATTTTTGTCATTAGGGATTCAAGCACAGAACGCGAGGATCTTATGAGATTTTCCGCCACAGTTTGCACGCTAAGCATCATTTGAACCGTTTTTGTATCAAACTGCCTACTATAATTATATTCTCACTTTTCTTGAAGAAGTTGAAATGAAGAAGGTTAGAAGATGTCCCACATTTTAAGTCAAATTAAGATTTGTTTTGGGAGAAAAAGAATAAAATATTCTACAATGTAAACAATATAAATTATACATTATGACCTGAATTTATTATTAATGCAGTATGTTTTAGTAGAATATATCAACGAGCAGAAATTATATTTAATATTTTTTCCAAACAATAGACGCGTTTTAACATCCATTTGGAATTCCTGACCAACTACAAGCAACATTTTACCACATTTGCCAAAAAAATACCAATTATCTTGCAATATATCAGTGAATAAGTTGCAATAAGCTGTGATAATCAACTCGTCACATTAAATTCAAACCCGAATATATGCAGTGTGGTCTAGTCTAATAGTTGATAACAGTATAATAGTGCCGTAGACAATAATGTAGCTCGTAAAAAAATAATTATCACCGTTAAGCTATTATCTTATGTTTTAGAATTCGTATTCCCATCGATTCACTCTTTTTCGTCTTTCGATGTATTGCTTTCTTTCAATTCAATGGCGATACATACGTTTGCTATTCTCCAATGATGTACGTCCCATCAATGTGTACGATTTCACACCATCAATTTTCCATACATTGACAGCAGTACCCCTCACTCGGTATGCCCGGGCCTGTATAGTATATGCAGATCTAATTTTTTCTTTAATGTATTACAACAATGTTTTTGCAGAGAACAACAGATATAATGACAGTGTAGTTAAATAGATAACAACCTATCCCAAATTGCATTAATACCACTTATTTGGTTGTACCCCTAAAGTTTGTTTCTAAGAGAAATTATTTGATTATTTCTCAAAGTTGATCGAAGTTCTCATTATTTTTTCGAAACATCTGACATCAACTCTTGGTTTTGTTGATTTGCTCTTTAAAATCGTTACAGTCAAAGCATGGTCTAGCCAAAAAGAGCAGTATGGTTTTCAGAAAATTAAATGGTACAATGAATTGTTCAATGCTGATTTAAGCATACATGTACATGTGTCATTCAGTCTGTGAATGCGAATCTTTCTTATAATCTGCATTCAGATCAGCGAATGTTAATACGTCTCAAGTATTGTTAAATATTAGCAAGTGGCTCGCCAAATCGAGAATTATAAGATCTGATGAGTACTTTCATTGTACAATCACACAGAACGAATAAATAATAATAGAAGGACGAATAGAAGAATAATTTATCTTTTATCACGTAACAAAAATTGTTTGACTGAGACAACGAATGATCAGTCTAGCAATGATGAGCTTTTTTGCTACTTATCGACCATCAGTCACCATGTCGGAATAGTCAACGAAAACCTGAAGAACCCCACTCGAGCGGAGCGTAATGTTAGACAGCTATAAGAGCATTGATGGAAATCACGGAAATCGTGAGAAATCAATTGACGGTGGTTATATTTACTGCATATATGCTCCTCAACAAATATTCCATTTCCCGTCAATTTATGACTCATTTGAGGACATTGCTCTAAATATTCCGTGCGAAATATTTATAACTAATCCCTCTATCAAACATCGATTTGTTGTTTACTAAATAGAAAGACAATGATTACTGTTTGTATATCATATAGGTAAAAACAACACCCATGTTTCCCCCACTCTTTGAGAGCGCGGCGTTAATTAAACTATTCCCGATAATTCGTGAACATGTAGCTCTAGAGATGTATACACTTTATAAAGAAATAGAAATAGGGTAATAGGAATGTGAATACTTGGAATTATTATCTTTGCAAGCATTTTGTTATGTTATGGATAACAACCGCCAAATCGGAGGTCGTTTCACGGGATTGTTATGTCTTTTATTCATTCAGCCCACATGATCGAAATTTCTATAGTTTTTTTTTGCAATACAGGGAGACAATGATTTATGTCGGTGATTGTTAACTGTCGGAAATTGTGCAGACTCTACACAATGTGCGTGGTTCTTATGCCTCAAACAGTGTAATTTAGCGTCACTGGTCTGAAGGTTTCCAATCTCATTCGTTTTTCCCTGTGACATAACAACTTTACAAAACAAGTATGGTTAATATTATACCCAGTGTTATTCCATGCGTTATAATTGTCATTTTAACGATAGTCGCTTTAGGCCGCAGGAATAATGAATTTTTGTATTGCTTCAATAATCTATATCTTAGATTTAGATTACGATTTCATCGGAGAACGTTTTACATGTTTTCACTAAACATTATAATGCATTCTCGTTGAACTTGATTACTTGCTAGTTCGAAGTACATCCACAAATAGGATTGATGTTGTACTTTACTAACTGAACACAATCATCACACGAGTACATTGTCAAGTACATTGTCTCCTGGTGATCATATCTACAAAAACAATTACACGCATAAGATACTAGATTCAATTCCTTTTGTTTCTGTCGCCTCTTTAAAACTCTACACCGACTTATGTCTTTAGTCTATTTCAGTTTAGACTAACGTAAAATAAAAGTCGCATACAAAAATGATTATGAGACGAAATGAGAAAATTTTAGGTATCAATGCCGCATTTAAATGTAAACACGCCAATTACGACTCTTATAATTTGACGACAGGTTCTGCTTACCAAAATCAAAACACTAATAATTGTCAGTCACTTTTATTATGTTAGTCCATTCAAGAGTAATGTGCGTGCAATGGATCAGGCATTCGAAATGTCAACATAATAAATGAAATGCTCGCAGGTGTTACTTAGCATTGTACAGTCATTCAACAGTGTTCATGCACGGTCGATAATACTGCTGAAGATTAGGGTTTATCAGTTGTAATATAGTTTTACAATTGTGATAAGAAGTTGCCTTTTATGACAACAACACATCTGGACAAAATATCTGTTTTGCAAGAAACTAATCAATTGCACTTCATTGCCATTTTCAATGAATGGATTTCATTTCCTGGATTGCTGATGGCTTATGTACCTTGCAATCAGGTACTGGCAATACGATCCTTGTGTACACACATCTAATATAATGTATTTTTTAGTAAAGTATTGTAAATTCGTGGTAGAAAAATTGCAATACTTGCTAAGCAGATATTCGTTCAATATAGTTAACCTCACAATCAAGGTACAAAAGATGGGAAAACTGAGAATCGTCCATTCATGTTTTAATAACTGGCAATAGACCCCAATGCTAGACATGTAGTCCCTAACGAGACTGCTCTAAGAGGAAATCACTACCAACGCCTACCCTTGAAGAGTTGGGTAATAGGTGGGACTAGGATTGACATTGGCTGATTTATACATATCGTAGTAAGTGATTATCCAAAAATCATTTTTAAGTTGGGAATTATGAATGGCGTGAGTATACTAAGTATAGTGCCCAGCTCTCACCAACAATGGAACATTTTTTAGAGAAAACCTTGCTCAAGCAGAGCTAGAAGATATATAGAGACTGACGCAGAAAGTTCACATTACAGATTGGGTTGGATATATATGACTATGACTGATACTAGAAGTGTGCCTATACAGGTAGCAAATTTCATTTACTCTGACGTGTAATGAGCACTTTGCACCAAAGTGGGATTTGCCAAGTTTGTTTATTGAAAGTCACGCATTAGATTCTATGCTGCAAATGTAAATAAAATGTAGAAGACTGAAACACCAGGAAGTGATGTCACAGCTCGGTTTGTGCGAGGATGTGTGTAATTATGTAGTTGTCTAGTGTTTTGAGAAGAAGAACATGCAACAAAACACAAACAAAAATTTATTCTTTATTCATTTATATCATTGAGATTGAATTTTTTGTCTGAAACTTCTGATTAAATTGAATAATTGCAATATATATCAACTCCTTTTTTACATTAAAATGAATTTGGGTGACAAACTTCTAATTATCAATTTCTATTTTTGAACTATTATATTTCACATTACTCTGTTAATTCGCATTCCAAATGGTGTAAATGTTGTAATATTTATAGTTACAATTTTATATTTAGATATCTATATAATGCATATATATATATATAATCTCTATAGTATTGATATTTTTGACGATATATATATATTGAAAAAAATGTAATATTGACATTATTGCGAGGTATCTATCAGCAAAAAAAAATTGAATCATATGTATACACAAACATGTATTTGTAATTAAACACATATGTCACGTGATATGTAAACCTCTGCTAATCCAAAAGACAGTCAGGCACAGGCATAATGAACAAATGTCTGTGAAAGATGTTGAACTTGTCATTAAACCCTCTGTCAATTCAATCTGATGCCTTATCCATTGCTATGGGGCTACTCAATAAATATACACTATTTTAAAAACATCCAAATACAGTGCACCTTTATGCAAAGTGGCATTCAAATAGTATTGCAGCCGAGGCTACCACCCCTTGAATTAAAATGGTGCTCAGCTATTTTGAAATTGAAGATAATTCAGATGACTTTGTTTAGATTCGAGTCAAACTTGTTGGCAACCGTTTCCACCATCATCAAGGCATTCGGTTAATCAGTTTACTTAGAGATTCAAAGATTACTAAAAAATGATCAATTATTATAAGTACGTTTTTCTACACCGCATCAGCTATTCTATCATTCGACCCACCAGTATGACGCTCATACAATCAATCACCATCTCAAACGAGATCTAAATCGTGTTTTTCCAACACCTCTGTTAAAACGATATTATTGTCAGGATTTTCAATCTTCCCATTAAACATGGAACTGTGATATCCATCACATGACCCAGAACAGCTCTAAAACTACAAATATTAGCTTCATCTCCATTATTCTCCAAAAATAATCTCACCAATCTCACTAACTAAACCTGTATATTCGATAAACAGCTTTACGATATTAAAACAATTTTCACACCTGCACTTGATGCAGCTAATGAATCATTCTCTTCTTTTTTATTTATCCGCTGTAATTTTTAAAATATTCACCGTAACATACTACTTGTTATACTGAACGCAATTGAGTCAGCTTCTAGGAATCGCCAATTCTCAATTGAAAGTAGCCTACCTGGCGTCAAGAATTGGACGACTTACCAAATTACGAATTACCTTTAAATAACGGCAATTTATTTTTCAATTAATGTTCTGCAGTTATTAACAGAGTTAAAAATGCCTGAAACATATTTCACAACACATTCTTTATACATATATCGCAACTGTATGTTGTTTATGATTAGTACCACTTAGTCTTACATTATCTACAGTCATAGCCAATCACTAATATTTTAAATACATAACAATATATATCTATCTATCTATATATATATATACATACGTGGACAGAGAAATTAAGTCACGACTACATGAGTAAAGTTGACTCTACAGTACTGTCGTAAGGTACATGGAGTACCTCACTCACCAGGAGACTTATATATATATATATATATACACACATTGGGATATTATAATACATGACGTAAGTATGGCATCACGCCACGTTTTTGGGTATAATACCTTCAATAATTAGCATTCCCTGCTATATTTGTTTTCAAAAATACACAATCATAATGAGTTTTCAAAGGTGATTTGGCGTATTATAAGAATAATAATAATGAGAATAATGGGTGGTGCAGTGTTGAACATTCACGCCAGCTAGATAACGAACATGTAACGACACGGAGTTTTACAACACTAAGAAGACGCGCCCTTGGGTTAAATGATATTGTATACACCTAGTTCTAGGATACATGTAGAATCACATTAACTTTAGACGTTTAATGATCAAAGTTGGATCATGAGTATTGTTATTTCATACACCTATCCCCGAGATGCATGTACTTTTTCCCACCAGGAATTGGATTGATTTCGTATAATGATGAAATTTCGATAGGAGTATTACTCAGTGTGATGAATATTAATTGTCTGCGTAAACTTCAAGTTCAATATTTGAAGGGGCGTAATATATTGCTAGCTATCTATTTTTCTCCGTGGATGTGCAAGATGTGTAAGAACAAAAAAATTCCCCTAAATTTTTTTATAAATATTTTGGTCACAGAAATATGGCGGTGACCGTCGCGCCGCGTCTTATTTGATCTGTGACTCAAAGCGCCGTATACAACGCGTGTAATATACATTGCTCATGTATATGAAATTCGATCACCGCACTTTAAATTAATTGTTGCGTTTGGGGAACATAGCATGGCATGGTGTAATTCAGGTCTTTCTAGATTAGGGTAATGGGTAGGTTTAATATACACTATTTTAATGGAGGAAAGTATCAAGTTATAACTACTAATGAGGCTCTCAATAAATAAATAAAGATAATAAGCGCGAAAGAATACCGAGTTCGACAAATCAGATGTAAACACAAAGCTCCTTGATTTTTATTAATGACAAAAATGTGTTATATCAACTCTATGAAGTAATTAAAACACGTTGAACATTCTATTTGATTTAGTATACCCTCCTCTAATCACTCTTATGTTTATTGAATAACCCTTTCCAGAGTGCCGATGTGTTTCCTGTATGTAACAAGATATACCTGATATTTCTCACATATAATAAAGCTATATACATTGAGTTCCGATGTCGCAATTCTTAGCTAGATTTGCAAAACTAGATAGGATGACAGCGCCAGGTCAAGCTACACGTTCATAGTGACGCGATACACACCGAGCATATTACAATTGCGTACTGAAGTATTCCGACAGATGTGACTAGGCGTAGAATAATTATTGATGAGACGCCGCGATCGTCCCAGGTGTTACTACATATAAATATATAGTTTATTACTGAGCGACAAAAATATGACATACTATTTTCTCTGTTAATGAGAAGGAAATTACTAAAAATGTGTCGGTCGGTTATGCGTAAACAACATCAATAATCTCAACCTACGCATTTTGACGTTTTTTGAAAGTCTAGCTCAATCTCAAATATCAATGTCTCTAAATTGTTGGTATAAAACGATACACTCTTTGCTCGCTATCGGCGCTCCACTTTCCCTACTATTCAATTAGATAGGCAGCTCAACATCGATGCTTCTGAAAGGATGTATGAACAGATGGTAATGCAGAAGATCAAAGTCATTATTCGAGAAGATAATCTCCCACAGGATGCAATTACCGAACCATATTGCTACAGATTTGACCAAGGTATTTATAGCTTGGCCTTAAATCTGTTGTACAACCTGTTCCAATTTGCTCATGGAGTATTCCATTTGAGAAATGTGACGTAAGGTTAGTTATTTCAACACAAGCAAAGTAATTCTGTAATGTATTTTTTTCTATGTACTGTTTATAAATTTCAATCCTTGACACGCATTATAAATACTATATGCAAAATCTCACTAAACGTGCTAGGTGTCCCGCCGCCTCATAACAAATTTACAAGCTGTCTGGGACTAAAACCTATATTTATTTCACACCATTCTAACTCAACTGGTAGACTTTTTTATCATACACCTACCTCAAGTTCAATCGTCTGTGCGTCTTTCATTCAACACTCCATATTCCGGTAATTGACATTCTACGCAGCATTCACCATTGATATTTTTCAATAACGTTAATCGTCTTATTTTGATTTTCGACGAGATTAGCATAATATCTTTTGTTAAGCTTATTGGTTATTGTTTTTCGATATGTTCATAGTGTATAGAAAGGATAGTTAAATCCAGAGCTTAGATTTCGATTAATATTTAGAAGTGTTTTTTGTATAAACCCCTTCTAATAAAGTATGTTACGGTGAATAGTTTAAAATCAAAACCAGATCCTACGATATTTCCGGATTCAACTCAATGTCAAGTTGGAAACGTACACATATGGCTATATATAAGATGTGTATGTGTTTGTTTGTGATGATAACAGATCATAACAGACTTTTTCTTACCGTATTAAAATATTCATCGCAGGTAACTGTTTATATTTGAGCATATATACTTTATTTCGATGTCTATAAGCGTTTATATGTAACGACATAAAGAAGCCGAGCCGACATGTTAGTTGGAATAGCAAACTGAGTTTATGCTACTTTTGTCGAGCTCTATGGCACGTATGTTCTTTCTCGTGCAAAACAATATATATAATCGAGATCATGTTCGAACTATCAACGATGCATGACATGTCCACAATTTGTACTTTCGTGCGAACAAGAGTTGCCCGAATTTATTTTACTATTATACAAAAATATTACATTGTTATCGAACAGGTCGAATTATGGCTATTTAGTCGTGGCTCTTACACACGCTTACGACAAACCGATGATGTATTCTGTGGGGTCTAATATAACCGTTTTTTTAATGTACCCGAAGATTGTACATATTTTGTGCTGCTTTCCGCGAGTTTTGAAGTAAACATTTAATTTGAATTACCAAATATTTGTCGGACTAGTGTCATGATGTATTATTGTTTCTGTGCGCTTGCAAAATTTGAGGGAAATACATCGTTTTTTGAGTGACTAAAATTACCTAGGGCTATTAGACGTATGTTATCGACTCATAACCAATCAATATGTGTTCATTGTTTAGCAGTTAATATAGCAGTATACACTTGAACTACGTATATGTAAATCATGAGCGCATGCGCATCTGTGTTTTTCAATGTTTCGTCGAACGGATATTATTGTGTTGCTGCTGCAAACGCAACCAAAATGTTACTACCAAGATTTACAATCAAGCAAAAATATTCAAACATTCGGAGGAATACTGAATTATATCCATATTGTCTTTTGAATGTTCATGGAAGAAACATGACATGACCTTCACGAATGTTATTCTCACACGCTGACATGAATAAATCATCAAAGTTACTGAAGCGCGCATCCTGAATATAATCGCTGCTTTCCGCAAACACGTCATCGTATGATTGAGTTGATATATATCTAAATATTGAGTGAATTGCAAAAGTTATAGTCGTTATTGTTTAGTAACATGCATAGGAAGCGAGTTCTAGCGTCACCACAACTAATGCGGATTTCGGTGAATGTCAAAGCTTCCTGTAAATTCCTGCCTTCTTGTAGATAATTACATTACCTGGAATTAGATGGAAACTCAAAGCTCGCGTTCTTGATGTTTATTATCCATACTAGTAACTTTGAAAAAGGTGTAGCCTACATAATTTATACATTATGTTGTTTTAACAAATAATCGTTCTCTGTAAAAGTACACACATTAAATATGTCGGTTGTATTGAATAACTATCGATGACTACGATAATTACTACCGTTTTTATCCATTTTATTCAACATAAGCTCTATGATACATATACATTTGTTTAATTGCATAGGTATAACACAATACAATGATCTACAATGAAACAATTTCCAGTCGAAGCTACACAACAATGCACATGATTCTATATCTTACTTACTCACATATATACGAGAGGCGTTCAATAAGTAATGCCTCTGACCCGTTTCCCATAGCAGGAGATCAATGAAACGTGGCACAGTTATTAATCTTGCTCTACATTTCTCCCATCGTTTGAAGCAGCTCTGGGCACCGTTTTTGTAGAACACCCCAGGTTGGTCCTCCAACCACGTCGTAACTTCAGAAATCAAGGCTGTATCATCTGTGAAACGCTTTCTTTTCAAAAACAACTTCATGGCTGGAAAGAGATGAAGTCAGAGGGTGCAAGGTCAGAAGAGTAAGGGAGATGGAGGAGGATTTCATAGCCTCACGCCCGTGATTCTGATCTGACGACATGCGAGTTGTGGACCGGAGCATTATCCTGCAGGAGGAGGATACCTTTGCTGATCTTGCCCCGCCTCTTGATTTTGATAGCTTCTCTTAATTTCATCAAAGTGAAGCGTAATATGCTTCTGTAATTGTGGTACCCTTTGCCAGGAAATCTGTCATCACTACTCCGTCCTGGTCCCAGAAGACTGTGAGCATGACATTGCCTTCTTTGGAGGTGGTGAGTCTAAGTGCTTCCACTGCATTGACTGGGCTTTGGTCTCTGGATCATAGTGATAACCCAAGTTTCATCCTGTGTAATCAGTCTTTTGAAAAAACTTTGACTCATCTTCGTGGCACATCTCCAAATTCATCCTCGAGCATTCGACGCGTTCTTGCTTCTGGAAAGGTGTGAGCAACCTAGAAATCCATCTGTCAGATACCTTATGCATATGCAAATGGTCGATCTTCCAAAATGGCTGCCTCAACTTGACGGACCTGGGAGCTGTTTCCACAGACTTCCGGCCATGTCTGAATTCACGATGCCAGCGTTTTACAAGGTCATATGATGGGGCATCATCACCATAAGTTTCTTTCATTTCATCAGAAGTTTCTTTTGGTGTGCGCCCTTTCAAATACAAAAAAAACCGGATAACTGCGCGACACTCAACTGGCTCCATTTCACACCTGCCTCAGTTCAAACACCTGTAAATCAGAAACTACAATTAGTTCAGAGCTGTTTTTGCAACATAACCCATTACACATGCAAAATTTCATCTAGATCAGACAACTGAAAGTGGGTCAGGTGTATTACTTATTGAACGCCCCTCGTATGAATGACTGAATCAATTAAATTTATTTCACAAAAGGTAAAGTAGTATAATTGCCTCACATATTCCACCAGATTTCTGCTTTCGTATAAAAAAACGTATCCCGACACTAATGGTAATTTTTGACATGTTAAACGTATAGTGTAGTGTTTATTTACAAATGATAATATAACATATTTGTGCTACAATGTGAATTAGTTATTACAAACAGACGCCCGGCAAAGCAATGGGTGATGGGTAATGGACATGGTTTCGTTTTTCTGTGTTATTGTGAACCTATAAGGTATTCTATACGAAATTGGTTATTCCACATTAATCTACGAATGTAGTATGATCTGCAGATTTCCGTTGCAAGTTCAATATCGCAATTACTTAATCCGTCGTGAACAACTCCTATACTACACGTATGAGTATAATCGTTCAGTTCCCTGTCTTCTTTAACGCACTGTTGCATCGACAAAGTAAACCATTTCTTAAATTCACTATAACACTATATTTAATGTCGCATATAGAATACGGTCATTAGTTCTCAACTTACAACATATTAATATGGCTTTTAGTAAATGACAAAACCTCTAGATAACACTTTGTAGATCTTTACGTTGTGACATTGCTTTGCCGAACGATCACTTGAAAAACAACATATATTCATTTCTTAGAGTGAAAAAATCGCCTCAAAGAAAACATGAATGTTTTCTTTGAGGCGATATCGTTATCCCAGCCTGATGGATTATGATAGAAGAATATCAAATGTATAAATACATACGGTGACAATTGAGACAGTTTTAAACATAAAGTAAAACAAATATAAATTATGTCGAAGTCACAGCTGGCCATTTAGGTTAACGAACTCTTTCATTAGACAATTTATCAAATGCAACTATACAGCTAATAGGGCATTGAGTAGAGACATTTTTATGATTTAATTATTAGGCTGTGTAATTCACTTCAAACTAGTTCCCATGGTTACTTGTCTCACATATTTTAATCACGAAAGAATGCAAGATGTACATTTTGTTCCAAATCGGGACATAAAATACCATATTTAGTTCTCATTAATGCGATATTTGGATACAGTCGGAATCACATGGACAATGTCTGCATATTTTTCATAATTATATATCACCTTGGAATTATATTCCTTTATGGCTGTTCTGTATCTTTCTCCTTCTATACTTCAGAATATCAAAATCTCTACCTTAACTGACAGAGAGTTAGATAGTGATTATAGGCCAAACGTTCCTTAGGGTCCTTTTACCCAAAACTCTAACCCTTTTTTCCAGTTCCCCTCTCCCATTTCAAATGTATATGCCCCTCTTATAGATGCATGTTATCTGAAGGGTCAAATACAATAACTTTTGGGGGATAAAGTGTTAGGATTCAGGTCAGGAGCCTCTATAAACTCTTTCCATTTATAAAACATAGATTGGATTTGAGTGGCGATTATGGTTTGTCCGTATATGTTGGCAGTGCTATTAATGACTGGATGGAAAGTGGTTACGTTTTTTGTAATATAATTTTCATCTCGTCAAAACGTACTCACTGAACGCAACAATTCAAATCATTTTTATTATTAGGTTCATTACTCGAAAAATATTCATTGTGTTTTGACTGTGCATGAACCCGTGTTACCTTGTGTCATATCTGTTTTTGGAAATTATCCAGTCACAGTTTTGTAGATATATATATTTTCTCCATATGAAAATCCTGGACTAGTGAGTAAACTAACCAGACGTGTATTAATAACGGCTCTCTTCCATGTGCAGCGCAAGCGAGTGCTTTAGGCAACGATCAGTCTTAGAGACTTCCCAATGCGGTTGCAGCTGGTTTGTATTTTCGCCTGGGGTTTACATTGATGTTCTTCTGACATGGTCGAAAGCAAACTGCTGTTCAATTTTATTCTGTATACTTATCCTTAGCATTCAGCAGTTTTGTTTCTCTGTGCCATCTTCTTAAGATTCAAGTGTGAAATTATCTTTCATGTTCGACTTCATTCTTGCCATAAGTATCACTACAAGATAACATGTATACTCAGAATAGAAACATTCCAACATAAATTCATTAACGTGTAGAACAATTTATCATCAACAGCGGTTATGACAACGTCTGCTTTTTCTACTTAAATACAGAGACAGTCATGTCAGTCACCTCTTCATTCTGTACGTTTTTTTCAAACGAGGAATTCGTATGAAGATAACCTTGGGGTCACTGTGTATAGATGTATAGATGTGCTGATCCAAACTTCGCGAATGTCGGATCCACCCACTGATGCGCGTGATCACGTATGTATAGATGACAGTTTTGTACGTGGAGGTAGTGTACATCTGAAATTGATTCTACTTTCGGTATCCAATGATGACATTCTCGTTAATACATTCAACTCTGCCATTTGAATTGTTAAATCGAATGTTAAAATAACGTTGGATCAGCGTCTTGGGACGCAACGTTCAAAAATAGCATCTACATAATGCATTTGATGTAATAAATATTCACATGTTTTTGTTCAAGAAGATATTGACGCTTGTAGATAAGCATGCATAACAACTTAGAATAACAACTAAAAGCAAAAAGAAATTAAGTGTTCGTAAGCATAAGATGAGTTGTATCAGATTGTATCACATATAAATTTGTTTCAGACACAGCCGACTAAAAGTGATATTATCACAATGCGTATTTGCATATAACTCGCTTCCTAAGTGTTGCTTGCAGATTCCTAATACAGTTCGATCACTTTGCCTAAATTAAATACAATCTTTCCCTGGTAATAAACTTGCATATAGATATACTTATGTACAAATACTTTATAGTTACATCGTTGCGTTGCCAATGGAATTTAACAATGATCTTGTAAGCATTTGTGCACCTCACCATGCCATACTAACCGTCGAACGAACACAGCCACGTCAATGCTGGTGTTATCATCCTTATATTTATTATTACAGTACTGTGCACATGGTGTATGAATATTGACACCTGGGATTATAATAGTCAGATTAGTATCAATTATGCCCGCAGCTCGATTGGATACCCCACTGTGATTGGTGTATTCTGCTTAACGAGTAAATGTTACAAAGACAAATACTAATATATAAATGTTGTTTTTTTTGCTTTCGGCATTGAAAGAAATCTCACTGTTCCATTGCATTAATATAATGTATATTAAAGATTGGCCAGACAGAAATGTCATTTAGCATGAAAGCAGTTGTCTTTATGAAATTCAGATTATATTTTACAGAGAGATTTATGGTGGGTTTATACTAATACGTACAAATATGCTGGCAGTGTTATTAATGTCTGGAAGGAAAGTGGTTATCCGGTCTACACGATGTCAAGAAAAAACAAACAGATGATATCTCAATTCGACATCACTGATGAGTATGAATCACAATTGTCCCAAAATAGATTAATGAATGTAGTATCTGTTGCTAATGCAGTTCCAACGTGCATTTCAAGTCAGTATTAGTGACGCTTAATCGAAGTCAGAGCAATACTCGCGAGTAATTCGATGCTTCTCCTGTTGTATAAGTATGAACTAGCCTGAGCAGCCAGACAGACCAAAAATCTATTATCGTATTTGTTCTAATGTGTGACTTTTCCTGCTAAATGTGGCATTTTTTCAGTGATGTTAATTAAGCCGTGTATTCCCACTTAAACATGTACTCAATCAAATCACGTCACATGGCATACTACGTCGTTACGCCTGATTCACCAAAGAAATATAGTAGAATTTATTGAATTCAAAGATTTCAACAGTGGGCGCTCAACCTCAAGATGTCTACTACCCATGAGCATTTCATCATCAACGCGACAGATCTCTCGGATGTTGAAAGATAGTAGTATGGGGTCCGATAAGCATGTATTAAATATTAAATATTGAAGTGTACAATTTGAACGCTCACATACCTGAACAGATAACACTATACTAGAACCATATCAACTTGTTTCCTGCAGAAAATATTTTGAAACTGTTCTGCTTGTCTAATTTGGTTTGGTGAAAAGGTAATCAGAAAATAGTTCAGGGCTAGTCTAGTCTAATTTTCCGTGAATCAATTCAGAGGGCAAATCGTGGGGTTTGTATCATAATTGTTACGAGAAGTAGTGGAAATCTGACCTCCTGGTGTTCTTTTAGCCACCAGGTATGATTTATACTAATTCGATTCTGTATGGCTTGAGCTAACACATAATAAATACAGTTAACAAAAAAATAAAAGGCAAACTCAATTGTCAATTATATTCTACCTGTTTTTTGCAATACTATTCTTATCACTCAAAGACGATACACTCAAAAGCACTTGTCACAAACCTGTCTGCCTTTTACACTTGAAAGCACATTCGATTCAGCCACCTTCCTTGTACGCGATTTGCATTCCAAACTAGCGAATGCTAATCAGAAAAAAAAACTCATTACCAATTATCTTGGTGTCACTATGATATGTAGGCTTGATAAGTGAAACTTAGTGAATATGGAACCCACCCACGAATTCGCGTATATTTAGTTGGAGTTGTATTATGTTATCATGAGTGAAGACATAAACAAAGATGACAGTTATAGGTAGGGTAGTGCATACCCAAAGGAAAAAATAAGTGCAGCATGTTTTGCTTCTACTTTAGGCAGCAAATAAGCCGATGATATAACATCCTCGCTAATACATTCAAGAAGTTGATATCTCTTTACATGCATTTGTAATGTTCTCATCATGTATCCAGCTGACGTTGCTATACTATGTTCAATAGTTTAGTATTGCCTCTAAAAACATATCAGCTTAAAAAACAGTTCCACAGCCAGGTTGCTGGGTGTATATTTACATTTATGCTCCAATCACTGTTTGTAGGTATATATACTGTAATATATATACCTCGTTGCGGTTTCTGACATAATTATTATGTATTATCGTGACATAAAGCCTCGTCATACTTTTTAACGATCAAAGAAAGGGTAATTTATGTCAGTGTCGAGTGTACGTTATTTGTATGATGGCTTGTATCAAATTGAAACTGGTTTATTCAGAGTATATGTATCTAAATGTTATCGTTATCATTAGTCTATGTGATACTGCTTCATGTTTCAAATTGTTAACTTTTGCTAATACATATAGATTATTACTATTATTTTAATATCATTGAAATATAACTTTTTGTCATACGGAGACTATGTTTCATCGACAGTGACTAGTCTCTGTTTTAGTCAGCACGTGTTCATACATAAGTAAACTTGTATATTCACGCATTTACCTTTTGTTATCGGTATAAATAATCGTTATCGTGAACAAGACTAAGAATCATAGTCAAATACTGACTGAATCTATTCTATTCACAATATTGTGCCACCTAATAGGGATCTTCTATACTTTGAGAAACACACACAAAGGAACTTTTTTGGCAGCGAAATTATGACACTAGTTGCGCGGTTACTTCTTGTCTGCATAATACATTGAAGCAGCTTAGGACAAATATTTAGCATGCAGATGAAGATGAAATATTATTGGCAATTGGTTTTCCATACAAAAATAATCGGATTTCAGAATTTCGTACGTTTACCCAATCAATTTTATTTCCAGAGTGTGACCAAGCGATAGACAGATAATTGCGAAATAAATTACATGAACCAGCACGTCAGATTATATCATTGATAAAACAGGCATCAACTACTTTAACTTGGGGCTATATGCAGTACAGAGAGAAAGGGTATTTCACGTGGATCATTTATTCCAGGTGATTTTATGGGTGGCTGAGATATGAACGATTCAAACATGGCTTAACAAGGATATCACATCGTCGTGTAAGGCAATCAACAATATTTATAATGGACTTTAAAGATGAGTTGAATAACTTGTGGGGAGGACATTTTGTTCGAATTGTAGTCATAGTCGCACGTATTCAGGCTAGCATTCTGTATATGTCATTGTTGTGTTACTGCTATTAACAATAGCGAAGTGAATTCGACATATAATCGACAAAGATGAATTTGAAACATACACCAGTGATTGTAGACATGATATATTCTTGTTATAAATGACATGACTTTCCGTGTTATATCCTATACACATTGATGTTGAAAAAGTTGTACTGTTATAATGTCCATTGTACTTTGATGCAATTCTTATACGACTATTGAGTTTAGATTAGAGTAGAGAATTGCTATGTAAATGCTTCTTTTTTAAATGAATATCACGATTGGCTGAGAACCTAATAGTTTCTTTTTTGTTGTTCCATGAATTACTTTTTTTTTTCAAAAAACAAAGTTGCGTCACATATAATTTATTCTCCAACATAGTATCATTTTATTCCTGCTGGAATCCTTGTTTTAACAGTTGTACTGTGTCATGATAATCGAATTTATTCTGGTTTCATCAAAATGCCAAATCATATTTTTTTTTCAGAATTCCCGGAATTGATCTGTAATATGATTGTTAGTACATATAATGGAAAAGCTGTATAGCATCCTCTTTCAAATACTCTTTTAAATACATTGTTGTAAGCAATGTTGTTACCTTGAAAATATAGACTTTTAGATTAAGATGGCCGGCGAGATCCCGTTGAGTGCGAGAGTGCCACGACACTTAGTTTCCTCTCAAACAGTGTTCCATTCCCTTCTGTCATTGCGTGCACTGTTCCAAATAACTTCGTTACATGAATCAGTGGGTGCCGTAGAGAAAGAGAAATGAACAATATTTGAATAGCAAAAACAAGTCTCATGGCTCCCTCGAGCGCAATAAGTTGTCCAATACAAAAGTGCTCTTGGTGAATAATCTACAAGGTTCAACTGCAACATGGGGGCAACTCACTGTGGTGGAACTTCATCAATAGTGGTGATATCTCGAGATGCACCAGGGGATTGCCGCCACATTTTAGGAATTCGTCAATAAAGTAGTGATATTTTGAGATGCACAATGGAAGTAACGCCATTATGTCGCAACTCATCGATAAAGCAGTCGTAGCTTGTGATCTACTCATGCCATTCTACAATGTTTTCTTTTTGTGTATTTCTAAATTAAAAATCGCCAAAGCGGGTGAAATCACCATCAATTTATGGCTAGTATTACACAATAAAAACATTGTATATCCATTGAAGTGAAACAAATTGAAAACAAAGTCAAATTTCACATCTCCACGACAACGAGTCAACCCATTATCCACGCATCTCTGACATCAATATATGATGTATATTGCATATATGATTTATATTGCATATATGATGTATATTGCATATATGATGTATATTGCATATATGATGTATATTGCATATATGATGTATATTGCATATACGTTTAATAGCGATTGCAATTGACACAACCTGTGTACTGGAATCCAACATGACATTACAGAACGTTATCGATTCCTATCAAGAATTAATTAATACCAAATTTAAATGCAGTCTCAAATAACTCAAATCTGTAAGAGAACCCAGCAACGTGCCAGCTATACACATTTAGTGTATGTAAATGAAGCATGACAAAGCCTCCAAAACTGTGATAATCCAAATACCCAACGTGTTTCCAAACATTCTTTTTACATTAGTTCTACCTGATAAGTTACTATGTGTATTGGTGCTGTGAATGTGCATACTTAATTTTGGTGCAATAATTGTGTATGAATATTTCAGTATTGCCTATCAACACGTCGTTTTGCACGAGAATTCCTGTTTTAAGTTTGTAAATATTCGTCTGGTGTAAAACAAAAAACCCAACTGTTTATAGAACCGACCTTCGCATTCACTATGATATTATCTGTTGTTATATATACATGAACTAGTCTATGGCGATTATCTCTTGTTTATTACAATCACAAATCTCACCTACACGCCATTAAAGTGGGCGGAAATACTTACCATATGTGTCGACCAGTATTTCCAATCCGAGAGTTCAAACAATTAACAAATTGTATTTTGTTATGTTAAAGAATACATTCATTGACATTACAGGAACATTTATACTAGGTGAACAATGTTGAATGGAATGTGCTTCGCGGATATCGTCGCATTTCAGGGATGAACGGTTATGTATATAGAAGAGCGTAAGTATGGAAGCTCTCATTTGCATACACAATTGTATGTATGTTAAATTATTCACGCTGTATTATTTTGTGACCTCTTACTATCTCATAGTTTTATGTTTCGGGGCAATTATTAGTCGAAGTTGCAATAGCTTCCATTATACTTATTGACACATGTCATTTATTTATTAAGCAGCCTGGATTACTTCGTTAAACTTCGTTAAGTGGGGTCATCCCTAGAGGACTCTTGTCAGCTCTACACAGTGTTAGTAAAATATATATCTATAGTGATCATGCTACGCTTCAAACCATATACATCTTACTAGTAATTTACATCTTACTTATGGGCAAATATAATGAAGCATAATACGGTTAGGAAAACAGCATGATCTAATTTCAGTATGGTCTCAAATTATATATAATAACTTAAATTGTTGAAATTTCGAAACCCATCTACAGCATATACTCATTAACATTAACCATGAAAATGTAAATGTAAGCGTTATGGCAACGTTATTATTTTCAAACACGATATTGTCGTCTAAAACCAAAGCTTTTGTAGAAAATGGCTGGCCTTAACATTTAAAAGGTTTGTTATAGTGATGTTATAATGAGTGTTTAAAAAATAACACTGTCAGATATATGATCTCAGATTTCACTTGTCGGAATGTAGATATCAGGTTTCATACTAACACCATTTGATAACAGGGTGTACTAGCTTCATGTATAGAGTTCATATGTCTTTCATTTACTGATTTGATGTTAATATACTGTAGTGTGCCATGGTTTTTGTTCCAGTTTATTAATAACACCTTCTAAATAGTATTATTCAGTACTTACAATAAATGTTTGTGTTTTATAGTCAGTATGAACTACAGACAACTCAAGGGTTGCATTACCTGAAACGGACTGCGACACACAAAATGTATCATTATACATAGCCCAAAGTACTCAAATATGTTGTCACACTGAAGACATTTTCACAGAAACGTGGTAGCATTTTCATTCATTTTTGTAGAGTTTTCGAGTTCATGTGAAACATAAAATAAACGAATCTATGCCGCTTTGCATTTTAGTGACGTCTTTGTATAAGAGCAAGATATATATAGAGAACCAAGACAATATTTCGTAGATAAACGCACCATCTATAATCAATTTAAATCTTTTAAACATGTGTAGCGTGATGCCGCGTAGACCACAAAATTTGGCATTGAGGGTTTATAAACATGCAATTATACCTCAAACTCCTATTACTTTTTTAGTTAACACTAACGAACACTTACATTGTACATACAATACAACCGCACATCTGTTTAAACATTAAAACATAGTATACAGTAATCCTGCAATCACGTGGTAATAAAGATTTTGGACAGAAAGATATTCTACAAATAATGATAGAGTTGTTGATTGGTGATATTATTGGAGGATAAACATTTCATTTAAGCTTCTTGTTGACCGATTTGTGTCTTTATTCGTAGAGGCAAACTTTTATTTAAAACAAAATGTAGAAGACAGATGAGTTGATGATGTGCTTTCCATGAAAAGAATCAAATGGTTTAATTGTTACCATTACATCAATACATGCACTATTTAACTCTATATATATATATATATATATATATATATATATATATATATATATATCTTACTAATCTTACTAAAATAATCACTGTCACTACTGTCTGACGTATACTAACATGTTAAAGCTGTATGATTCATTCAAGGAGTATAACAGAGCAAATATTACCTATATTGCCGTCATTTAGCTGTTCAGTTGCATCTATCTCAGCTGTGGCTATTCTCGCATGGGAATATTCAGTCAAATAATTAAATATAGATTGGTCTAGGTTCTAATGAATGAACAATCACCAGTCTGGGAGCACATATGTGTCAATTATATCAACTTAGATTCAACTGTCTCTGTTGACACATTAAGATCGGGGAAAAAGTTCATTCTCCGCACAGGATATGTTTGAAATAGCAACTTGATAAAGTAAAGCTTATCATAGCAAATTATGCTATGAGGAAGTCAAGTATGTGAATTAGTGAATAATTTATTTGATTATTCTTCACGTATGGTTGATTGCATTATTCATACAGTGAGTTCTGAACGTAGTTCCTGTTATTTAATCCCATGATCTGTTTGTTTTGTTTCACGTGCACTGAAATATTCATAAACAGGCTTCTTTCCGGCCATATTTCTACGACTGTTTTACAATGATGTTATATCAGCGTTTATAGAACGCCAATGAACTGTACATTTTAGTAATGTTTGACGTCAGCAGACACAAGTAAATACAGCAGGAGTGCGTAACATTGGCGAAAATTGATGTTTGTTACAAAAAATACGGGGTTTAGGTGCTCAGTATAGTATTTATGTCATTGGTGAAGGTTTATGACTAACATTTATTTGATGCAACTCTGCTTTGGGGGAAATCGGCAATAAGCTCTCCAAGGTTACTCATCCAAGATAAAGTAGGTAACAAAACCAACAAAAGTGACACATATAACAGAAATAAGGTAAAACGCATTCTGCGTGTTTCAATTTATGTCAATGTTTGCATAAATCAAAATCTGCTCATTTGTTCACGTAGTTCAACATTTTTTAATTTGGTCATTTTTTTTTCTAGTTTTATGTAATGTTTCAAATTTCTGTTGTTTTTTAAAATTTATTCATGACATCTGATTGATGTGTAATTGATTATAGTATTAACCAGTCTTGAATTGAAATAGTGAAATAAGATTATTCAACTATATGATGACACTGATTACAAAAAAAATAACTTTAGTGTTCATAATCTAGTAAAACAATAATTTTCAAACCATGATTTGCTTGATCCTGGATTTAGAAGTTTAGGCAAACATATAATAAATATCCTATCGATTCAGTCCTCAGGGGAAAACTTATCGAGATTGCAGTACAGAGAAAATGTATCGACTAAGATCGAAAAAGCAAAAAATTATACCATAAATATTCTGTTAAAAAGTGATACCGTTCTAGAAACAGTAATAACTTTCCTCGTAACGATTCTATTGAAATAGACAACTTTAAGGGGCGAACTATTCCACCTAGGGATGCAATAATATGAGGTTATTGCGAGGATACCGTAAAGTATGCACGAAGAAAGTACAGCAGGAGTATCGACCGAGGCGCAGCGGAGGTCTATGCGCGGCGTACTGTCTGAGTGCATACTTTGAGGTATTCTCGTAACAATCTTATTATTACACATCTTTTCCTCCCAATGATACATCATGGGAATCCCGAAATCCAAAAAGTTTAGAACAGAATCAGCGAACTTCTTTGTGTGGAGTCCGGTCAAACCCTGGTGGCAGACATGCTTGTTTTTATTATTAGAGGACGCTTACGAGCGTTATCGTTCCATATTTGGAATTCGCATATATGGTTGGGTGAAAATACCGCAAAATTACAGCACGCTATAATTAAGTATAATGATAAGTTAAATATTTATTACTCATTGAATTATAACATATTATGCAGTTATGAAATTAGAAATTTCTGCTCACCAACTATCAGTTTAGCTCGGTAAATATACCAAACATATCACATAACTTAACAAAAAGTATAAGTGGTATCGGGATGAATAACATTGTTTATTTAATTGCATTAAAACATGGTGTGAAAGCAATTGATAGTTTTAGTAATCAATATTAGATTTCACAAACTTATGCTACAATCGTGTCTCCAAATTTAAATGTTATTCATACATTTTATTATTTGTGTTTTCACAATTGCTGTCAATTTTATTACAAATAATAACGCATATGTGCTTGTGATTTCCATAACAAAAAATGTTTACAACTCTGGAAGGACAATTGGAATCTACCAGGTGTGCTGTTATTTGAATAAAAAAAAGATGTTTATGATCTGACTTGCCTACGTGAGACAGCTGTATTTCCTGTATTTCTTTGTTGTTGTGTCGCAGAAGCCATTGACTGTCATCCATTTCTACATCCTGGAACTGTGAGTAATCACCAATGCACACTTCCCTAGGCAATCCCCTATTTTGGTGACTTTATTCATTGTGTTTTTCTGTGCTTTATTTCTTGTAATTATTTTGAGACGTACTAAAGCCAGAAGCTTTAAGTTGACATTTTTGTGTATGTGTATTTCATTTCCAATACTATTGTCTTGTCTACCCACTTTCTTGCAGTGAAAGAACTCCCTGTTCAGTGTGAGTTCTGTGGGTGCCCTTCTCAATAACTATAAGCAGGCCTTGCACTGTGACAATTGAAACTCAATGGGCTACACGCGCGGTTGTATAGTATGCAGCGTGATTCCAAACCCAAATACGCGGGAAAATGTGTGAATGACGTCGTATCGGATTGGTACGGTAACAAACGTTCGTTTTTGGGCCCAACACCTGACCGCAGCGCCTGGTCGCTGCTTACTGTGACGTTAAAACTAACTTATATTATTCTTTCTGTCTAGTCTATGTGCCCATGTCTCTCTGCGTTTATTTGTTATTTTCAATACACTTCACCAGACTACAAATAAACAACACATATAGTAGGTGCGGTCGTCTGCTATCAATCGTTGGAAGGTCATGACAAACTGTGCATGCTCCATTACATGCACAAGGTGTGGTCGGTACTGTCTTTTGCAGGTTGGACAATTTTTATTGTATATGTATTTGGTCTAAACTTAAAAGAAAAGAAAGTATAGAAAAAACACACATAAAAGTGTACAGAACCTTAATAATGTTTGCAGGGAAAAATATGGCGTTCAATAAGCATATATATAAGTATAAGTATAGAAGATTCATTCACGTGACCTGAACTATGTGACTCCTTTGATTAAAATTTGTTAGAATGTGCGAGCACGTGTGATTATACCCAAGGGCAATACGGCAATGGTAAACAAATCTGTGTGTATTAAAGTAGTATGACATTTAAACAGACCATGGACTGCTTCAAAATCGCCGATTACACCGGAATGAAGAACAAGTTGGCTTCTTCAGTTTGATTATAAATGGAGATTAAATCAGTCTGATCTATACAAAAATTCGTAGTTATCATACGTATATACATGTGTAAACTGTACGTTCCCCGCAGTGATTCTAATCAAATATTCCTTTGCCCGTAGTCGAGTGACAGGCTATTAACTGTAGCTTATCAAGTTTACATGTCCCAAGAATCAGACGATGTGAAGCAGGTGGATAGTATTACGGTTTCCCAGTTCCCAGTGGCTCTTGAGAAACCGCGTAAATATAATGTCTTCTGCAGATCTTTACAATAGCTGCCCGAGAAAAATAATTACTAAACTTAATCTGTCTCTGGAATTGCTTTGGAATTTAGACGAATACGTTCAATTATTGATAAATGTTAGTAAATGTTGATCTCAACATTAGACTTATTTAGTTCGAACCTACCGACCAGTAGAGGCCCGTGATTCGAACCTACCGACCAGTAGAGGCGCGTGACGTAAGTCCTACTTGTTGAATTTAATACATAACATGTTTTTGTTTGAATCATTTAGTATCGAACTTAATTGCACTATACCATGTTGGTAAGAGTTGTACATTCATGAAAATGGGGTTGCTATGGTGATCTCCAGCTTACCATGTGCATATATATATACGCTTGACCATTTCGGCCGAATTCGTCGTTTCTGTGTGGAAAATCCCCTTGCATACGAACACCCAATTACACGAAGCACATTTTCCCGGAGTTTTTAACCGAAATTGTAATCCAAACTCAAGAGCCAATCAGCGACGGCTTCACAATTTTGTTAGCAGTTGGCTTAATATTGTCTAAACGAAAAGTTTGTCTGTGAAAATGTCTAGAAATTATGTTCATGCAGTATTCAAGATGGCGTCACCATAGAGAATATCGGTGATTTAATCGAATTTATTTTATTTACATGTGTATGCCAGTTGAGTGTGAACCCGTGTCATATGTATGAGTTAACATTCGAAAATCTATGTCACATAAGTTAGCATTTGAATACTTTTGCCATATCAGTTGATACAGTTTGAAGGTCTATGCCATATGAGTTAGCATTCGAAGACATATGCCATCTGAATTAGCATTCAAAAACCAGTACCATATGAGGTAGCATTCGTCGACCTGTGTCATGAGTTAGCATTCGAAGACCTATGCCATATGAGTTAGCATTCGAAAACCTATGCCATATGAGGTACCATTCGTCGACCTGTGCCATATAACTCAGTGTTCGAAAACCCATACCATACGAGTTAGCATTCGAAGACCCATGCCACATAAGTTAGCATTCGGAGGCCTATGCCATATGAGTTAGCATTCGGAGACCTATGCCATATGAGTTAGCATTCGGAGACCTATGCCATGAGTTAGCATTCGAAGACCCATGCCATATGAGTTAGCATTCGGAGGCCTATGCCATATGAGTTATCATTCGGAGACATATGCCATGAGTTAGCATTCGAAGACCTATGCCATATGAGTTAGCATTCGGAGACCTATGCCATGAGTTAGCATTCGAAGACCTATGCCATATGAGTTAGCATTCGAAGACCCATGCCATATGAGTTAGCATTCGGAGACCTATGCCATGAGTTAGCATTCGAAGACCTATGCCATATGAGTTAGCATTCGGAGACCTATGCCATGAGTTAGCATTCGAAGACCTATGCCATATGAGTTAGCATTCGAAGACCTATGCCATATGAGTTAGCATTCGAAGGCACATGCCATATGAGTTAGCATTCGAAGACCTATGCCATATGAGTTAGCATTCAAAGACTTATGCCATATGAGTTAGCATTCGAAGACCTATGCCATATGAGTTAGCATTCAAAGACCTATGCCATATGAGTTAGCATTCGAAGACCTATGCTATATGAGTTAGCATTCGGAGACCTACGCCATATGAGTTAGCATTTGAAGGCCTATACCATATGAGTTAGCATTCGGAGACCTACGCCATATGAGTTAGCATTAGAAGACCTATGCCATATGAGTTAGCATTCGAAGGCCCATGCCATATGAGTTAGCATTCAAAGGCCCATGCCATATGAGTTAGCATTCGGAGACCTATGCCATATGAGTTAGCATTCGAAGGCCTATGCCATATGAGTTAGCATTTGAAGGCCTATGCCATATGAGTTAGCATTCGAAGGCCTATGCCATATGAGTTAGCATTCGAAGACCTATGCCATATGAGTTAGCATTCGAAGGCCTATACCATATGAGTTAGCATTCGGAGGCCTATACCATATGAGTTAGCATTCGGAGACCTATGCCATATGAGTTAGCATTCGAAGACCTATACCATATGAGTTAGCATTCGAAGGCCCATGCCATATGAGTTAGCATTCGGAGGCCTATGCCATATGAGTTAGCATTCGAAGGCCTATGCCATATGAGTTAGCATTCGAAGGCCTATGCCATATGAGTTAGCATTCGAAGGCCCATGCCATATGAGTTAGCATTCGAAGGCCTATGCCGTATGAGTTAGCATTCGAAGGCCCATGCCATATGAGTTAGCATTTGAAAAAAAGGAAAGTTTTAGAAGGTTGATATATTGTAGAATTATTTCTGCTTTAGTTTCTACAATGTTTATTGAAAACAAATGTGAACATAGGGTTAGCATAATGTATCCTATGGGTGACATTTTTGTCATTCACAAGCCAGAATGCTCGTCTACTCGATACGAATACAAGAATAACTAGCTTTGGATTTCTAAGCTGATTCCCAGTACATGTTCTGTAATTTACTGTGATCAGTTATCAATTTAACAACATAGTTTTAGTCTAAATTCAGTGTTAATTAGCAGAAAGAAAGCATTAATAAAATGTCAACAGCAAACATGGCGAACTGAGGCAGATTTTAGTTGTTTTTAGATATTTTTGTGTCGCATATATACAATACAGTCGCAAAAGTCTTTGCATTGTTAAATTGCATCCATGCTCGTAAATGGTGGAAGTAGCTTAGTCTGTTGGCATAACAACCACTGTATATCAATCCAACGAAATTTGTCAATGCATAATTTGACGAAATTTGAAAAATATATCGACGCTACAGCAAACAGCGCATTCGATGCACCACAACTGGGTAACAATTTAATAAAATATAACAATCAGTCTTCAATTTAATGACATTTCGCCTATTGGGTACTAAGACTTCTAATCCCATCTGACCATGAATACAGTTTACTAGCGGCAACGAAGAGTTACATGCAATATCCGGAATGAGAACACGCGCTACTAAAATTCCCAAAACATAAAACAGGTTTACTCAGAAGATCCAGCTTTGATCACACCGCCAGAGTAAAATATCTGCGTTTATCGCGTTTATTGCTGTGTTTGCCGTCTCTTGAAATATCTCATTGGGTTTCCTTTAGTACACAATTCACATACATCAAGAATCAAGATACTCAATAAGCAGATACTTTATCACCGAATTATATCGCAATTAAATGACTTTATCACAGTTTCTAATATTTAGGTTTTACGTTTTAGGACGGTTTATCCTTGTTATATGGTTTGTGTTATAATATTAAATAATCTTTGAGGCTTGAAGTGTTAATGATAAAATTAAATTAATAATTCTTGTGCAAAAATTAGTATATTACTATTATTTATTCGGCTAAGTAAATGAAGCACGAATAGGCTAGGGTATCCTTGACCGAACCAAGTCGCTATAACTCCTAAGCCAGTACACCTATTCGCGGATGATTATTTACAGTTGTTTTAGTTCGGACATCCCGTGGGAATCCGTAAACTATTCCGTTGACAATGCTGCGTTATTTTACGTGCACTGGAATCACAAAGGATCGATAGTTTTTACGTCCCCGCTGACACGGGAGGCTATATTCCCAACAGAGAATGCGATGAGCCTGGCAAGTGGTCGATGTGTCCTCGTTTGTATCACTGCTGAGTGTGAAGCCTACCGCAACATCGAACCGCAGTCTGTTTGGCGGACGCACTAACCATTACACATCATATCGAGTAGTTCATATCGACACAACGAGTGTCTCACATCTTCTAATTCAACAGTAATTGTTTACACCCGCTGATTTAAAAAAAATCAGTATTCACAACAATGAATGTACACATGTATTGTAAACAATACAAATGTGTGTACACTGGTGAGAAATATGAGATTTTAAGAATTTAAGCTTCTAGCTTAATGTACCCACTTAAATATGGTCATCTCAAAAATATATACTAACTTAGGGGTATTAAAAGACTTAATCAGAACACACACGAGTTGAGTTTTCGGTCGTAGTTAATTTATCAGTAATTATATTTCCAATTTTCGTGATGAGCTAAACGAAAAATCACGAAAAAATGTCAATAACATTATTTGCAATACACGTATACTGTATTTTACCTAATTCAGTGAGGAATACGTGACAGATCAATCATTTCACGATATTGAACAAAGTAGTATCGTACTGACGTCAACTGTTAGTAATGGAGTTGTTATTACATTGTGATGTTGATATTTGACTTGTCATAACCACGATAAAATCAAAATACATACAATGTTATTTATGTAAGCTTAACCTAACTTGCATACTGTAGTATAGCTGACATAAGTTATACACAGCGCATGTAATATGCGAATGTCTATTTTTAGCCGATATACACAGGATAGTATAGATCAATGTTTGAATGTTCTAAGCTATATATTTTATTCGAATAAACTACAATATGATTTTATATTTGTCTGAAACAAACGCCATTTCAGCAGGTTTAGCACACAAACAAACTCACACATTTGTAGAATCAAAAGACAGTAAAATCAATTACACTACGTTTCCAGAAACCTGGTTAGTCTTCACGAGAATTATGAATGTTGTTGAAGATTACATTGCTTGATCAAGGGCATGTATCGATGGATCATTGTGATAGTGTGATTAGTTAGATTAAATAATCTGCTATCTGTACAATGTGCATTTCATTTCTCTGAGTGTTTGAGAGATCCGTCATAAGTCGTCAAATGCTAACTCATATGATGGCATAATTCGTAGATAGCTAATTCATATGGCTTTAGGGGTTGAATGCTAACTCATATGGCATATGTTATCGAATGCTAACTCATATGGCATATGTCATCGAATGCTAACTCATATGGCATATGTTATCGCATACTAACTCATATGGCATAAGCCATTCAATGCTAACTCATATTGCATATGTTATCGAATGCTAACGCATATGGCATATGTCATCGAATGCTAACTCATATGACATATGTTATTGAATGCTAACGCATATGGCATATGTATCGAATGCTAACTCATATGGCATATGTCATCGAATGGTAACTCATATGGCATATGTCATCGAATGCGAACTCATATGGCATATGCCATCGAATGCTAACTCATATGACGTATGTTATCGAATGCTAACTCGTACGACAAATGTTATTGACTGCTAGCTCATATGGCATATGTTATCGAATGTTAACTCATATGGCATTAGTTATCGAATGTTAACTCATATGGCATATGTCATCTAATGCTAGCTCATATGGCATATTTCATCGAATGCTAACTGATATGGCATAATTCGTAGATAACTAACTCATATGGCATATGTCATCGAATGCTAATTCCTATGGCATATGTTATCGAATGCTAACTCATATGGCATATGTCATCGAATGCTAACTCATATGGCATATTTTACCGAATGCTAACTCATATGGCATATGTTATCGAATGCTAACTCCTATGGCATATGTTATCGAATGCTAACTAATATGGCATATGTTATCGAATGCTAACCCATATAGCATATGTTATCGAATGCTAACTCATATGGCATATGTCATCGAATGCTAACTCATATGGCATATGCCATCGAATGCTAACTCATATGACATATGTTATCGAATGCTAACTCATATGGCATATGCTATCGAATGTTAACTCATATGGCATATGTCATCGGATACTAACTCATATGGCATTAGTTATCGAATGTTAACTCATATGGCATATGTCATCAAATGCTAACTGATATGGCATAATTCGTAGATAACTAACTCATATGGCATATGTCATCGAATGCTAATTCATATCTCATATGTTATCGAATGCTAACTCATATGGCATTAGTTATCGAATGCTAACTCATATGGCATATGTCATCGAATGCTAATTCATATCTCATATGTTATTGAATGCTAATTCATATGGCATATGTCATCGAATGGTAACTCATATGGCATATTTTTCCGAATGCTAACTCATATGGCATATGTCATCGGATACTAACTCATATGGCATTAGTTATCGAATGTTAACTCATATGGCATATGTCATCAAATGCTAACTGATATGGCATAATTCGTAGATAACTAACTCATATGGCATATGTCATCGAGTGCTAATTCATATCTCATATGTTATCGAATGCTAACTCATATGGCATTAGTTATCGAATGCTAACTCATATGGCATATGTCATCGAATGCTAATTCATATCTCATATGTTATCGAATGTTAACTCATATGGCATATGTCATCAAATGCTAACTGATATGGCATAATTCGTAGATAACTAACTCATATGGCATATGTCATCGAATGCTAATTCATATCTCATATGTTATTGAATGCTAACTCATATGGCATTAGTTATCGAATGTTAACTCATATGGCATATGTCATCAAATGCTAACTGATATGGCATAATTCGTAGATAACTAACTCATATGGCATATGTCATCGAATGCTAATTCATATCTCATATGTTATCGAATGCTAACTGATATGGCATAATTCATAGATAACTAACTCATATGGCATATGTCATCGAATGCTAATTCATATCTCATATGTTATTGAATGCTAACTCATATGGCATATGTCATCGAATGGTAACTCATATGGCATATTTTTCCGAATGCTAACTCATATGGCATAATTCGTAGATAACTAACTCATATGGCATATGCCATCGAATGCTAACTCATATGACACATGTTATCGAATGCTAACTCATATGACATATGTTATCGAATGCAACTCATATGACATATGTCATCGAATGCTAACTCATATGACATATGTCATCGAATGCTAACTCATATGGCATATGTTATCGAATGCTAACTCATACGGCATATGTTATCGAATGCTACCTCATATGGCATATGTCATCAAATGCTAACTGATATGGCATAATTCGTAGATAACTAACTCATATGGCATATGTCATCGAATGCTAATTCATATCTCATATGTTATCGAATGGTAACTCATATGACATATGTCATCGAATGGTAACTCATATGGCATATTTTTCCGAATGCTAACTCATGGCATATGTTATCGAATGCTAACTCATATTGCATATGTTATCAAATGCTACCTCATATGGCATATGTCATCAAATGCTAACTGATATGGCATAATTCGTAGATAACTAACTCATATGGCATATGTCATCGAATGCTAATTCATATCTCATATGTTATCGAATGGTAACTCATATGACATATGTCATCGAATGGTAACTCATATGGCATATTTTTCCGAATGCTAACTCATGGCATATGTTATCGAATGCTAACTCATATTGCATATGTTATCAAATGCTAGCTCATATGGCATATGTCATCGAATGCTAACTCATATGACGTATGGTATCAAATGCTTACTCATGTGGATGTTTGTTAGTTTTCTCATTACTCTTACATGTATTCTAGAAAGAAAGAAAGAATTATACAG
Source organism: Saccoglossus kowalevskii (assembly GCF_978046115.1). NCBI lineage: Eukaryota > Metazoa > Hemichordata > Enteropneusta > Harrimaniidae > Saccoglossus > Saccoglossus kowalevskii. The sequence goes on from NC_140659.1 coordinate 9,645,921, forward strand.
TGTGGTTCGGCGTTGTTTACGCCACTGAAGCGGTATACTATAATATTAATTTCAGTGATGTCAAATTTTATTTCAGTTTGTCCCAAACAATCAGATCAACAATGATGAAGGGAGAACATGTAGTAACCACATATTCGTATAACAGATTAAGGGCTGGGGTCATGGATTAGACAGTGGTGATTTAAGTCGTAATGTTCACAATAAATAAAATTGAAGGGAAGCAAACACAAAAAAGATTGTATTTATTCCGATTATTTTATTTCATTTTGTTTTGTGTTCAATTTATATTTCTGATCCCACAGGCTCCATGACGATCTGGCGAACTCAATATAAAATATAAACTCGATAAAATACGTTTTATATTAAATTGCATGTGTGTGCACATAGTGTGATAAATACAGCATGACTAAGACACTAATAAACTTAAAACAATAACACGGGTTATTTTGAATAAACATGAAAACATTGTCTTACCGTGCATATACAAAGAATTTTAAAACGTAAGGCGGCTTAGAGAGATGTTGTTCGTTCTACGTACACATTTGCATAAACAACTCTTACGTAATGAACGGACTCGGATGTTGTAGTTCGTAGTCTGTGAACACATGTTCTAATGACAGGAATCGTGATGCGATGCATCCTTACTGTATTAAATTGGTAGCACATGAAAATAACGAGACGAGGTTATGCTTTTATATAAGTTGTTTCACCGGCGTGCCTAATTGGTTTATTCAGAGATACAAATCTCTTCTGCAAATGATACGCTGTTTTTATGGTGATAGTAAACTTTTCATTAAGTCCGGCATTAACAACGATGTGCGTCATGGGTAATAACATGTACGACGTGACTGGCGCCATTGTCCTTGCTCAGAACTGTCTGACACAATGTTATGCGGCTGAAACTGTTTACGTTGGATATGGAAAAATAGTTGCTGATACATAAACGACACGTTACATTTCTGCGTCGACAACTGTTTGCGCCACAACACACATAGTTACCGATTGATAAGTTAATACTAATTTGATTTATCTCTCAACATTTAATTTCTGGTCTGTATAGTTTGGTATTGTGCCGATTTTCAGATTGTCAGCTTCTGCTTTGCCAGTCACGCTGAACGTGGTATGCATGTTTCTTCCGCCTTGCAAGTCACATAATTATCAGTGATTATCGAATACAATTCGAACTTGCAGTGAAGTACGACACCTTTACATGACATTTATTGACTATCGGTGCGATGAGTGTACAGGACAATTGAAATTTATATACAAATCATCGATTTAGGGAAAGAAAAACACCTGCCCGCTTCGTCAATAAATTATCTAGTCGAACTTTGTCGTTGTGATGTTTCTTTCATGTAAATTTATTAGAACGTCACGGACGACCCTCAAATAACTAATCACGCTACACATCCTTTGAAACGTTTTAAGTGGGCGGCAAGGAGTTTCATATATAACGTTTTAAATAGATTAGAGTAAAACGTTAAACAATTTGTATTTGTTCAGGCATTGTTGTACGTTTATCGGTTTGCCCTTCAATTCAACACGCGTTCTTTGTTTACGCTTGCGTTAATTTGCAATAAACAACACAACCCCCATGATGATGAAAACGAAATACACCGACATTTTGTGCACGTTAACAACAGCATTGATGCAAGAAAAAATATGCACCGCGTGAAATTATGAATGCAGTATTACGAAGACCGTACACACGCAAACGCCGTCTTGATCAGGTGAAGACAATCACGGACACGTGATAACTGATTATGCCACGTGACATGCCAGAGTACCTGTAATTTTCCTGATGAAACATCAGTGATTGGTGCCGATGGTTAAATATCGATAAATATATTAGTGTTCTTGCGCCGATTTGAATGAGTACTATGATATTGCGAAATCTTTTTAGTACAATCCATACACATGGTCACTACTGGGATACTAATATTTTTTTACATTTTCTCCTAGGAGATATATGTTGGAACCACCGACCAACAATCAAACTGGCTACAAGCATATTTAAATTGTACGGCGATTGGTTTAACTATAAATCTAATTACCTAGGCTATATAAACCACTGACCCGTGATGCCATTTTTGTGCTAGCTGCCACTCTTGCTGTTTGTAAATATAAGCAAATTGTGTGGTAATCCCAACATAACCAGCCGAATGCGGGCATTGATCGCGTTTTACCAGAAATGGTATGTGGTAAATATGGATCGGGTTACCATGGTTAGATGGGTGAAGGAACAGTTACGCGTTGCTATGGAAGATTATTTGAGAGGCAAAAACAAGTCACGTGGCTGTTTCGCTTATGTCTCTAATCAGAAATGAAAACAAAAAAATTGTAGTTTTCATAGGATATAAATTCTTTAAAGGGTGATGGTTGTCGCGCAACGCGTGTTCGAATTTCATGTAAACGAACGATGTATTTTACACCCTTGTGTACGTCGCTAAGAGTCCCAAGCGGTGCGACGACCACCGCCTTTTAAACACATCACCTTGAATTGCGATTAGGTCACGGAAATCGCCCACACGAAAGGAATTTAACTTTAGTATTCAGAGATTAAGACGCCTAATCTGTAATCTGCAGTAAAATTAGTAGTAGGTGATTTGATATTTCCAAATGAAAAATACATGTTGGTCAGTATAGTATGTGTTTTTTTGTAGAAGTGATTTCTTGTGTGTCGCATTAGCAATACAAAGTGCATGTACACAATGTTACACAATTGTAAATAAATGCAAATTGAAAAAAGCGAAATTGTTTTTGAGATTGTACTCCAGATTTCATTCATATATAAAGATTGCACACCATACATAATTTCATTTGTTTAATTGTTTTGGAAAACATCGCATAAAAACGATATATGTATATATGTTGTAAACGTATTCCGTATCTGCCATGAGTTTATGGATGGTTTCGAATTGAATTGATTTTTTAAGCTTTCAAAAAAATATCATTGCCACGTGGGTGCCACGAGCACATAATCTTTTGCGATTTTAGAAAACGAAAGGGATATATGTATTGAAACATTGCTCAGTGACACGGGATATGAATTATTTATGAAATATTAGCATATTTTATATCACTGTCAATTAGATATAGTAGTGATGAAGCCTAATTGTTGAGCACACAACTGTTCCGTATATTATAAATATAGGATTGATTAAAAAAACCTATACAATCGCAAATACTTGACAACGACTGGTAACTTCCTACAACAAACATATGTACTACTAATTAAAGAACCATTGGATTAGTAGTAACGGCGACTGCTCAACCAATAGGTACGATAGGCAGTCTCCGCTATTAAATTTACCATCACGTGAACATGTGACGTTGGCAAGCCATATAAATGTAACGTCGGCTTCATACTCGCACAGTATAAATGCCAACGCTGAACTAGACTCTCGCTAACTGTTTCTCTCTCGCGTGCGTTGGAGAGAAACAACATCACAATGCCGTGGTGCGGGCTGGACCACAGCTACGATTATGGGGATCCAAACGCAACAAACCAAACATACGAGTATTTGGATATAGCTCTACCGGTCGACTGCCAGACACTCATGATTTGCGCGTTCACTTTGAATATGCTTCTGTCGATTGTCGGCAACGTGCTGGTGCTTATTGTCCTCATCTGGAGGAAATCAACCAGATCGGATCTGAATCCATTTCTTGTGAACCTCTCCGTTGCTGATCTGATGATGGCTGTTTTCTGTATGCCGTTCACATTCCCCACGATAATGTTAGGAGAATGGGTGTTTGGACGTGTTATGTGTCCCGTGCTCATATTTATGCAGCAGGTAAGCATTTTTGATATACTATTGTAGACTAATTTTATTAGCGGAAAGTTTAGAGGAACGAATAAGGTTTTCTAATATTTTCGAGACAGCTTAAGTTTTATTGCTGTGATATATTGATATTGTAATTAAGCATCCGTTTTGGGGACCCCTGCTGACCGAGTGAAAACCGCGCTGTGTTACCTAGCTAGACGGGCTGGTGCCGCCCGTTTGCGTCTTTTCGAGTCACGCACCTAGTACGTGTTTACATTTTAATAACGTTACATCTTGTTTCGTTTATGACAGCTTAACCTTGTTCGTATTTCGCTATTTGATTGTACGCGAACCAAACTGTTCATATTTTCTAAATCGCGTTAAATAAAAGGGCCGTATAATTCTGGGCAACTGTTCATTAAGATTATAAATTGAATATGAAAATCAAAACCGATTTCTGGCTGATGTTAGATATAATAAAGTATATGGCAATTACTTAAGTATTTTATTGAGAAATTTGTATTTGTGAAATTTACGACCAAAATCCGGCTAGCTTTTAGCGCGTTGGCCAATAGTTTTCACCTTCAAGAATAATCAGTGTTTTTGATCTAATTGATCAATGTAAGATATTTAAAACGCGACTGAACGTTGTATAAGTTCAGTTAAAGACATTCTATCGATGATCAGAATAGCTTGATTCACCGTCGCGCTTTCTTCTATGAATTCAACACGGACGATTACCGACGTGACACGTAGCACGTTGTGGATTCGGATTTGTATTCATATCTGATCGTTTATATCAATCATTTTATATATGTGCATATGAGCATAGAATGTGTTAGACAGTGTATATGTTAGTATGATACGATTTATGGGGCCAAAACCTTATTATCAAAAGTATCACCTTGGAGATCTTAAGTCAAAGTGGTTGTAAAACGTGTTATTAGCGGCAATCGCGGCTTTTATGTAGCACCGTGTTGCGCAAATGCGTCTCGAAGTGAGTGTGTCTTGTTCTAAGTCCATTTACATTTATTGAACTATTTTTTTGATTACGTGACGATGCGAGCCGCAGTGTCCACGCGATCTGATATCTTACACAATCGTTCCAAAACACGCAATTTAGAATTAACAAGATACTGATGCTAAAATCTTAAAAAATTATAAATGGGAAAAAAAAACACATTTGTTAAATCACGTACTACACCGTCTGTTATAATCAATGTATTTATTAGCAAGTATTGACCTCTCATGACCCATGATCATAGTTATAATACTCTCACAATCGCCAAGATTAGTTAGATTTTTAACAAGCATGTTTTAATAAGCCTGGAGGAAATTAATCATATCGGGGGTTTCAAACAACACAATCTTAACATTACTTAACGGATTTTCACTCCCAAGATTAAGGCGGCCACGGGTGAGATTCGAGCCCATTAATTATAGATCAAAAACGTTAATAACACTAGTTTCAGTGCATTTCGATGATTCCACGAGATTTCATAGCAGTGTTATTGTGTGACATACATACTCCCATGACAATCCGAACGACCAGCGATTGCCATGACCCTGGTAACCCGGTATACCCCGGAGAAGAAAGAAGATAAAACCCACTGACCCCGGAGAAAAAGAATGATAAGAGCGGCCTACTTCGGGAAAAACGAATAATAACAACTTATGTAATTTGAGATGTTACTTTGAGTAGTTAAATTGTTTATTAAGTACACGGTAAATTATCCTGGGTGAAAGTGCCATTATTTACTGTATTCTGCAGTGACGTAAAACTAAAATACATTTATATATTTTTAAATCGATTTAAAACAAAATCCCAATCGTCTTTTAATCTTTTCATGTGTGACAATGGTAATTTATTCAATAATACTTGGTGAATGTAGTTATGCGATGGTAACAAATTTGTCCTAATTGAGTTGAGGCATATGTACAATGCAGAAAGTAATATGTTAAAACAACCTGTCAACAATCAACTCTCTCTGATTGGTCTGTCACGTGCTAGGATGAGGTAGCCAATCAGGCACAGTTTTGTAAGAGGCTTCGCATTGATTCAATGCATGCGATGTGTATTGTAAAGTGATAAACTAAATTACATACACGAGCTTCAATGATAAAACTCACATACTGTTGCTTGTAGCTGTGAGGGACTAATAGTATGTTTTGAATAAAACAGGATAATCCTAATTTATTCAACCTTACGCTAATTTGCATGAAATGCCATAGTTACCATGCCTATACTCCGGGGTATACGGGGAATTTTTCTCTGACATACGCGTAATGTACGTTACAAAACAGAGATGTAATAGCCAATGTGTGGTGTCGTGATTTGCCAAATACCTGTCTAGTTACCTATGCACGGTTTGATTCAATTTGTTAGAGGGTGATTAGCCTAAAACCATCGACCCTCTAAAAAGAAAAAATACTAGTTTTTTTGACGAGCATGTACATCGTTTCTAGGGTATGTTACTTAATTGCCGGATTCTCGCCTTAAAACCATATCGATATTGTAAATGCAACATACAATGAAACGTGATTATTTAGGTTTTAGAATTGTATACAACGTTTCTTTTGATTGTCACGAATGTTTGAGATTTTTAGTCAGATTCCACCAATCGTTGTTAACTTTTATACAATCCGGTGATGAGTCTGTTGACTCAGTCGGATGGAAAAAAAAATCAATTTCAGCGATCTGTGACAGTAAAAATTGTGGTCGTTATTTTCCGTCACCTCGGTTCTAGAGAACGGATTCTCATATGTCAAACGCCTTGGCGACATTTCTTTTGGAAAAGGCTCGTTATTTCAATCAGTTTCACAGGTTCAATTTAATATCGTCTAAAAGCAGAACGTTGATTGAAGCCACCGTCAAATCAAAACAAACTCTAACTTGTATTCGACGTCTCGGCGAAAGCATATAAAGCGTCACATTTGGAAGTCTGTGACGTAAACCTCGCCCTAACATTTAACCAATCACGAACACTTAACACGGGGGTTGTCATTCTGAATGATATATGGACTTGTTATTTGGATATAGCCTTGCAACTTCTTGCTTGTTCGAGAACTGCGATATCTATACGGTTCAACTAACGCAAGGAGTGGCATCTTTTAGTACTGAGCATTATGACCATTATGACTCCGTCGGGGGCAACACTTGTTCCAACTACCGACCATCAAGTCATGTTTGAAAATGCGTTGTGTAATGCTTCGACCATTTTCAAGTGCATGTCTGCGCAATTACCAGTTTCCACTGTCACTGCCCGTCTATTTTTCAATTATCTACTTAACTTAATTTAACACTTTATTACTTATTAGACGACATTATTTTATTTTTTAACACTGACTCTCTATTTCTGAATACTCTATTTGTGTCAACTTGAAACAGTCACTAGTAAACAGATTAGTAACTAGACAGTATGCAATCAATCATACTCTGGCGAGTCTCATGAACGACTTTAAAGCGCTATAAAAGTGCCTCTTAACTCAGTATATTCAAACTCGCAATATAATGAAACTATTCTAAAAACAACACATTAATTGACGACCTTGGAAATCTCTTCAAATCATCTGGGGACTATAACCTGCCGTCGTATCAAGTACTTATATTACCTGTTACCACGCAACGTCTGTCATGACTCAAAGAAATTCGACCAAATATTGAAATTAACTATTTCGCCAGGAAAATGTGAAAGGATAAGTGAATAATTTGATATACGAAGCGGCGTTCCGAAACGATGAGTCAAAATATCGAGATCAATATCGAAAGGGGTCGATATCACAAGTGTGTTTATGTTAAATGGTTTCGTCAATCGGTTGGTTGGTTTATAGATGATTCCTCAGCAGGTTTCCTCATATTGTCATGTGCACACTGAAGTGGTACAGCAGATAACACACAGATACGCCTTGTCTTGAGCAGGAGTTCGCGGAACTCAGTCCGCACGCCATTCACCGTCTGGATATACCTGTGTGATTAATGGAATAGCTGAGTGAAATACAAAATTACAAACTAACGTTCAAGATGTGATGCGGTTGTTTACACTGGCTATCCAAGTTGCTGCCTCCGCAACTACCCATCTAAGCAAATATATATTGTCAACAGAAGTTCAAAACGATTTAACACTTTTCAAAGTCGTTTCAAATCAACTTACTAAATGTTGTAAGCAGTTTTAAAGTGAGCGTATGCAATATTATGGTAAACTATGAAAGACGACGTACTGCCTACTAGTGCGTGATAACATGGCAAATACGGGGATGTGCCCTGTTATCAAGCAATAGTTTGCGAACATGCCCGTTCGGGAAAAAGGTATCAAGCAATAATAGGGGAACATCCCTGTCCGTTCGAATTCATTATAAGGACACATAACGTAAATTACTTTGCACTACTGTACAGAAATCCAACCTTATGTCTGATGGTGTTGCACATTTGAATGGAGCGAGCGTTGTTCTGTTGTTAATTGTACAAACATAATCTGTTATTAATTATGCTCTATAACTTGATCTTCTAAACTCTTTAAGGATTACGCTTAAACAATTACTGAACAGAATATAACTCAACGAATTTACATAGCCCTGGGGTTTTGCCGTGCACTTCACATTGATATTCTATTAACGAGGTGAACAAAAAAGCACAAATGCGAAACAAAGCGAGGTAACATACAGCCACTACAAACTGAACCATGCTGATATAGAGACACAATTTCCTGTGCATAAATCTATATATTACATTACAAAAAAACCTACACCCGGGGGTAGACATTCGATCTACATTCTCGCTCATGTTTCATTTCACATTATAAATAGGACATACAGTGATCAGATGTGGCCAGTGAACAACGCGACATTAACTATGCACAATTATTTTTTCTACTAAGTACAAGTTTATTTGAAGTAGAATTTAAAAATTTAGAATGGATATTAAGTAGCTGATAATGATAATCATACGTATGTAGCTATTGTGTATATTGACTCGTGATGTCAATATAATGACCCACTCAAGTGATTGAAACTAACATGCCACTAGCAAATCAATTGACAGTAAATCACGGTGAGCAATGCTACAAATACACCCATATATATACTGAACTTATTCTTCAGAGTTCTTGCTTGCCTGTTGACGTGTGTCTGAAGTAGCTGGGCGGACACTGTATGCAGTTGCACCGAATTATTATAATACATACCCTATTGAAGAATGCAACATTGTCACTGGATTAGACTGTTATATCGTTAGACTTTATTAAAACTAATGAAAATATATTTCATATATTTCACGTCCCTTTTTACGGTTGTAGAAACCACGATGAAATAAACATAGCTCCGTCGGGAAATGTCGCTCGATATATTTCATAGCTATCTCAATGGTGACGCTATATTTCTGTAGAATATTGGCACCACCTGCGCTCGCTGTCTGAGTCCTTTGTGAGGTCTTGCTTTCGACCAATGCAGACAACTTTTGTTCATAATAAAATGGTAATCGTGAATTCTCGTCGTCTGCTTCGCGAGAGACCGCCACTTTGAAACTTTCGTCCACGCATGCTGGGCAGGTCGTCGCCAGTCGATAGTTCGAATGTATTTCAATAAACGTTATGCAATATATTCTCATCTATTTTTTATACAGATTTCCGTCATCGTAAGTATATGTACACTAACTGCTATTGGCATTGATCGATACTTTGCTGTGATGTACCCACTTAAAGTAAGAGTAACCAAGAATAGAACAAAGATTGTGTTCATCTTCATCTGGGTGATAGCTATCTCCCTGGCGACGGTACAGACCGTATTTGTACGTGTTGACCACAGCTATTTCGACGGCGAAACTATATACTTCTGCAGTGAGTGGTTGTCTGAATTCCAATTCGCCAAGGCATATGAAATATTCTTCTTGATGGCTACCTATACTATTCCGTTATGTATTCTATGTTATACATACTCATGTGTTGGCATCCGTCTCTGGGGAAGAACAATACCCGGAAACGCAGACAAGTCACGAGATCAAAGTCAAGCCAAGGCTAAAAAGAGAGTAAGTGATGTGTTTTGTAAATTAATGAATATGTGTGCATAATAACATAAATTTTATTTGATGCACAAATTACACGCATAATATATCTTAAAACCTCAGCGCTTCATACCCTTTCCAAGTTTGCTAAATAAGGAATACACAATGACGAAATACATCACGCATTCATTAGAAGAAAGAAAAAGGTTGTCATCCAAATTGTATTTCTATTGTGTTGCAGGTTATCAAGATGCTGGTGATTATCGTGGTGATGTTCGCTGTGTGCTGGCTTCCTGTGCACATATTTAGAGTGATTACCCTGTTTTACCCATGGTTGTATGACAATTTTGAGTACCAGGACACCATGCGACTGGTGAATGCGGGAATATTATGGTTCGCCATGGCGCACAGTTTTGTAAATCCGTTTATTTATGGATTTCTCAACGACAGTTTCCGGGTAAGTTACTAATATACACTTCGGCGTGACATAATTGAATAATCGCGTCGGGTTTATATTACACAAATTGTGATATAATAGTTAACGTTTGCTTAATTCATTAAACATTTTCTATCTACCTAATAAAAAATAAAACAACATTTGGTGTGTGATGAATCTAACAGCTCTCGTAACCGAATCGTGACGCGCTTTGAACATTTGGGGTCACAATATCATTACAAGTACTGTTTTATACATGTCCATTTCACTTGAAAAAAATCAATTACGTTTCTACGTTCACTTTAATGAAAATTTAAGTAATGAATGTATTTCTAATACAAGATAGAGAAATGTTAAAAATATTCCGGGAACCGAGCTTGACGTCTCAGATTTGTCTTTATTTTGTTTCTTCTACATATTTGCAGATTTATTAAATTCTGTAAATACCGATATACGTTACCTTTTTAACTGCAGAACGAGGCTGAATTTTAGACAATGATTAACGGTTATAAAATTATGCATGTAATGCATGCATGTCATGCCTGTAACCAGTTTTATACTTTATATTTATAAAATTCTTTAAATACTGATATACATCACTTTTTTGAACTGCAGAATGATTTGAAAATGCTATTACTGCGCATTACTCGTTGCATAACGCGATATCAATGGAAATCAAGCCCGAAGAGGCACCGCCGTCTGCCAAGCCAATTGAGGTTATCACGAACCAGCCATTTCTCAATTTCTTCAATATCTTTCCTGCGAAAGACACGCCAACAATCATCCCAAGAATCACCAGTTGATGACAAAGTAAAACCACTTGAGAAATTGAACAATACTGAATGTTGTAAACAGCTGGATAATATCGAACCACACATTGGATAATTAACATCCGCCCGACAATCTAACAGGCTCATTGTCCCTATCATTCAATAACCTCTATCTTAACAGTTTTCACTATTCTCAGGGCGACACCTGAAAGTCAAGGTTTACACAGTGTCTAGACAAGATCATATTTCTATGTTGAAAGATCACCAGGAAAAATATTTACGCCCATAGTACATTCGACTCAGTATTGAGTATACGTGTATTCTTTCCACGTTACCTATATGAAACACCGAGGCAAAGCTGCTCGTTCAGTTTACCTCAACAACTATATTTATGTGCACTGCGACAGTAACGTGATAACATACTTGATCGATGAAGGGAAAAAAAAGGTGTTTTAATTTGTGTAAGGTAGTCGATGATTCAAGGAACAAGACTGAATTTTAGACAATGGTTAACGATCATTAAAATGAGATTACCTAGTTTGAAAATCTTTGAGATTTAACCTTGAATCTGTTTACTGTATGCTGGTCATGCCTCCAACCAGTTTCATACTTCAGGTCAAGCGTATGACTATTTTCATGCTTCAGTTATGACGTCTCTAGGATGCAGCTGCGACTTAAGAGTAATACACTCGAATAAAGATGAATCATTCTTCGTTTTCACAATGAGTACACAACATTAAACCATCGATTCACGCGTGTTATGAAGCTGTTTTTTTCCACACGTCGTTTATTATTGTCCGATGATAGTGTAAATGGGATACAACTCTTTATTCGGATTAAGTTGCACGTGAAACAATCAAGAAGCTAGTCTCACACCCACGAGGCTGAAATGAAGATAATAAAGTACTGTATTCCAAATGGAAGTCTGTAATGCTACAACATTTAAGAAGCCAAAGTCACCAACACATTCTTTGCGTATATAGTCGGACCCGACATAAAATGCCGTGGCCGTAGTTGTACTTTTAGAGTTCTGTTCTAATTGAATATTTCACTACAAGCATATATGTTTTAAAGATTAATAAATAATATTCGTTTTTTTTCTTATCAATCAAAGAGTGCTATGCGTAATTTCGTTTTGCATAATAATAGATGGAACATAAAGGGCGATTATCGGTATACTCACAGTATCAAAAAGTGTAAGTTCAGAAATCCTGCATTGGAACATAACTTGAAATCTGAATATTCAGTTTGTTTATTGTATAATGTGTACAAAATAAGATGTAGTCTTATGTGAATGTTAAATGACGTGTGTTCACTATCGCAAGGTTGTATGATTCACATTTAGTCGTCGCTTGAAAAGCTCGGTAGAAAAAATGCTTTGTAAGATTTGTGATTTCTACAAGATTTAACCACTCATTTCAATCGGTATTATTTGCATATATTAATCAATGTATTTGTTTCATAAACAATGATGATGCACGTGTGTGATTATTATTTTTGAACTGGAATTAATTCAGCTTCACCAAAGGTGTCATTAAAGTACTAAATATAAGACTTAGTCTGTTATTTATTTGTTTGTTTGTTTATTTGTTTGTTGAGTAATACTGTTTGCAATGGAGATAAACGAGTGGCAGGATCTACGGGTCCCATTTATCAATAGGACAAAATATAATAAAGTGGAATTCATTTCTCTTCCACCGTACACTCACTCTGCTTCGTGTCTGCTCATCCTTTTTTCAACGATTTGTAGAGAAGTAAGCTGGAACATTCACCATGATTTACCATTTCTGGCATAATTAAAAAAAATCTATATGTCAGTTTCAGTTTTGAGTTTCGTATGACTGCTCTTTTGATTATTCGAAAGCTGGTAGCGTATCAATACGTTAATTGCGAACTCTACTGAAACACAATTATGTCCAAATTACATTTTACACACACATAAAATATGCGCCAAGAAAACAATATAGGCCAAAATTTAGAAATAATAAAACAGCCAGCGTGTAGACGTATATAGATAATATGTAACGTTAAGTGAAAAAACAAAAGAATTTCTACATATAATTTTGTGACCTTTCCAGGGTATCTATATTTTCTCACTACTATTAAACTGTCAGTGAATCGTACACATCTCAATAACGTAGTTTGTATACTCATAACCGTTATTTTCATTTTAATTCATTTTATGATGGCGCTTGGACGAATGCTCCTATCATTTTGATTCCTAAAAAAATACGAGGTGGGTTACTAGTGATTCCAAGAATCATCATGTCATGTAAAACTATTATGTAATATAGATTAAAAACTTATTTTTTTATGACCAATTGAACTAAGGCGTTGAAATGGAATGGATCGTCTCGTACGCGCTCATAGATGCATGAATATATACGCAAATCATGTAATATATTAACGCGCGAGTGCTGTTACATTCAATAAACATTTGAATAAAATAATTACAATATTTGAACTCATACATTCAATAAAGTTCAATTAGGTAACGTTTCTTTCTTTGCTTTTTTGAACATGACGCAATAAAATATTTACAGTATATAAATAATCATCAGAGATATAACAACTTCATTCATTTGACACGAACAACACGTATAATATAACATATAACTCGGGAAGACAGAAACATGTCCACTTTCAGACGCAATCACTAAAAGTGCATTAAATATAAATAAAAACACATCAAATACAATAGGTGAGTTGGTTATATTCTTGTGATAGTTACGATTCCTTGAACTTGACAATAAACATTTATCTTGCTGTATGTGTCCCCGCTGAACGTACCTGCTATAATATAAACACCACAGCAAAAAACCACTAACAAATGAACTCAAATGTACATTGAATTTTTATTATAGTTGAACGGCATGCTATTAACTAAATATATATTTAAAATTGTCACTAATATGATCTCCGTTATTCTATTCATATTACTATGTTAATATTCTTATAATGAACGATTGAACAAGAAAATTTTCCGGAAGCACATATTCATAGAAAAGATCTCTGTATCGGATATAACTATTGAAGATATTACAAAAAATCGTTAAAGTACATTTTGATTGGTCGTGCAATTGTCCAACTACATTTTTTTTTCTTTTGTATTCGGACAGCTGCTAGAGACTAACAAATCTACAATTAATTGAAACTGTAAGAAAATGAAATAGTTGAGCCTATCGTGATGTGCTTGTCCATGTCACCTAATTAAATTATTCATAATATAGTATTGAGGTATACGTAGAGCAGTGGTATAAGTGCTAATTCGGTAATCACGACACTACGTAGACATCTTTTGAGACTGGACTTTGATGTGAGCGATTGAGTTGATGTAACACATGCCTGCCAGTCAGGGCGTCAATCTGATATCTGCGTCTGTTCGCTTCTTAAATTACGTTAGTTTTACTGACGTACATGACAGCTATTTGATTGTTAATTGAGTCTTCTACTTTGTCTGGTGTACACATGCATTGGAGCCGGACAACTTCATTAGATTTTTGATTATACGCTCAAAGCGTTTTTAAACTTTCATCCTGTACTTCACGACTTAAGTTAATCTTTTATTTATACGCTACACACTGCAGCCCTTTGGAGATGTGAAGGCATTCCATTGGGGGAAATGCATAATCAGTTGTTCATTTCCACAAGGACTAGTCCAAGACATTTAATATAAATAACATGCACATCATGAAGTGGAGATTCTAACCGACGACAAAGCGCCTCGCCAATGTTTGCGGTCATGCACCTTTCTACACCACACTTAGCATCCTGTCCTCAATTACGGTCCGAAATATCGTTTAATAAACGCGGACTCTCAGTGACTAGACGGATATGCGCAAACCGGGTACACGATATTACAGACTACCGGAAATAAGTTCATTCGAACGCGTGATGTGTGACTCTGGCACTTTTATATAGTGCATGAAATACAAACCTTAAAAATAATAAATTCATACAACATTGACCAGGGATCGCAAATGCACTCTAAATTGACATAACTCACTGTCTAAAAGATCATAATGTTTGACCCGCATTAAGCTCAAATACGAGATGATAATGTACAGCCACGGGCCACACTAAGGCCGCGCACTCGCAAATGTTAACGTTATACAACAGAGACTCGCTTAACAAAAATTAGCCTGTAGGCCTGACGCTCATCAGTAATTATAACATTAGCCAAGCAACGAACTAGAAGTATAATATACAATACTTGCTTAAGTGTGTCAAGGCCAAGATGAATCTGTTTTTGTAGCTGAAATTAGAAAATTTCACAACAGATTGGTTCTGCCATATATAAAGTTCAAAAGTTTTGTTTTGAACAAAAAATTCATAGAACAAAATAAATCACTAACAACAACAACAAAAACAACAACTACAAGATAAAGTATTAGCCCATGTATCTGCACGCTAAATATGACAGAAATTAGATGTTTTGGCATTTTGACCCAATTTGCAGATTTATTAGTCAATCTATGCGACTTGAACAAATTACCACCTTCAGCCAATAAGGAATATTTACCCTGAAATAAAAACTACCTAGCAGTTTGAAAGAAAAAATCTTGAAAATAGCATTTCTGCCAAAAAATACAACAAAATAGCATATACAAAAATCACTAAAAATCTACCATATGGCAAAATCACAGAGAGGGTTACATCAGGTAACTTCATGGTTGACATGTAAGCAATTTGTGTGACAGTTGGAGAGAAACGTCTTAAAAATTTTGCTTTGAACAAAAAATGTTTAAAAAATAATTGTTTAATGCGCATGATCACAATTTTGTGTTCGCCAACCAAGCCAAGATCCACGCAATTTGATTCGCTTTGGCCCAACAAAGAGTTCGTTCAGCAATTGGTAATTTGTTATTTTTCTGTATTTTGTAGCGATTCCTTATTTTAAGTATGCGCTCTCTATTGCTGCTGTAAGAGTATTTGTTTGATGTGCAATTGATTGCAATATCTAACGCTGTTGCAACAATAAAATCATGATTTCAGATTTAAATTGGAAAACGTGTTAACCACGCATGTAGTTGGACTATCTTTTAATAAATTCACAGTGATAGTCAATTTTGATCAACGACATTCACATCGAGTAGTTCTGAATGATCACCGATAGTTTTTGTATCAGTAGTATCATAAGACATACGCTAGGAAGGTTCATTTGAAAATATAAATAACCTCGTCATCGCCGCCGCGATACAATACGACACGTTTCAGAAAGAACATTTCTAAATACTAATCCCGATTGTGGAAAATGTCGAGGGTGAGGGAAATTTGAGAAAATTGTGCGATTCAAACTCTACGTGGCTATAGAAATATAATAGCTGTTGTCACCGAGACAAATGTCTTATAAATATTCTTAGTGACATATAGGAATAAATATGATGTAATATAAACCAAGTATCGTATAATTTATATTTGACATAAAGCTTATGTTTTAGATGATTTTTTAAGCACTAAAGGAAGCCCAGTGTATGTGACGAATATTTCTCATTCCCTTCTCCCAATTATGTTAATTGCATGTGTTGTATGTATATTGCACATTTAATTACACAGAATTGTAATTTGTCTTCTTTGCCCCCCAATTTGATTATTTCACACAGCGACGGATGGGGTGCGCTTGAAATTGGTCACATTATAACTGATACACGTATTGTATTGTTAGTGAGAACATTCTTTCAGAGAAAACGCCCATGCATAAATGTCGCCCTCTTCGTTCGTTATGGCATGCAATTATAATATTTGTTAAATTTGCAGTGCAGACATATTGCTCTAGAACTAATTTCGCAGTTACTTGACAATGAATGAATTACTTTAATGTATTGTATACGGGCCTACAAAAGCAAACTATAATTTGCCTTGAGAGATTGGTTCCAATATTGCTTCCAAAGGTATGGGCTCATCATGACAATATTCGTGGAGGTTATTGTAATGTTATTCTTTTAGACATGTAAAGAAACCCACGTGAATGCGGAGAACAGAAAATTCAATTGACAGCACTGGTGATGAAATCCTTGCAATCTGCTAATGTCGAGAAATGATTTAGTATTGACTAAATGTTTTTGTTGTATATGGGAAAGAAGATTAAACATATACGTAAACAATACTTCAAAAATGCAAATCAACAGCAGAAAATGGATTTTCTTTCCCCCAAAGGGTAGACCGTGAGATTTTCATCAACACAAACTGTACCTCTGTATGCTTTTGTAAACGTTAATTGTGTATATGTAATTGCATTCAATTCATCATTCGATCTTTACTGTCGACTGGACACACATTCATGTTGCCTTTGGTTAAACCGTACAATTAGATTTGAGATTCGTCGATATTAATTTTTAAACGATTATCTTATATAGTATATCTACTAGACACGTGTGGAAATGTAATACATAGTATTGTGGCACATTACAAATATTCATGTGACTTGGTACCGCTTCGTTTGGACTGTTTTATTAGAATATTTCCGTTCATATATCATAACGCCAAAATTCAATAGTGTACGAACTATTACTGACAATAAAACTGTTGTGCATTAGCGCGATTATGGGTGCAAAACGGCAGTTGTCGGTTTGAGATAATTATATAATATCTTAATTATTATATTGTATAGCAATACGATACGCCGCATATGTTCGAAACACACTATGTGAAATCCGCATTCTTCAACTCACGTGCAGTGCCTATGAAACGAATATCAGTTGCATTTATTTCAAAATTAGGAAAATTAAGTATTATGATGCACAACATCAATTTCTCAAATTTCTGTATTAGACATTTTGTGTACGTAATACATGTCAACACGATTCATTGAACTAATATATTAGTTTATATGCACATACATAAACCATCAATTACTATTAACTATTCAACCATGACAGTCGAAGTTGTTGACTATTGAAGGACGGAAAATGCCTGACAAGTCTTCCCAGTAACATAACTTTGTAATTGCGACGCCCCTTGATAATATTACAAAATTACAATGCGAGGGAAGTATTTATATATAACTGGTCAAATTATATACGTGTCTCTTTGAATGAAGAACAGCATGAAGTGAATTTCCAATTAAAAAATAACAGAGACACTCGCTATTTGAGCTGTTTATGTGCGTTGGGAATATGTCTAGAGTTAAACTGAAGCAAAATCAAGAAACGGTCTTTGATGAAACTTAATTACAATACTCATCACTCGCTTTGTTGGATCGACAGTACAATATATGCATGAATACCACAGTTCGATCAGTGAGCAATCAACAAAAAGTTCCCGTTTTTCCTACTAATTACGTGCCATACAAAGTTGCACCATATCATTATAAATGACTGAAAGCAGAAGAATAGTTGCTTGAACGTTTCTTTTGCAAATGAAGTCAAGTTTATACGCATTATATTTTGTAAATCTATCAACAGTTTACTGAGAAAAAAGTGGAAATGCAAATAAAAACACGTGGTTAGTATATCTATATACAATGATGCAACTAGCTTTACATTGATCTAGAAGCCGACGAGCCAAGATCTTATGTTAGTTTATTTTCCGATCCGAAATTGAGTCTAATCGGTTCTCTGTGAGGTATAATTATGATTACAGAGAATACCAAATCACTACATCAATATTGTACAGATTCAGTTGTTTTTTGTATTTTCTATATCAAGTACTTTCTCTGTTAGTGCATGTATGCATAATTAATGGGGTAACAAGTTCTGCTAAAACCACGAACTAAAATGAACTCATTATATTGGCCGGCTCAGTACTACTAGATAATACTTAATGGGTAGAGTTATCTGAGATCCAGAGACATCACAGAATTACAACCTATTAGGTGACACCATATGCTATTAATAATGTTAACGGAAGTGTCTATGATTGGAAGCTTCAGTCACCGCACTGCTCGTTGACTACACTAGATTGAACCTGTGTGTAAGTATTGGAGTCAACGAGCGTATATCCCCGAAAAATACCCTCGAGATAGAGAAGATGGGGATTATGCTTTCGAGTACCTTGCTTCATGTATTTGTTTGTCATGCCTAAGTAATTATTGGCTCGAGAGATAACATCGTTTCAGATCAGCGTATTAACATAACGTCTCTAAAAACCACACCTTCGCAGAAAATGTCAAATTCCTAACCCTAATTGACAATATAATGCTGATTCAGAACTCATTAAATAAATAAAAATAAGATAAGTTACAAAAATCATTTGTACTTTCTGCTGTGAGTTGTTAGGCAATACTCCGGCACGTCTTAAGTCCGAGATACAATCAGTTCGTTACAATCCACCAGCGGCGATTCCCGCTGGATGTGTGCAATTGCCTGCTTCGAACATCACATATTTACATGCGAATAATTTTCACTTCTTCTATGATTGCCATGTATTCGCAGTTTGAATAAAACCTGCTTATTACAAGCTGCGCGCTTCTGCTTTCTGTATATCTGCAGAATGGTCCTCTGTCTATAAAATCGTTCAGATAAGCTGCCTTATATGGTCTTCGGCAATTAAACGTGTGCGATAACACTAGTCCGCACTTTATTCATGGATATTAAAACTAAAACACAGTTTACGCCGAAATTAACTGGCCAACATTATACTGGCGAAGTCAACGTAAGTTAAATATTCTAATTATAGATCGATTATTGGGGCCCAAGTAAGATCCCAAAAGTGAGCCTAATCTGGTCTTATTCATACATAGATTACAGGACACATGATCTACATTGCGTTGAGCTTTTCATAATTCCACGCAGTATTCATAGTTTAGGTCAATAGTCAGTTTTATTGACCCAAAGATAAATTTATTGTATAAGGATCAGCCTACGTACATTGTATGCAGATCAACTAAACTGAATATTGGCCGACCGTTAAGGTAACTGTTACTATACAAAACGCATTATGTTTAACCACAACAAGCAATTTAATTCCTAATACGAGTACATACGAGGGAAACAGTTTGAAAATAATGGAATACTCATCTGTAATTGCGTGTTTGCATTGCAGCTGAAGTGCACGCTCCTGTAAATCCGAAAAATTTGCGTGGATCGCCCGAATTTCAAGTAAATTTTACTCGCGTCGCGTACAGCGCTTTGAGACCCAAATCGAACAGAATGTGGCGCGAGTGACCTCCACCCGGTCTGTTGACTAGTGTATTAGTGATTGCTAAAATTTAAACCAGTTTTGTTTGCTGAATCGAATAACTAACATTCTGATAATAACGCAACAAAACGATTCAGCTGCGAGAGAGAGAGATAGACAGACGGTATGAGATGATGGAACAACCGTGCAAGCGCAAGAGGATTCAATACACAAAAGACAATGTCAAGTTAAACTAATTGTATCGTGCTTCGCTGTACCCAGTAATGTAGGTGCGGCGTTTTTATATGTATAGAGCGAATATTGAATAGTTAGTCTAGTACATATGAATCTTTATATTTTTATTTTTATTATCAGTGTATCAACACGTAATAGCTTCAGTCCTCTCATAGACTCGCGTCAACAAACGTGCAACACGAAAATAAAAGCACCATATTTGTTCATATCACATCAACGAAACTATCATCAATCGATGACATGTTTATTTAACATTCAACAGAGCAAACGCCGTGACAAAAACGATCAGATCAACGTTATTTTTTACCCAGGTTTTAGGTACCTAAACCATACGTAACTCCGGCGGCAGCATTTTTGTAAAGTTGTAAATTTATAGAGATTGATAACGTCTATGAAAGTATACAGTTTTATTCAAATTTAGGATAACCGAATGACCAAAGTGAAGCAATATGGATACTACTTTGAATATTATTTAGACGTACAAAGGTAGTCAGTAACTTTTGTTTGGCGGGATTTTGGGCATAGGTCCCATATGTGCGTGTTTATCACCACTACATGGTGTTTTACATTAATCAGCAACTCAGCACGATAACAACTCTATTCATGTATTGTTTGGTTTTACTATTTCGATATTTTGAGATAAACACGAAATACTGCCAATCATTGCAGGATTGGTGACCGGAGTATGTTGCAAAAAATGACAGAAGCACTTCAGCTGAACAAATCTCAGGTTGACAAGAGAAGGTTCATTTCATTTTTCTATATGTTGTTACATTTCTAATGATTGACATTACAGGGTTTGCATTATTATTCGGATCACACTCCGAACGTCCAATTTGTACATGCACTAGTTCACATGACAATATGAAGCAGTCGTAGACGATATGACACACTTGCGATAGTTGTTTTAATGAGACGAATGCAGTAAATACAGGCTTTGCTGTGAACTATAAAAGATAGCATTTCATCATTGCTCCTGTCTTTAATATAAACAGTTCTGTGTTGCTCCATCGCTGTTTAGGTATATTCCTAACCGTTTTATGATCAATGTTTACTACAACATTAAAAAACCACATACATATTCATAATCCATATTCACAAGTAACAATTGGAAGGTATATTAATTAATAATATAATTTATAGGTAAAACTTAATTTAGTTCTCCAAATTATTTACTTGCTTACATATTTATTTATACATTCTATTACGTTTGATGAAAATGTAGCTATTTTGAGTTGAACAAAAACACGCATCATTTGATTTATTTGCACTCTATTATGTTGCCCGATTTGATTGAAAAGAGCAGAATGCGCTGAATATGTTTCAATGTATGTATACCTATACCTATTTCCCATACTTCGCAGAAATTACTCGAACAATACATACTTAGACATAATTTCACAATTGTGAAAATTCCTTTGGAAAAATCTTGTCCCAACCAAAATATAATCGATTGGTTCTTGTTTCTAGGGTTACCGTCTAGCAAACAAACAGATAAAAAATCGTCCCTAAACAAATAATGATCGATGTAAAATAACAGTATTTCGGTTTTGACTGAACAGATTGCATTCAAATGGTTTACTGACGCTATATGTATGTATATTTTGGTGTATTATTCTGTGCTAATACCCCTTTTATTGCGGTAACATCATTATATATGATAGTCCCGAGTATGATTTGGATATGTAGCTAGGCGTGTATATTACGTGTGTAATAATACTGTCGTTCATAACTATATATATATTAAGCGTTATCGAAAGCGAGGAATTGACTCACTTTCATCGTAAAATTGATAAATTAAACGTAACCAAAAGCCTTTTTTTATTTTTTAATGCACACGGCTGTAATAATGCAATCTACACATTTAGTCTGTATTGCAAAATTGTTTTTGAAGAAGCGTTGGGTAATATGTTACTGTGATTGCTGCTGTTACTGTATTAACCACCCTGCCAATAGCCGAATAACGACGAGTAGTTCCATGGATTCGGTTGTCATCATGTCACCGAATCGTACGCGGAATTCTCTTTCCGATGATCGAAGATGGACCATATTACCAAATCAATATTCTATGTGAGGCCTTTTCAAATGAGTTTATGCACACTAGACTCTTGAGTTGTTTTCTGTAAAGGTATTGGATTCGTAAATTATATAGGGCGACCATTTTACTCATTACCGCTGCAACGTCACAAATCGTGTACGTCCTAGCGTGTTTCGTACACACTGACAGAAATTTCAGATTTCGTTGATAGCAAGTTACTCAAAATGGGAAGTCGCTTTAATTCATCAATAATACACAATTCTAATGCAATACCTACTTCCAAAATAACCAGCTAATATATGGCTTATACATTATAAAACAGAACGCTTTAATTGGAATAACGTGTGCACTCGAGAAACAGTGCCTAATAACTAAAATATGATCACAAAGGCTCGGCTAATTCTGACATAAATACAGTGAACTATAGCTATAACATAAATAGCAATAGGAAACAAAAATTCGTTAAAATAAAATTGAACAAAGTAATACAGTCAGTCATTAAAAGAACAGCCAGATAATAGAACAAGACAATGGTAATAAATTAAGAACATAAAGGTTATTCAAAACTCTGAAGTGAAAAAAATACCTGTCAGAAATACATGATTTTAATTTGAGAACGATGTTATCCAAATTTGTGATAGGTTCAAATATCAGAAAAAATGTATAACAATACCATCCACAGCTCGAGAAATTGAATAGGCAAGAAACATCTCAGCTTGAATAAAATTTTATACGTTTTAGTTTATACATTTATACGTTCCAAAATTCCAAAATAAACCAGCGTTCATTCTCTAGTATAAGCAACAATCACTCCAGTATTTCGTTTTTAATGATTATAATATAGTGAACGAAATTTGAGACGAACGTCGTGATTTTTGAATACGAAACTCAACAGGTAATGGTTCGATGGGTTTGTTCCAGTACTTTTGCTTACGAAGTTTCAAAAGCGCCGCATATTGCTCTTAGTACTATGCCTATTACCACAATTGGGAATGCTATTCATCTGTATGGATATATAAAACGCATTGTCTGGAAAATTTGAGAAAAGAGGTATGCATGTTATCTAGCTATTAATGAATTTTGTAGTATTTTCTTATGGAAAAGACTTTAAAATTTGAATCTGTATATATCTTAATATTATTATACATCGGTCACCGTAACGAAAAGTTACAGCGTTCCATATGCAGTATTCTACGGGATATTTTCATCCTACCATATAAGGACATGCTAATTCTAAATATGGAATGATTACGCGCGTAAGAGTCCTATAGTGAAAACAAACACAGCTTGACAGGACTCCACACAAAGAAGTTCGCGGATTCTGATATAAACATTTTCGGATTTCGGCATTCCCATGATGTATCCTTGGAAAAAAATGTATAATAATAAGGTTATTACGAGGAAACCTCAAAGTATGCACGAAGCGGGAGTATCGACCGACACGCAACTGGAAATATAACATGAACTCTATAATGTATTATGTTTAATAATGTACGCGAGATAATTAACTTTGTCAGTCTCCTAGAAGCAACTAAATCAGGTAACAGTACACAGAATGTAGACTAAGGCACAGATGCAAGTTTGCGGGCAATCACATTCATATTATAATTTTACATATATAATTTTCACATAAACAGGCTGATCACTGTTTTATTATTAATAGTATACTATATAAAGCTTCTGATAAAATATTCCAAAAACATTGTAATTCATTATTTATACACAGTCTTGCAAATTATGCAAAGCGTTCATTCAAAAAAATGTATGAGACCTTTTTAAGTATATTCTATTTGTGGTCTAAGCTCTGAAAAGTAGATAGTGTGATGCAAGACTGTCTAATTGTTGCTGCGTGTGCCCATATCAACCTACATCCAAAGAAAAACTAGTAATGAGAATGAAAATACATCATACATTACTTTACAAATCAATTGTGTTGTGTTGCAAAAAAACAGTGTCATATATCAAACTCAGGTTAGATTTAGAAACATAATCGAAACATTGATGCTTGCCGCAACGCGTTCTATATTCACAAGAGTTTTGCAGATAATTTAATTAATATGTGACTCGAGACATCAAGATATACTTACACCTAAATGTATTGAAACTTTAGTTTAATAAAACGGATATGGCTGACATGTAATCAATAGATCACGTTCTCGTTTCGCTAGTTAGTGTGTATATTCCTACCCTTGAGATTCGGTTAGCAAGCAAAGAGATTGCCATTCTGCAAAACTACGTCCGCCAACTTGACATGATGGATCCACACAATTAGTCAAGCTAATGATAGAAGATTACCTTCGGATTCAATCTTCTCCGAATCAAGTGTGCAATTACCCGCCTACTGGAAATAGTTCCATCAAGGTCATGTCGTTATATTATGTTCAGTTCCTTTATATTTAGTGGTTGTGTGTTTAAATTTATTTAATATCCGGATATTTTAATATTTACTCAGCGTGTGTCGCACTTTAATGCAAATTAGATACTTGTCACAATTGATTTCGTTGCAAAAGATGTGTTCGCGCGAAACAATAACTACGGAAAACAAGAGTTGGCAGAGCCATCTCGATGCTGGGAAAATAAAGAGTATTTAAAGATGTGTTTTGGAGCAAATGATTGGCGAACAGGCAAGAAAGCAATTTCAAAGACTTTGATCTTGTTTTAATGAAAACTTGAAGTATACATGAGGGTACGTGTTATTATTTATTTATTTTGGAAACTCAATTTTTAACTGAAGGAATTAAACTAAATTAAATAATCATGTTTGTTTATTTATGTTGAACCTTAGAAATGACTGCTGTTAAACTCGGGACGTTAATTGTACTTAGCATATTGACTATGACAATCAACCAATTTGAGAAAAACAGTCGACAATGACTAAATGCATGGCCACAGCCAAATCGCTGTTTAATTGAAATAAAACAAATAAAAAAAACAGAGAAGAGAAACACCAGCGATGTAGTCGAACAACAGGCATTACGGCAGCCATGTTTGTTTCACCTCGATCGATACAGTATTACCCACAATGCACTATTCCCATAAGCGTGGGTATGTGTAGTTCATAGCCAAGCGTACTGCGGTCAAGAACAAGGTAAGAAATTACGCGACGAGACCATCTCGATTTGCCATCGATTTCCGGGTTCGTTTCATACAAGAAGTTCGATACGCACTACACCGCCGAGTGTAGTAGACATAATCCCGATGGCAATAGGAAGTTCGAAGTAAGCTAATACAATTAACTGATTTATAACAGACGAAGTCAATGGAAATCACTTTTTTTCAGTCTTCCTATTTAAATGAGTTGGTAAACAAGAGACAATGGCAACTCCACGTTGTAGCAAATTTACACACTACTACAGTTTGACTAATATTTACAAACACCACGGTCAGTCCCCCAAATTCAAAAGGGATTTTTTAAATGCGTCGGGGAACACGAGACGAACATTCGTGCATACTCGGATGACGACTCCACGTTATAACGTGGCGTGAAAATGGCAATTTAAACTTTTATTGCATATTTTCCCCGGGACAGATTTACATAATACTACAGTTCGATAACACGGCCAGTCACACAAAATCCGTCAAATGGGAACTGCAAGTTGTATAATGCCAAAACAGTAGCATGATTTCACAACTTTCGAAATACGTTCGCTTTTATCGATGTCCACTGTACACCAGTAAAAGAACGCGAAGCCTAAACTATCAGAAATTCGTAACACACTATTCGAGTGATGGAATAACAAAATAACTCATCATTTGTAAATTCAATCCATCGGAAAAGTATAAAAAACATTTTCATAAACAATTTGTATTATATAAATACACCTTGAAAAGAAACAAGATTCATAAACATAAATCTATTTGAATTCATTCTCACTACAAATTAAACAATACTTATTTTCTAATGGAGTTTCGTCACAGCACAAACTATTGGAATCCATGCACACGTGTGAGTACTTCGATGACACATTTTATAGCTTCGCCCAAAATAGTCCATCATTTATTGCGCAACTGTGACCAAACGACATCATTCTGTTAACATCCACACATTTTCATAAAATCTCCATGCACTTTTTGACCATTCATAAGTAAAATACGCTGCAATTTACTCCAGTTTTCTTGGTACATTCCTACATTCTTGCATACTAATGAGGGGTTCAGACACATTCCAAGCTGAACAATTTTCTTGGACTAATAACAAAGCTGGTAAATCTTTTCTCAGCAATAACTCAACTGGGTGCAGTTGTGTATCGTACTATAATGTGTAGTTCAGACCGAGGTGTGGTTGTTCACAGTAGTATCTTTGTTTTTTCTGTTCACTTTTAAACGTTTTTTTCGGCTTGTTTTACATGGCCAGACAGATAAATACATATCATGTAAAAAGTGACTTTTTCAGTTGATATACTTTGCCAGTTAAGTATTTACAAATCTCTAACACACGTCATATGCGACATGCTGCATCCCGCGTTACTCGGGTCAGAATATGCGTGTCGGACGTTCAGTTTACGAACTGATAAACGGAGGACAAAACTTAGATTTCAAACTACTAGACCGAAAACTGATTAATTTTACGTGATCCATGAGATGCGTACAGATAGCTCATTAATGCATATTCTTCCAGTGTCCCAATTGGCTTGAAACATGACTACTATCGTTTATGTACACACAAGCAATACATTCTTATCCGTTTAGAACATCTGATTCCACATTGTATGTATGTTATAAACAACAGATATTAGCTTTCGTTCGTTTTCTACAATTTATTTCAATCCAAGAATAATATTGAACCATTAAAATACAACTTTGAGGACAGTATATATAGAAATGACGATGTTATTTCACAAGCGCATGCGTAACGCTGCGCAATAGTTTCAATTACGTGATTTATGTTATAAACTAAGAAATATCAGCATAAAGGGCAATATACCACATCGTATTCATTTTATAAAAAAATATATTTCAGTAAACCGATAAAACGTAGTTATACCCTGATACGGGTTGTTCTGTTTGAAACCCAACTAAAACTTAAAACCATTTATGTATATTTTGTATATATAATTGAACAAATTACAGGGTTGTACAGGTTTGCTATTGCCAATCTGGCACGCAGTAGCAGTTGGTAGTTTCAGGTTGCAGCAATGATAGCTGCATTTAGCTTTTCGATGAATCTTCTACATCAAAGCTTTTTTGAGTTGAATGACTCATTTTTCGACAAATACACTGTTTTATATTTTTAAAACAACAAGTCCTTGAGATGAGGGAAGACAACATTTTGAAAAACAGGGATAGTGGGGCGATTTCAATGGACTTGATGATATGAGTGAATACCATCATATCTAAATAAAATCACTGACATAATCTAAAAGAAGCACAAGCAAACGATAGTACTGTAGTACTTATCTTTTAAAATTGCAGCCAGGCATAATGCCTTAATGAATGAATCAAATTACTTATGCCTACAGACCGAAAACCAATATTTTACCATTATTCAACGAATGTTAACTTTTTTTAGGTCACTGCAACATTCCCCAATACTAGAAATTTAATTAATGATACAGAACAATCAGCTTGATCAAGTACTGGTAAATAATGTAGCGTGAGGTAGAAATCTACTCTGCAACTCTGTTATGCATATTGACAATTGTACACTCAAATGTTATATTTAGATAACTAGGTCCCAGGTGTATGATGGGTGCATGAAGTGCAAGAAGTTCGATGGTTGCCAAGGATATAGTATAATCTACAATGTTATAGTAAATATGTTCTATTACTTTATTAGTACATCTGTCAGATGCATCATTATGGTATAACAAAACATGTTTTCAATTTATATTAATATTAATAAACATTATTAATATTTCTCACAACTTAAGAACATTAAGAAAATAATTACTTATACACATCGCCGTATGTTGAATATATCGTTAATTATATGGCATTCAATTACTGGTAATATCATAGTGAAAAGTTTCATTCTTCGCAGGGTTATCGAGTCTAAGTGGTGCGTTTTCTTATATCATCCATGTGTGAATTACTAAGCACATGTCAATTACTGGGCACATGTCAATTACTAAGCATGTGTCAATTCCTCAGCCTGCATAACTGAGTGCCAAGGGAGGATATAACTACCTTAGACACTTTATCACTTCAAAAATACGTGTCTATGGAATATCATTCATTAAAATGTGTAGCCTCAAAAGAACCCATTTCATTCAAATCTGAAACTATGCGGACGTGTTGTGGGCACTAATTTTATCATGAATTTCTGCATGAGGATTGTGTTAACTAGTTAATTGTATATAAATACTGTTCTACATTTTTAAATTGTTTTTTTTTAAATGCCATATTGTGGTTGCTGAATATTAAACAAATTCTGATTAAGAGCCCACTAACATGTAACATATTAATGTCAACTAGCATAATGTAAAGTACATACATAATCTCTTGGGATGATAAGTTGATTTGAACAAAAATCAAAACAAACAAAATAAGTACGATTCTGTGAACATGAACGTTCATATT
Source organism: Saccoglossus kowalevskii (assembly GCF_978046115.1). Lineage (NCBI taxonomy): Eukaryota > Metazoa > Hemichordata > Enteropneusta > Harrimaniidae > Saccoglossus > Saccoglossus kowalevskii. The sequence continues at coordinate 9,674,758 of NC_140659.1, forward strand.
CGAGCTAAATTTAAAATTCAACACGTGTTAGGGTGATATATTAATACATGCAGAGAACGTGCGACAAATGATATCACCCAAAAATCGATATATGTCAATGTTAGGTACAACAGATTATTCCTTCCATGATGTGGAAAATATATTGATATAAACGCTCGATTAAACATATCAATTATTTAGCATAGGTTAACAGCATTTTAAATGCAAACAAAACAATGATTCTATTTAAATTCAATCCGTCCAAACACGCCGAAAATAAGCATGGTATTGACATGACGTGCCGTCTCGGGTATTATTGGAGAAATCGCGAAAACAAAATATAACACAGTCTACTGACGTTAGTGAAGGGTGATTGAAGATATGTGTGAACAAGTGCTGTTAGGGATATTGGGTCGACGTTATAACGAACTACAAACGAAATATTGAGTAACACATCTTCAATTATTTCAAAGGTAACCATGTGTCTCTGACTGATGTATGTGTATTGTCTATAATCATTTGGTAAATAGCAGGAATTCTATTAAACTAATAAGTCAGTTAACGTCCGTACACTATACGGAGATATTATTCCTAATACTGAAGTAATGGAGCCGACAGTGCCATGCATTATCGGTCTTGGTAATAACTTTTCAGTCAACAATATTCAAATAACATGGTCGTGTAGTCATGGAGACAAAATCCCTTACATATACAACAGAAGTTTAGAAACGTGGCTAATCGGATGACGAACGTCAATACAACAAATAGCTCTACCTTGAATGTTATTTTTGATAATCGTACTATGTTATGTGCGCATTGAGAACATGAATATTTGAAAGGCTGCATTTATAACATAAGAGCCACCTGTCATGAAAGCATTTGTTGAGAGAAGTAGCAACATCATTATTTTGTATATACGTGTATTGGTTCATGCATTGTAATATTGACAGCATATGTCATTTTAGCCGCAACGCAATTCGTGCATGTAAAATATGTTGCCTATATATTTATTTTTGTATTTGAAAAATCTGGTCTTCATAAATCTAGTGTTTATAAAACTTCATATACATGTAGTTATTCTTGATATACTATTCGCAATTTCATAAACACAAAAAACGAAATGCGAAATACAAATACTCGTTTATATTATAATAAACATTGTTTGTTCGTGTGTGTAATTTGTACATATATTTACTGGGTTATATAACTCATTTTATATTGTACACCGCCATAAAGTGATATTTTCATTTTCACATTCTGTTCGAACTTCTGATTCTTCTCGAAGGTTTATATGTTTGTTTGTGTATTAATCACATATATCACATAGGATAAATTCAAGCCCAGTCGAGATGAAAATGTATAATCTAAAACTGAAATTATAAGTGCAAGAACATAATAGTAAACAACTGAAAAACACAACTCATTACATGGTGCAATGAGTGAGAAAAAGATTTACTTCTGTATTCTAGTAATTCGAAAATAATCAACATATTAAACCATATTAGTGTTCTTTCGACGACACCTGACAGTTCTTCTATCAGCGCCAGTAACATAAAAACCAGATTGGGTGCAGATATATCAATCTGTCAAAATAATTGATTCGAATCAAATACTTCGCCTACTCATTTATCGCAAGACGTAATGTTGCCCTCTTCCACTGAGCGGCAATCCACATCTCGGTACAAAATAGAAATATCATGCAGCGCACATACTCGTTCATTTATCGACGATAGTATATAATGCTATGGGCTAATCACTAAAAATGCCTTCGTGAGGTTACAGTCATTCCGCGGCAATCCGTTAATCATTGCGACAATGATATTGTGATTAGTTTCACGTGCACTGGGGGTCAGAAATGGTAAACGAAATCGCAAGTCAACCCCTCATTCGTCCTATTACCGCGCCAGACGATATTACATAATAATTCATCAATGCAGTTTTTCTGCGAAGCTTCCACCAAAGCTGATTATTACCTGTGAGAACAGTTTAAGAAGCCTGACGGCAGACGTAATCAGCTTAATATAAATTAGACTTCCCAAATTTATCCTAGGATTACTTTAAACACATCACACTCAGTGCCCTTGTGAGGAAAATCAATCGCCAAACGCAACATTATATTGATATATATTCAGGTAATTAAGCAGGTCTCAAAATGTATGTCTAGTAAAATCATCTTTAAATAATATGTGATAATAAGCATTTTTATACGTGTTTTTGATACAAACACTTTACATTATGTGCAAACTCATCCCTGAAATGTTGCGATAAAAACACTAATGGCAAGCGTTTTTAAGATATACACTTCTCGAAATTATGCAGATTATAAACATTTTAAGTGTTTTTAAGGTGGGGGCAGGCTTATATACACTTTTAATATTTTATCACAAAACAGTAAAAATGTTTGTTTTTAAACAGTAGTGTTGTCAAATGACTCATTTGCGATTTTAAGAGAACAACATTTTTATGGCTACTGGAGTTCAAAACCCTCAATGTTCATTCTTAATATTCAATGTTTCTACCTGAACATTGCAGTAAAAAAGAAACGTATCTCATTTTTATCCAATGCAGTACCGTCAAAATAGCCATCATCTTAAATTTTCTGAAAAAATATTCACCCACAATCGTGCCATATACAAAGGCGGGCACTGGTAATGACTTATCATCTTTTTTGTTGGAATAGTTCTACGTGGGCGTTCTCGGTCCCGAAATCTCCTCTCAAGATCTTAGGGCATCCATGATTTTGTTACTGCTGTAATGTAGTAATTTGCGTTCACTATTAGTTCGAAATGCCATTATTATTATTTTACGAGAGTATCCATCAATTGCACCGTTTATGCACATTCCGTATGGTTTTAGCTTGTCGTAGCCATCTATATGCCAAACGATATCTGGTACAAATAAACGATATGCTTGTCTACGTAGTCGATGATTTGAATGTTGTACTACGCCTTCGGGGTCTAAGTCTTTAATGATGCGTGTTACAGTCTCTCGAGTTGTACTAATTCCATTTTGAATGCAGAATAGATGCATCCAACGGTATCCATGAAATTGACCTGATCCACTTAACTGTTCAATACACAACCGAACAACATCATCATCAGTTCTATTCTTGCGACGAAAAAGTCTTAGCTAACTTAATAAGTGTTAAATCTCTCACACTAATATCATAGTTGTAAGGTTAAATGGTATATATGATGGTAAGTCGTGCCCACGAGATAAGGAATCATGCCCACGAGATAGTAAGTCTTGCCCACGAGATAAGGAATCGTGCCCACGAGATAGTAAGTTGCGGCTACAATATAGTAAGTCGTGCCCACGAGATATTAATTCGTATCCACGAGATAGGGAATCGTGCCCACGAGATAGTAAGTCGTGGCCACGAGATAGTAAGTCTTGCCCACGAGATAAGGAATCGTGCCCACGAGATAGTAAGTCGTGCCCACGAGATAATGAATCGTGCCCACGAGATAGTAAGTCGTGGCCACGAGATAGTAAGTCGTGCACACGAGATAAGGAATCGTGCCCACGAAATAGTAAGTAGTGCCCACGAGATAATGAATCGTGCCCACGAGATAGTAAGTTGCGGCTATAATATAGTAAGTCGTGCCCACGAGATAGTAAGTCGTGCCCACGAGATAGGGAGTCGTGCTCACGAGATAGTAAGTCGTGGCGACGAGATAAGTAGTATGGTTGAAATCTGGCCCTTAGAATCAAATTCAAAACACAGATCTAAGTATTAAGCTAAAGAGGTGGAAGATGTAGTCTGCTTAATCTCAAGCACAGCTAAATATAGTATTGGAATATAATCAATAATTTGAAGAAATCATCAATATATCTGAATATGAAAGTAAATGATTTGGCCTCTTTGCACTTGTTTGTTTTTAACTAATTTCTGCAGAAATTCCGTTCCATAGATCAAAGCAATAGATATGCAAGCAAAATAGACAATTTAAAAAAAATCGACAAATATATTGTCAAAAGGAAATCCCAGTACACAGAAAACGTCATCGTCAGTATGTAAAATTATATCCAACCTCTATGTAATTGTAGCGACTTTTATTTAAAAAATACTTGATGTATAATGTTCTCCATGCGTCAATTTATTTATTATCTTGTACAGTAGTATCAAAAGAATAACAGATTTTGATTTATACCACTTCTAGAAAAAAATACACTACAGTATTTCAGTGCTCCTCTTTGATAGTATATAAAGTAAATATTATTAATTTTGACAACCCATAACACAACACCACAAACATGCACTTTTAAAACTGTTAGACCAGTTGACATATTCACTCAAGTTCTCTGAATAATATTTTCTTTTGAAGAGTATCATGTGGTATAATTGTAAGATCACCAGTAATATCATGTCCAACATGTATTATGCAGTTGTATTTAAAAAATTATTGTCCATATTAATTTTATACTGCCCGTTTATAGTTGAACAATTTGGTGAAGATTGTTCTTGTACAGTAAGACACAGTGGGAACATAATGCCTATTGAAATACGGTATTTTAAAGTTATGTATTAAATTATATTAAGTATATCACTGGCATTGATAGCATCACGTTATTTCTTTTGTATTTGAAAGATAGATGCGTAAAGTGGCGTCAAAGGCTCTGGTCGAACTTACTATGAAGTCTGAATGATGAAATGTCATTAATTAGACTAACCAGTCTTAAGTATTTGGAAATCCGTTTCTGGTACTCCAAATACATAATCTTTGAGTATTTGAAGTTACTGAGTATAAAGAGAAAGTAGTAAAATTCGTGTGTGATGGGGGCCTAGAGGGCTCTTTTATTCGAATCTATAAAAATATAAGAAATCATATCTTCATCAAAAGAATTGCTTCGTGAAAATATGCACGTTCCATATTATGTTTTTTTTCCCCAAGGGGTATTCATTACCACCTGTTGTAATGTATTGTGTTGTGTTGTGTTGCATCGTATTTAGTTACGTAACTCACCTCAAGAACATGTTCTAAGCCGTATGAATAGTTATTATATTATTATTGCTATGCATATTAATTACAACAGATTGCATAACTACAATCAATTTAATTACAATCAATCAATGACATCTGATCTTTATTTGTGGTTTATGCTGGTTCAAGCGAGTTGAACATTTAATATAATTGAATAATCATAATTGAAATGGTAATGGTGAATATTTTCAAAATAAAATAATATTTCCGGACATGTAAAGTGTCATAGCTTAACGAATAACTTCATTCAAGCCTTTTCTATCCTTCTTGTGCGTCATTTGGCGTGTACGAATAGTTTTCTTTCGTTTTTTTTTCATTTTTCAGGGATTACCTGCAAAGAACATTCTAAGTTGATATTGCGCAATACTTTTGTTGAGAATTACATGTTTATTGATGTGTGCAAATGCAAATACGAGGTTGTAATTTTCTGTTGAAAGATTTATTCAGTGTAATAAAACAAATTGTCTCCTGAACAACGATGACTATAGTGACCCAAATTTAGTGACCCAAAACTCAGAGGGCTCATCTGTATAATGGGCTTCACATATTTACTTTGATACTTTGGACTTATAATGACCACACTGTAGTCAGCGAACATAGAAGTATAAGATTTATTGCAAAAAAGTTATTTTTTCTCATAATAACTTGATGACAAAAATAACTCATGTTCATCACGAAATTTAGCTTGTACGAAATCAAGATAGCAAACTGTATTATTTTATGAATATTCGAAAATGAAAACATAAATGTCAATTAATATTATTATTATAGACATTTCTCCATTGTTCAATTGTCTAAAGACATTTGAATTTAAATTATAAAATCCCGCTCCTTTCTCTCCCTTTCCCTTCCGGTCAGTCATGCGTGCGCATTTGTACTCAAGAGGAACAAACATAATCTCACAATTTCTATAGAAGTAAGACTGTAAGGTACGGAATAACGCTATAATAGGCTAAGATACACTCGATGACATCACCACAGCGGTGCATATTAACGATACAAAATGCAAGACATAATGCAATACTTTTTTCTGTTTTGAATGATTCAGTATTGTAATATTTCATCTATGAATTTGTAATATTTTGTACTTATTTAATATCATTATGTGTTTGAGCCAACAAAACTAGGAAAAGTGAAAACATGGCGTTCCAATTAAATAGTAAACGATAATATACAAATATAAAAATGTTAGTAATGAACGAAACTGCGTCTTCATACTTGCTTCTACTGCGATGTTGTGCAATATTACGGTTACACGGATCACTGATTCACATCAACTTCGGGTTTACAATAATGTTTTCTCTCAAATTTATAACAACGTATTTGAGTCTTCTTAACTTCGTTGTATGTTATGGGTCTCTATATACATTACCGGATCAATACAAATGTCCTTTCATTTTTTTTTTAATACGATCATTGCGGGCTGGGCTCTAAAACTTCCAGAGGAGCAGGGTGGATATTGTTGATTAACGTTTCGCCGGTTTTGATTATTTTCTCGCTATTGTTTACAACATGCTTTTGTGAAGTTTTATGCGATCGTCGTAGAAATGGCACTGAATACACAGAAAGTGTTCGCGACCGAGTGATGCTTGACTGGCTGCTTAGACGCCGTGATCGCTTTCTCTCTCTGCCATGTCTTGAAACAGATCGTGTACATTGGCGAATTAGTGCTCGTAAGTCCGTCTAAGTAAAACAATATATACAAGTTAATATTAGAGTACTTTTTTAATAGATCTTGGTTAAATTATGAAAATGAATTGCATTCATGGTTTTGCAGAAAATTAGTGTTGAAACATAAGAATTGAATAATAGTCTAAATTTGTAAAAAAAAAAAAAAAAATCTCGGTTTACATTTTCTTCCCGGAACAACATATAGGTATAATGATGAGCCAACATTATAAAAATATATTATCTACGAGTGTCCATAATAGCAAAGTCACAAAGAACGACGCGGCATGTAACATGTAATTGGGCGAGTTTCTTCAGAGAAAATACCGTGGGTGTGTTACAATTCGTGATCCCCCAAAAAGGTCGGATTTGCTTTTAGCAGGGAAGAAATATGTGCAATACTTGTTCACTTGTTTGTTTTTTCTATCATACACATGTGTATGAAACTCATCAATAGCCCTTTGTCGCTGCCGATATCTCATTGGGAACCACGAGTATTGTTTTTCTCTGAAAATAGCGCCGCCCGTCGCGCTTACTGTTCCTCTAAATAATTTTTGTTTTCCTTATGTTAAGTAAAAACAGAATCTCAAATATCCCTTCAATCGAACTTACCCGGAAGCTGTCGTTGAGAAATCCATAAATAAATGGATTTACAAAACTGTGCGCCATGGCAAACCATAATATTCCTGCATTAACCAGTCGCATGGTGTCTTGGTACTCATAACTCGAATACAGCCACGGATGAAACATAGTAAGAACTTTAAAGATATGGACCGGAAGCCAACATATGGCAAACATTATTACAATGATCATCAGCATTTTAATGACCTAAAATAAAACAATTTAACAAAGGTAATGTCAGTGTTTGTGATAGTGACGTTCATGTAGTTCACTTTGTACTTTTGCGGAGGCCAACCTTTTGTTTATATACTGACTTGCAAAGGTTCATTGATTATAACTTCACAAAACCTATTGGATACATATAGATAACTCCATATAACCGTCACATAACCGTCAATAGTATCGTTCAACTAAAGTTTATATACAGTTATTTTGGACCAAATGAAGTGTCTCGTAGGGTAATATGATTATTCAATTCAAGACGACATATTGTTGTTTAATTTATGTGTCTTATAATTTTTTAATATTTACATCCACAGCTTTGCCCGTAGGCCGTTGTAATTTTTTGTGTCGCATGTTTCCAGAATATACATCGAGAAAGATGATATTATAGGAAGTGAGGACATATATCAATTTATAATTTAATTAGTAATTTTTGTCTTACAACAAAAAAGAACAGCATAAAATGTTCGCCCTAGCATATATTAACTTTATATTTTCGTATGAGCTGATGTAAACACAGGATGCGTTCCTATATAGTAAGAAAACCTGAGTTTTGATTTAATAAAAAAAATAATTTACCAGTAAAGGAAATATTTCATGGAGGAGAAGTTCTCCTGGGAAATAGTTATCTAGGGGTGGTTATTGTATAGGGTAGTTGTTCTAAAGGAAGTTGTAGGTGAGGCTGATGTCCGGGTGATTATTGGTTATACGGTTACCTTCTTTTTAGCCTTGGCTTGACTTTGATCTCGTGACTTGTCTGCGTTTCCGGGTATTGCCCTTCCCCAGAGACGGATGCCAACACATGAGTATGTATAACATAGAATACATAACGGAATAGTATAGGTAGCCATCAAGAAGAATATTTCATATGCCTTAGCGAATTGGAATTCAGACAACCATTCACTGCAGAAGTATACAGTCTCGCCGTCGAAATAGCTTTCTTCAACACGCACAAATACCGTCTGTACCGTCGCCAGGGAGATAGCTATCACCCAGATGAAGATGAACACAATCTTTGTTCTATTCTTGGTTACTCTTACTTTTAGTGGGTACATCACAGCAAAGTATCGATCAATACCAATTGCAGTCAGTGTACATATACTTACAATAACCGAAATCTAAATAAAATGAAGATAAACATTGACATAAACATAGAAATAGATTGTATAAATACAAAATGGGAGATGCAGTAAAATGAGAGATGCATATGGCAGTGCCACATAAGCTTTGGTGGCTTTCGTTTAAGGATGAGATCCAGGTGTAGTATTTTTTTTTTATTTTTAGAGTAATAAGATAAGTTGCCAACCATGTTTACCCGGTAAACTGTGGACTCATTGTTTTTAAGGGCCATGCTGAAAAAGTGTAACGTTTTAATCTATTTTAAGGTCCACAAATTCAAAAACGTAGATTTTGAAGAAAATTAAAAATAAGCTCATAAAAGGATAAGGTGTGATTTCAAAATGTTTAACTTCTGATTAACCAAAAATATACAATGTCATCTTCATTATAAAATATGAGTTTGGAAACAAAATAAGTAGCACGTGACTTGAATACATATTAATTTACCTAGAATAGAACACGTAGTTGAAAATGAGAATCTAAGTATTTAAAAATGCTTCTTTCGTTTTCAATGTGATTTTCGCAATTGTATATGCACAAACTCGATATACTGCGACGCATAGCAGTACACACTTCAAGAACACAATAACACAAAATGCTTGATATTCTCTCGTCATCGCGTTTTCTGCCCCCCCCCCCCACGGATAAATGTAACTACGATATTTGGAACTGCGAAAGCGATGACAGAATAAAATTAAATATAACTTGAGAGTTCTTATTACGAAACAAAGTTTATGGGTTTTCACAGAGCAAAGACGGTTAACAAACGTTAAAATATCTCAGTTTGAAAAGGAAAACAATTTAACACAACTCTTGAACAGCTTGGCGGAAAACCCATGATGGGTTGACAATTGTGTTAAATTCGGATATTAATATTTGACATACTTCTTTTTCAAATATCAATTTGACATCTTTTGTTGATTCAATTATGTGATACGGAAGACCTAGAACTAATTTAATTTCCGTTCGCAGTAGAATGATTGATGTTATTATCAGCGAGTATACAATAATCACTGTTAGAAAACTAGATGACCTGGAAGTCATGTGCACCTGCCCTTTCACATATGTTAGTGTCGATGTGTGCTCGTCCAGCAAATCAGGGTCAAGTTGGCGCCAACATTGTGGTTTATTAGAGAATTAACAATAACCCAGACAAAAGTGCATTTATGAAAAACGTGACGCTAGTACCCTGTCATGATAGGCGCAATTGAAACACTCAAAACAATGCCACGAATGATTCAATATAATATATATATCCCGGCAGGAGCGACGACAAAAGATACGTCTACATGCAGTAACGTTTGCGATGGCGCCGTGCTTCTTTGTTTATTCAGGGAAGTCAGACATATTTTGTATTGCAATAAACACAAGATTAAGACAGATGTTACAATCCGCCGATATCCCACATATGATGTAATGCATTTGGAAAACAATATGTGTGTTAACGAAGCCGAATCATTTGAGCACACCGCTACAATTGTCCACAATTGGCGAAGGATATGTTCCTGTTATAATGAAAATATGATAATGATTGACATACCCGCAAGCAATTGTCTTCGGCATTCGTTATGTTTTCAAAATCCAACTGATTCAAAAGGGTAGAGGACACAGAATTACACTTAAAGTATTAGTTGCCGTCGTGATTGTGACTACTGACGTGTGATCAAGTTACCGAGTATTTATTATTATCGGTCAGACTGCCTGTCTTTCCGTTTACAGAACAAATCACTAACAATACAAGGTATACAGACTAATTCAAACAAAATCAATTGAATTCATCTGCAGACATTTTAGTTGGGTAATATTGTAAATCAAACACTTAATTTATTCAGGATGTCAAAACGATTAAATTGATTGATTACTTGTTCAGGTAACGGAAGGTTTCTGATCATGTAAAAACACTGATGATTTTACAGCGCTATCAAACACAAAGAATTTGTATTTTTGCTACACGTTCTAAACGTTGTTGCCTAGGATGCGACAAACATACAGTAACATCGGTAAAGAATTGTCATATATGTTACATTTCGCGTGAATTTGTATTGAATTATTACGCGTGTCAATATTAAACCGTATTTTCTGTTTGAGTTGTCAGTCATCGATGAGTAATCTATGACCTATGACCGTGTATACTGTATTACTAATATTCCCATGATGCAATGAATCAGATATACATCAAACAACCATATCGGAGTCACGCATGTAACATTTCAGTCACAAACTATTCCATGCGACTCGAACTTTTCTATTAGCCTTGTCTCTGCTGTAATATACCTTGTCATATTGCACTAATTTTTACGAGCTCGTTGGTAGTAGGTGAAGAATTTCCAGAGAGGTTTTTAGTGGAGCCCCACATTGTTCCGCTACTAATGTATTTCTACTAAGGTATTTATGTCGTTGATGTTGTTTAGTATAACTTGAGAAAGATACTGGCAGGCTTGTTAATACAGAACTTCGTTTGTAATGTAAAGAGCCCATATACCCCTAGTTAGTCTATGATGAATACATCGTCACCAAATCATTTCTGTAAGCATCATTGTTAGTATACTAATGGCGACATTGAAGGTTAACGTATGTCTGGCGTTATATTTAACGTATTCAATACTACATATTCTTTTAGTCACGAATTTTTCTCTCAAAAAATGAGCTACAGTTGTATACTAAATTGTTATTCTTACGTAGCTCAAGCACGTACATCACGAATCAGAGTACAGAATTTAATTCATTCCTATAGTCCTCATTCATCAACCGTGGAAATAGCCGTTATGATGCCCAGTGGGTCTACTAACATACGGTATACACCATCTACCGTTTCGATTATACCCCCATTAAACGTGTAGCCTACCTGAATACTACAGTCAAATTAGTTGCCATGCGCTGGCGAGATTACAGTGGCTAATTGGATCATCAATGCATCCAGGGTAGATCTCAAAATCATTCAGTAATTCATGGAATCGAAGCTCTTCCAATATTGAATCAACCTCTTATTGCTACGATGGAATAAACGATGTCAATAGCATTGAAATGGGGTTGAACTTCAAGTATACAGACGATCCGTTCGGGAAATACGTAAAATCTCAAATGTCTGAATTGTCAGAATACAACCTTGATATGAGTGTCATAAACAAGCGTCATTTCACATTTTGAACATAATGGCATAGTGGTTCAGACATTTTTCTCTAATATACGGATGACACAAACATCAGGCACGTTTATTAATCGCACAAATAGAGAAATAGACACGTGACTCATACAAGCTAATGAATAGAAGCATGTATAAACTTCAACAACAATGCTCTGCAAGTATGGACTATACGAATTTACGACATGAAAGTGCACTTAATCAGTACCCATTCAAACCATGGATTAGTGCAATTTATTCATCGATATTTATGCCTAGATTAAACCACATGTGACAACAAACGATTGCAATCAATACATACACATATTGTAATATATTGTAGATTTCCTGGGAGAAATTACTCTTTATGTTTGGAATTCCCATACAACAGAGCAATTTGAGTGGATCACATGTATTGAATAGTACTACATATTAAGACATATATTTATCTTATTTAGGCCCGGGAAAATTGCTCAACAATCATTTGTATTTATGGTCGCATGAGAAGCATGATGCCACTATTCATTTAATACTAGTTGGTAATAACTTCGATATGTAGACGTCATGCGATGAATGGATCATTTTGAAATAAATGTACGTCCCTTGTGACACATTGTTATTTGCTTTTTCAAATGCACAAAGTTGCTTCCGACATGTACTCAAACGGTTCAATAAACCGGGGAACTTTTTTCCGACGCCCATGTTGTACCCGGATACGCTACCTTTCGGTTACGGCGCGAACGAAAAAAAATGTCATATAAAAAGTGTTGTATTTCAAGTATTATTCTCGCGTTTTCATTTTTGAAAACACTCACAGTGCGCATTGGTGCCTACCAATAGATAAGTACTACATGTATAAGATTCGTGAATGTGTAAATTATTTGGCGAAATATCTGCTGAAGGTGGTTCCATTGTAAATGGTCCAGTAATATATGGATCAGATATAGTATATGCACAGTGCATATGGATTTGCTAAATAAGCTGGGTTGTAATTTACAGAAGAAGAACTCGACGATTTGACGACCTGTATCTAGACAAGTACATTGGTTATAGCGAGATTTTGATTAATATCTCAACACACTACACTGCTAAGTTTAAAATAGTATTCGGGAATGATGAAGGTGCCTAAGCTCACTCACGAATATAAATGTCACCGATATCCAGAATGTGTTTCTGTGTGCAATATCTGCAAAATTTTCAGACTACTGTAAGAAATGCTCACTCACCCCAGTTCAAACATCGACTATATACAATGAACGAATGAAATACAAAATATTGGTTTTAAAACAACAAATCTATACGCAGTGATACTAGTGAACATATATGCATATAACTGAATACAAAAGAATGCAACATAACATTTAACAATTTTATAGTCTCAGAAACCCTCAATAGTTAAACAAATTCGGCATCGGCAATTTATCTCTAATTGACCACATATGTCCCGAAGTGATCACATAACATTCAAGCACTGCCTAGTGACAGTCAATCCAAATGTCTTCACTTTTGTGTGAAACCGTCCTGCATTATTTTTTTTACAAGAACGTTAATTTCAACCTGGATGAGTTCTCCCAATATGAAAGTCTGCTCGTACTTGAGCATTGTTTTAATCAAAATGAAACGCCGAAAAAGGACACCGCCGTTTTGTCGCAGTGTTTGTTGCAAAGTTTGATTTTTGAGAAGCTACGTTCTATATTTACAACTCCGAAAATTATTAATTTTTATTCGCTGACTGCCTGAAATGCGTTTCACGGCATCCATGCACATAAGATGGACGCTACGAAAAGCTATAGACGCCCTCACTGGACCATTATGATAATGATGTAATTTTCTGCTGCTGAAACTAAACAGCTACGTGTGATAAATAAAATATTAAAATTCATTACCCATAATATATAACTCACTGAACGAGTTTCGTCATCAAACTAGATTAATAAATCTGATATCACGGATGACTCGTTATTTAACCCCTTTTTATAGGACCGACTGGTATATTATAATTAATGTTATACAGAACAGAAACACAAATGACAGAAATATATTTTATTTTACCGTATGAACGCTAAATACAAAATGCGTATATATTAATAGCTGGTTAATTTCTCTTACATTTAAGCTTGTTGGCTACTATTCCAACATATTAGTAGATTTCTACGACTTTTAGCATATGGATTTATGTTATGACGCTATTCACAATAACAACAATATCGAACTACTCGTCGCTCAAAAAATTGTCAAACACACATGAAATTTACAATTTTTGATCCATTCATCTTTTCTATGGTTAAATACCAATATCCCGAAGTTACATTCTGGTACTATGTAGTTATAAGACTAATAAGAAATTATGATGAACACTATTTTCTATCAAAACAAATTTAACATAAATTCTTATTCAATTTTTTGCAGGTTTTCCAAAGAATATAACTCGTATGGAGTTTAAACAAGTTCAACAAGCCGGTGACACATTCTAAATCAATAACTATGTACATTTTTTGAAACAGATAGCACATCTTTTATATGACGGCGAAGCGCATTTGCCGAGTTGTGAGTTCAAATTTCCTGTTTCATGTTCGTATGTGTGTCTGCAATTTCTGTAATTCATACATATAGCCGTATGCCAAGAATTACCTCCCCGTTAAGAGTGTCAGTTAAAATCTTGATCTTCCAAACGCAAATAGTATACGGTCTAAGTACTGCTTAACCTTTTCTTTGAGCTGATCATATCTGACGCGGCTCATTTGTTGAAAAGCGGGCGTGTCGCATACTATCAGTGCATGTAATCATGTTATGAATATTCACACATTGTGTAACTTGGAAGCTAATGACAACCCACAATCTTAACAGATGAGAATCGAATTCGACTTACAGTCTCATGAACATTGATCACGTATATTTTTCACAGTTATTTCGTCAACATACACTTATATCACAATCTCAATTTGTAGGAGAGACCAAAGCTCTTTGGGCGCCATATCTCCTTTGCATACATGACACAGTTTTGAAAGGATGTTTATTGCCTACTGTCTGAGTCATCGTTAACAATATTTTTGAGTCATCCATACATTTATACGGATGAAGCTACAAATCGGCAATATTGTCATGCAACGATGAGGTATATTTACTCAGTGGTCTGCTTCATATATCGACAAGCAATACGGTTTGCGAACCATTATGAAATCAAGCCAATATAACATTTTATGTCAATGGTTCCAATCAAAAGAAGCCTTAGATTTCATAATGTTTACTTTATCGCGAATATGTATTTGCGTTTGTCTGTTTCTGGTCATACATGTTCATACTCATATGCAGGTAACATGTATCATGTATTACTCATCGAACACAATTTCTGAATTTTAAAATCGCAAAAACACTGAATGAATGTGACATATACACACGACAATTTATTTATTTAATGTATTGAACTATATTATTGTTATAAATCTGCATCATAACACGGCAGCGAAAATTGCATATATTTTATCTCATGGACTGAATCCAACTATTTGAACATAAACATGATGGACACACGTATACTTAAAAGTATGACCACTTATAAATATAAATATAAATGATGATTGCGTATTCTGCCTGAAAGGTAATATCATATAAGAACACGATTTGCGTAACGACCTGTAGAATAAACTATGCCAAGTTGTTTTCAAAATTATATTCAGTAAAAGTAATTTAAAGTCCTAAAATAAATAAATAAATAATATGTTACTGAAAGGTCATTACCGACACGTTCATCTATTACTACTAGTTACCTAGAACAGCAATTATCAAATATCGCATAATAGATATATACCACATATCTACAAGAGTCGTATAATCGTCCTGACAATGAATGATTGAAATTGTCATTTTTGGAACATTTGGTGTATTTTTGAAGTATTCCCAAACCATCTGACTTTGACCTCCTTACTTTTGATTATGACCTTGTCACTGTTGATTTGTTCACAGTAAACCTTCAGATGACGTACACTGTTAGCAAAAAAGTAAACAAAACTGCGTGAATATTCAGTCTATCCTATAGCATAACTAACCCAACTATGTTCGACATCTATGTAATTAAAGTCTAATTGGATACACAGGACACAGATACGGAAAATTGGAATGGAGATATGTTCTTGGCAAAACATCGACATTTAGTTTTGGCTGCAATCATTAGGTTGTTCTATAACTCAAATTCAAACAGCTTTCGGCTATGAATTGTCGTGACAACTCAAACTATCTGAAAACTAAATTTGATAAAGGAAACCGACAATTCACTTTTGCCATCGGTGTCAAGGATTGTCCAATTTACATTGGTGTAAAACCACGCAATCACTAGCTCAACTGCGATATTGTTACTGATTGTAGGATATGTAATTGCTGTTATCATAAAAGTATAGTTGTCATGGAAACATCATTTTGTTTGTTTGCTTGCATTTCACGGTAAATATGCCTGCTAGTGGCCCTTGGCAGCACGTCTCTATCATGCACTCTCTTAACAGCCTAGACAGACTTATTGACCGCTAAGCGGAAAGTCTTTTTTTTTCAATGACTGTAATTGCGTCTCAGAATTGGTTCACGTGATATGATCGAAATATAACCTGCTGTAAGGGTCATTTTTACCGATCATACTGGTGAACGTTTCAGTCTATCACACGAATCTATGTACGAATATTATCGTGAACTATGTATGGATGAATTCCGATCATTGCATAAACACCATACCATGGTACATCTAGATAGCACTCTAGATGTCCATATCTGGCAATAGTGAAGAATCCTTCCACAGAATAACGATTTAAGAATAATCGGGTCCAGATTTCGCTTGCAAACTTATACTTATACTTGTTATTAGCTTTTCTACCGATAGACAGAAAAACAAACACACCAAGGCCGACTATATCAAAACATGCGGTGGAAATTAACCATTGTCCGACATTAGATACATTGTCGTGTGTCAGAACTTCATTTAAATTAAACCAGGCGAAGATAATTCTATGTTTAGTATCAGAAATTAAAATGTGTTAAATTAAAATTTCTGGTTTCTAGGGTGAATGACGATTTTATATCAAAATTAATCATACGTGCAACTGTGATACAATATCATTATTTTAGTTTTTCTTACTTTCTTATATTTGTACAATGCTAGGTGTAAAGAATTGTTTTTTTTTATGACGCACTGATATTTATTTCCATTGTCATGATTGTATATTCATGTTTTAATTAAAATGAATGAGTTGGCTTTAAATTACCCTTTAATTGGCGATGTATCATTGAAACATCTAGTTCACAAACTCTTTTCACTTGCTAAACATACATTGTATAGTGTTGAATTACCAAGTCTTTGGAGATGCCATGTTTGTACATTGTCCATTGTGGTTATACGGTTGTATAAATTGTACTATTGTTAGCGAGCTGCACCTTTCTAGCAGTAATTTTATTTTTGCACGCACATGCACATTGAGACATTGTATGATGACAATGTATTATGCTGCATGGTAATTAAATTCTCCGTTAAGCAGGCTTTCTGCTACCTCGAAGAAACGCGCACAGTTTCAAGAAATCCGCCCACGGTGGATTTAACAATCAATCGTGTGACAATATTTGAATTCTCTGTATCCCCAATACGAACACGTATGATTGTCGAACATGTCAGTTTTTCCCATTGTACTATAGGGAACATAGACAGGATAATAATTTGCATCGAGCAGAATCGGTAAACGAACTCTGAAAATGACTGGAAATAATTATGCCACTTGTATTAAGGCTGATTATTATCTTCGCTGCATTTTGTCAAGCCTTCTCCTTAAAAGCCGCATTGCAGAACATCTCGGCGGTTCGCAAATCACTTATCGCATACGCTGAGAGGTTTGTTTGAAACGTTTTGTCTGGTAATTATTATGAGACTGTAAACCGTAGTTGGGATACATAATATAATAAAGAGAAACGACTAAATACAATTAAAATCAAATGTTCACATTCTTCTTGACAAGTGGAGATCAATGAGTAAATGTGAAATAAATCGAAAAGAACAGACATTGATTCTGTAATCGCATTAGTGTTGCCTACTAAGTTTGTTATTAATTATTCATCACGTCATATCGGGTAAATGAAGGACATGAAAAACCATTGAGACGGGTATATTTGTTCTTGGGCCAATTATATATAATTTTATTGAGTTGAGAAGTCATTAGCAATCTCTGTAATAATTTGTGATTATTTAGGATATAAATGTCTCAGTCTGTTTTCCAATTACAAAAAAGCAAAATATAATGCACTAAAGTTCTGAAAACATAATCTGCATCCAGTGGTCCACTTGAGAGAAAAAAAATGAACTGCGCACCCACTGTCCTCAATACTATGCGGATTCATGTATCGGAGACAAATTGAATTCAATTACGTCAGCAAAAGAGGCTTCGTGACTCTCGCTCTCAACAAAGCCTCAGCAGTCATTTTAAAAATGCGGGCTATTAGATGCATATTATTAACATGGCAATCTAGGTTTGCATCACTTCGAGGTAGAACTATTCAAATATGTGGTCGGATGTGTTCCGAAGATGATGAGCAAACCATATATAACACGTCATTTGATGTAATAGTTCTTGATTGTATTATAGATACATATGACGTACTGTATGAACTAGATGATCGCCAGTCGGCCATTTTGAATTTGATGGTGACAAAAGTGCGTATGTGTGAAGTTTAAACATGATCGGTCCAATCATATATGTCGAGTATATGGAACCAAATGAAACAAAATGACCACCACTCGGTCAGTTTGAGCCCAATCCGATAAATAAAATGCATTAAGATGTCATTGTATTCAACGTACATATCATGTTTGATCTGGCTGAGATCAAGTTCCTGAATGGCGACTTCGATACATTTGGGCATTAAAATGGTAAAAATCACGAAACATATGCATACGTCCGATATAGTGTGTGATAAATTTCTTCGTTTATTAGTTCTCGTTCAAAACACATACATTGATGCAATGTAATGTTGCTACGTAGGCTATCGGATAAAATATGTATAGTGCGTTTTTCATTACTTTACATTGGTTATATTCCCTCACCTACGAGACATTTGTTTTCATTATTCCCCAGATCATATATTTTTAATCCTAACATATGGTCACGTGTTAGTGAGCAATATCGCATTAGTGAACATATTAAGAAGCCATAAATATTCGAGCGAGTTATTTGCGAATCACGATTGGATTGAGTTACATACTAAGTCATATGTTTAGTTTATGTATAAAAGCCGCGGTTTACTGTTACAGTGTTCAAAAACAGTTTAATTGTATGTCTAGCTCTTTTATGTAAATGAGTGTATGATTGATCAGTGGTGAGAAAGACATATGAGTGAACCCAATGTTATAGTGACAGACATTCCTTGTTATTGAATATGACTCAAGTGACACACGATCTGAAGCTAAATAAGCGACCAAATCCTCTTATAGACCAATACTAATTAGGCATAATTGAATACTAATGAACAACTATCCGCAAAATCTGCGGGTAGCTAATGCAATGTATCGTAACCCGGTATATTACGTTCCTCGTATTAAATTGTGTCTAGGTAATGAAAATCAGTACGTGGATATTTAAGCAAACGCTTTTTAGTGTATGTACACCGTGTAATGACGGAAAGACGAGACTTCATTGTATTATGAATACAGACAATGATTGCGTGTCAGTGAGTTGAGCCGCTGGGAAAGATCGGTAAGAGTCTCCACTCATGTTTATTTGCCAATTACGACATGCATGCATGTTATAATGAAAATCAAACAAAAAATCGTGGTACACAAGTTTAGTCTCAAGCATTACCCAGGACCCTCAACAACTATCACGCTTCTTCGTGTGATTTATAATTAACCAATGAAGTATGAGTGTATTTTTGTATAACGCCAAATGATGAAACCTGAGCACATCGCATTTCATAGTGTCGCATATTTGAATAATTGGGACTCGATCAGCGTTTTGTAATGATTAGAGTAATCAAGAATTTTACACGATATGAATCAACATCACCTATCTTTAAAGCAGGTACACCTACACGCAGACCAATTTTGCATTTCAAATACATTTAGTCAAAAACATTGATTAAAGTATTTCACAGACATGGATATATCCATTTAGTATCATTCAACACAGGTCAAATGAGTGCACCCATCATCCAATCATCATAGTCATTTTGCAACCTCGTATCTGAGTTTAAAATAGATTAGTTGAATCATTGTCGGTCGATATAATGCGTATGGAGTTAGAGATATATCGGTTTCTTGGTAACTATGTTGAACAAGTATAGGTCGTTCAGCCAGAAGTCAGATATAATTCTTCGTTTAAAAATAACAATCCTCTCACTATTGTAATGTAATGCAAAAGACATTCACAGGATATCATTCCAAAGTGCTGCGTGTAGCATTATTGAAGAATCTTTTCGACTAACAAAAATAAGAAGATCATCAAATAGTATATGACATTTTATTGTCGAATTCGTCAAAGATTTGTGATCTGAGCATATATGTAATTCTACCAATCTTCTAGAGATATGTGATATTCAATATCACACTGTATACTAACCCACTCATGGTATTCAATTAGAATAATAGCTGATTTTGTCAGCTCCGTTAATTACTTCGAAAGATATTCCTGCCACACCTACTCAAGTAAATGCAGTATCATTTCAGTAGTGGGCTTTGAGTTTGAAAGCTACGCATTATAATTTACCATCGTCACGTAACAACGTTTATATATAATTTGTGCAAATCGTGATTTTGCATAAAAGATGTCATGGTACTATTCAAACAGCGTATAATATATCGATACATCACGAGTTATTTTACAATATAATATGTGTTATATGAGAGGAGTAATTTTCATGTGTGCTTAGTTTAATAAATTGAAATGCTATTTTGTCGAGTCTTCGCATTTGAAATCTTACTTATCTTATAAATATGGAAATACGCCTAGGTAAACCAATCGGCAGTTAGCTTAAGCTGCAAAACCAGT
Organism: Saccoglossus kowalevskii; assembly: GCF_978046115.1. Taxonomy (NCBI): domain Eukaryota; kingdom Metazoa; phylum Hemichordata; class Enteropneusta; family Harrimaniidae; genus Saccoglossus; species Saccoglossus kowalevskii. The sequence goes on from NC_140659.1 coordinate 9,695,481, forward strand.
TAATGCTGGTATACTGGATGGATTAGGCCGAACATAATATATTTTTATCCGTACCAAGCGTCTAAATTCAACTCAGAATTATTAATGTAGAATATTTGTTTTGTTTTATATAATGTATTTATTAATTAATATGCTATTTAAATTGCGTTATACATATACAACATACAGTGTGTTTTAGGGGAGTATTTTACGGTTAACACTATCTTAACACCAGATTAATGTGGCGAGTTGAAGGTAGTAAGTACTATAAAACATTGTTGTTGATCAAAGATGTACAGTATCATTTTATGTGTTCAATTAAATGTTTTAAAGCGATTAAACACGCAAACCTATTAGGGATTATTTAAATAATCGTGACCCACTTAAATAAGCAAACCTTCGTATCTCAAACAACTTTCTATATGTCAAAATGGAAATGTTCCAATGTGAACCAGAATAATGAAAAGACGCCTAAGATAATTAATGAAATGATGTATCTACCATGCGAAGATCGACTTTATTTGTCAAGGTAAAATCTCATCTTCAAATTAACTCTGATATTGAAAGAAAGTGTCATGTACATGATAATGGTAAACATTCAGATAATTACTAAATCTATATTCACTATGTCACCTATCGCGCATAATTACCTAATGGGACTTTGCAGTGTTCAAAAAAAATCTCGATGGGTTTTACAGGTAATACCAGATTTGCTCCAGAGAGATAGAACCAACATACTGCATTCATACCATTAGGATTTATGAGCTATTTTTGATATTACTTGCTTTAGCATAAGTTGAAATGACTACATCACACAGATTATATATTTGCATAGAATGACTAAGTATCGACTAATATATTGTTGAATGTATAATAATTCAAGGACAGAGCCAAACAAGAGCAAATAATGCTGTATTTAAAAAGGTGGGAAGTACCATACCCAACTGTGGACAAATTTCGGATAGGGAAAGGACAAAATAATCGATTGACAACAATCGATAAAAAAACAAGTACAAGTACTTGACATTGACAATATTGACATTGACACCATCTTTATTACAAGACATACTTCTAAAATACTATAGAACGTAAGGCAAAACCAACCACAGGCAATCAGACTGAACGCAGTATATTCACAATGTCCAACCTCTTCACAGTACTGTAACACATAATAAATATGGTATGAGTGTGAGCATTTGGAGGATTATACTATTTTATACATCCCAGTAAGTCCAAACAAACAAACTAACTAAATGTTATAGGTTGTTATTCCAGGCGTCAACATATAAATGCATTAGACTATTTTACGTTTTCCATTCATATTTTATATGTTTATATTTAAATCTTATTTAAAAATACATCACAATGGTGAGTTATTTGTCACAGAACCAAGTGTGAAAATATCAGGTGACACATACGATCAATTGAGCACTAGTTTTGTTTTATATTGATCAACAGCATGCCACAATCGATAAGTGTTGCATAAATTTGCGGCTCAAGATATCAAACAATTCTATCTTGATGGATTGTATTTCCTAACACAGATCCAATAATATATTACTTGTATTACGTCGTGAGTAGTAAGTACATAATTCTATTCTGATAAGCTGTAATGATCAAAGGCCAAACCCTTGAGATTCCGACAGTTCTCCTCGCTTCAGGAAGTATGTGTATACGACCCCAACCAACTCGCGGTATTAGTTCCGAAAACATGGCCTCCTAATGGTTGGTAAATACAAATCCCAGTGATGAATAAATAAATAAAATGCTTATATTTAAGAGTTACTGAATTTAGCAAATGTTAAAGTGTTCAGTATGTTTTCCACAGTTGAAAAGGTTCGACAATTGCGAGTAAATGTAAAGCTACCTCCAAAATTTGTCTCATTGACTACCAAACCCTAACACCTATATTCCTCAGAGATCAGTCTGTTTGTTGACAGTTTGTTCGACGTAACAAACTCTGTTTTGTGTATATGCTCCGACTCAACTAAAAGTTGAATTGAAACACCATGGATAATAACGAGTGTGTTAAATGTTGACCTTTCCAGGCCCAATCTTGAGTACGAGAATTATTGTGTGGGGTTGATTTGCTGAGACTAGAAATACTGAATACAGAATTAAAAACACGGATAGCTTCAAGTGCGAAATAGCACGAAGGCTTCATAATTTGAACTAACTCGCGGGGTGAATGGAGCACTCGTTTCCATGGAAACTGTATTAATTTGTATAACTACAAGATCAATCGTAAGGTTGTGCAGAAGATTTGTGTGCAAATTCCTGAAGGTAGTGGACAATTTAGAATTGTGTTCGAGGGCAGAGGGCATTGTAAAACTTTAGTAGGAGTGAAGTACCTTTTTAAAATACAGTCAGACTAAAAACTCCTGTGTGACGATAAAATAGTACTGACACTAAACATATGTGGAATCTCAACGAGGAGGAAAGCAGGTGTACAATGTAACGGGATTTCTTAGTTTAACAAATTAAACATCACCAATATGACGCTATTTTTAATACAATGTCACTGTCGATTATTTTAATATTTAAAATGCTGAACGAGACGCAAGAGTGAAACAATTCAGAGCACGCAGTCTGACAGGATGAAACGCGTTGATTGACACGCCTCTGTTGGTGCCTATATGAGCCGCAATGGGACGAATGAAAGCAGTGAAAAGAAGATGATATTGATATCTATTTTAAAATGAATGTTATCGTCAAAGCGTGTTTAAATAACGACTGATTGCTAGTAATAAATATACACTCAAATACAACGAAACATTTGTTTGTGTTAAAATTTTTTCTTTGACTATTTTAAAAATATAAATGGCGATGTTATAAAGGCGTGAAGTTTTATCCGCCCTATGTAACAACTACAGTGGAGTGTTGTTTAACACAACATTTCCTAGTGTTAGTGTCATGGGTACCATATTGTTCAAAATCTGTATTCATATGCCAACGAGACATTCGAAAACAGGGAGGGATTATTTTTCACGGAAAGACCATTATTGTAAACATGACTTGTCCAGTTACTAGTACTTCGCAGAAGAAAACTGAAGAATAAACAAAACTATTAATTAAAGTGAGCAGGTGGCAGAAACACGGCAATGACAGTTTTGTTGACAGTGACGACGTTCATTCACCGTGAATAATTATAAGTTAATTATCAGCAAACGCCATATGATTATACATATTTTAATTTCCGGCATTCGAAAAGACCATTCACCCATGCATATATATGTGCTTGTAATAATATAGGTCGTATAAAATATTGGCATTTTCCTTTAATAAACGAACGGCTGATGACTCATAAAATGACTTAGAAATGGTACAAAAACGAGAATTCGAAACAAGAACGGGGAATTATAACATCTTATAACAATCTTAGAAACTACGATGGGATCTTTCAACAACCACTTCCCAAAAATAAATACTGACACCATTTAGTCAGACTATTTATTACATGATATCGAGTACTAATGGTGAAACTATCATAATCACCTTACTTTGTGATCAAGAATATGATATAAACAAAACGGCAACAACAATATCACATAAAATACCATCTACGTGAGAAACAAAACAGATATAATATTATGTATTCGATGGAAACTATATATATACTACATATACACTAACCAACGATTATTTAAACATTTATTCCTAAACCAGAGAGTATATACGTAAAGACATACATACATATTCATGATAATCTCTCCACATGAGTATATATTTTTGATAACTTGTTCTATAACCATCACCTCATTTCATCAAACTGAAATGTATGTCAAACATACTTGGATGACTAAACCGTAACTTATGCCACCCTTATTATGGTTTCCGTAATTATACCTAAGGGAATTTCAAACGATGTATCGTATGTTGCAAGAATACTAAATCATCCAATTTGAAGGAAGCATCAATTTCACCTGAGGTTACCGATGTGTTCCCTGATTATAATGTGTGTCCTGTTGAGCAAACATCTACTTACTTCTAATCTGTTGACAAAATGACGCCATGTGGAGTAATGACTACTATTCATTGGAATCCTAATCGATAATCAGAAACATAGTAGTAAAATGTTTTAAATTCTGGGCGTTATTTTTGTCTTTAATTACTTTGCTAATTAATTTAATATTATAGATCGATGAGCATGCGGGATCGATATTTATTAAAATTCTACACGACTTGTTCTCACGGGAATGCACCACTATTTGGATTAGGCTAGTTAAATGTTCATTGGTATGTGACATGATTAAGTAATTAGACGCAGAGGCGATACTTTGAGTTGTGGTATAACGCACAACTTTTTAATAACGATATGAACCCCCGAAAAAATGAAAATCCATTTTAACCTGACTAACTCAATAAAATATATGTCATGTAGAACACTCACTATTTACTTCCAAACATAATGATGAAAATGGGTGTTCCTACCCTGTGTACTGACAGAAATCGTTTAGATTGAAGAGCAACACAGACGTAACAAATAGTTATCACATTCGCTGGTTCGGATGAACATGTTTAATCCAATTTCACATCGCTTCTACTTTGAATTAGTTATATAGATATTCTCCACTCAAGTGAAAAACCGTTTAACTTCCTCTCCTTCTTCATCTTTTAAAATATTTGATAAAGCATGGTTTCATACATACTGTGAGCATTATAAAGGTAATAGATGGGGATTGCAATTGCATTTGCTCTTCTCTAGCAATGATAAATTTACCTTGCACAAATCTTTATATCGGTTCTCTAGCCTAGTTGATTTCACGCACTAGTCAACACGTTCAGAACAAATTGAAAGAGATTCAGGGTCACGGAGTTGGTCAATAGGTTTAAGAAATTATGTTGTGTATGATCATGGTGAACAATACAGAAGTACGTGCACCAAATTATCGAAATATTGAAGAAGCTATAGATTCATTCCGCTATGGGCATTTACCTAAATAACTTGATTACGTATTCACGACATCACATGAACGTACGTGAAATGCAATGGCAACCGTATTAACTCATTTTCAGTTTGACGAATTCCGGTTAATCAATCAAATTGTGCAATTAATCTTGACAAGAAGTTGCACGGCGGGTAACAGCGGCACTTTCCTTACGCCTACGTCAAGTTTCTGCTTGTTAAGAAGTGGCTTATTGCTCATATCTGTCTGTCCCTGGGCGGCATAAGTACAACATAATCACATCACCATTGCTGCTTATGTGAATTGTTTTCACGCTGGAAAACTGCAATCACATACGCCACCTTTGATGTGTTCTATTTGACATTGATGGCACATACGTGAATTTGTGAATGCAGTTTGCGTTCACTGTTAGTAGAAAGCAGTACATTGTCTTTCTTGTCTGCAATCGACTTCTTTTTATTGTCAATTGAATCAGCACGGGCAATTTTTTTAAAACGTTTCAAGAATTGACTTGGTCAAACATTATCACATGATACTTCAGCTGTATCATCGAAACAAGACTGTGTAGTTTAATCGGATACCTTATTTTTTATATTTTTCCAATACTGTATCACTATAGTCCCTGTAAACGACATCTATATACAATTTAATTTCCGACGCATAGTATCGTGTTTCCGTAAGCTCTAACCTAATTATGTTAAGTGAGTTCCAAATCATCGGAACTGTTTTTGTTTGTGCTTAACGTTAGCAAATCGCGTTAATGAAGGTTATACAACGTCAGTTGTCATATCTATTGCCAAGCTGTTCGTAGTATAAACAACTAGTATGGCATAACAAATATTTTCAAATATTGATAAACGACTCAATATATATCATTTGATATAATATCGTTTTAGATTATATTTTATAGTTGATTATCATCCTCAGAGGCGAACAGTATATAAATTACGATAAGTCACTAACAGATGTCATGACAAGTCAGCTTGATAATGAGGTGTTACACGGATCAGAAGACACAAAATATGACACTCGTATATTAAACGCAATAAAGCTATCGGGAATTAATGCAGATGTAGGGATGGAAACCGTTATTGTTAATACATGTGCGGACAGGCAAGTGTATTATGAAAAGCGACAAGCATAGTTAATATGTACTAATCAGAAAAGGCTGCCCATGTCCAAACTGATGAAGCTACTGCATTTTGATTTAAAACAATATCGATGTAATATTTTGTTCTAAGGAATGCATGGCATAATATTTCGTTGATAAATAAGTACTATGTGTGTGACACAGGTACTTGTGGAGGGATTACACAAAGCTGGCAAATTTTGTACTGTGTTACTGAGTTCCTACCTGCTGCATAAATATGAGCACGGGACACATAACACGTCCAAACACCCATTCTCCTAACATTATCGTGGGGAATGTGAACGGCATACAGAAAACAGCCATCATCAGATCAGCAACGGAGAGGTTCACAAGAAATGGATTCAGATCTGATCTGGTTGATTTCCTCCAGATGAGGACAATAAGCACCAGCACGTTGCCAACAATCGACAGAAGCATATTTAACGTGAATGCACTTATGAAGAGAATTTGACATTCCATCGGCAAGGACATGTCCAGGTAGTCGAAAGTGATATTTGTGGTGTTAGGGTCCACATACTCGTATGTGTAGTCCAATCCGCACCACGGCATGGTTGTCTTATGTCTGAGTCGCTGTCACACGTTGACGGGTGCGCTGTTATGCATGACAATACAACTTCTGGCTTGGTGAGTTTTATAGCTGATCTGACGTCATGTGTTTCCATGACAACATACCGCTTCTTCTTCCTGTGCACGACACATTGTTGGCAATGGAAATGAATAGGGACATTATATACTGTGGAACCGTATATTGTCCAGTATTGAAAGTATTTTCGATGTGTCTAAAAAATCACACGTATGTATCTATTTTCCTATTTCATAAAATCAACAATTATTGAGGTGTTCCAGATTTTTATTTGAAGGTTTACTGTCAAGATAATTTCGTTGAATTGTTGAATAAATATTAATTTTCATAAATCCTTTCATTCTTGCATGTATACGTTATTTTACACAGTTCGGTACTGAGTGCTTCTTTTTACTAGTCCATTGATATCGAGTAACGAATACGAATCGATTAACTTCACAGATCACATGAGCTGATGGCGTATCAAAATATTAAACCTAATTCGTTATTTTGCAATGCAAGGAGTCCAGGGTAAGATGAGGAAATCAGGATTTCTGCTTTCAACTTAATATACAATTGTATATACCATCATTTATTACATGTTATTTTAGGGTTAACGAGGTTAATATTCACACCATAATGCATTTCCTGTAGGGTATCATATTGAATTAGGACGTGACCATATGCTAGTAGAACATCTGACAGAAATTGAAATCGGAAATAAGAATAACATCTTTGATGAAATTAGAGTAATTTAAGAAAGTCGCTGTGCATTCATCCTTCACGTGGTGAAGGGATGACAAATATAATAACACTGACAGGATCGTACTTCAACGGCATCCGCGCTGTGTACAATCTTCGAAATCTTATAATTACAGCTGACAAAAACAAATCATCAAATTTGATGATGATGGAAATGTAATTGGGAATAATCAAAGACGCTGGACAACATAAGTTTATGAACTTAAAGGGTCGTGGTCGTCGCGCAGCGCGTGTTCGAATTTCATGTAAACAATGTATTATACACGCGTTGTATATGTCGCTAAGTGTCATATCGAACACGACCACCGCCCTTCAAAATTAAACTTACTACTATGACAAATGGGATTAAGGAAGTTTGTATGGAGACGCAATTTTATGTGGTATGAAAAAAATCCAAGAAATCGTTACCAACATCATTCTTTGATAGTTGCCGTAGTCTTCTACGCCATCTTTAATTTGTTACTTGTTGTGTTTATGACAAATTGTATGCATGATGTTTACACAATATTGCATTATTATGTCAATATTGAATATTCTTTTATATTATATTATGTATGCTTAGTTTATGTTTTGCGATATTGTTGATTTGTTGTGTTGACTTCCCCGTAAATACAGTGCTAATATTTTTAGAATGGCAAGGGAAATAAGTGTATGAGATAAAGTTATTTGATACACACGTTATATTCCACGATCGTGAATTTAATACCAGAATACAACAAAAATCGTGATAATTCTGAAAACATAATTCATATATTAGTAACCATTAAGAGAAAATACTCTCCCAAGGGCTGTCACATACTGCTACAGACGTTTACAAAATATATGAACAATTAGGGAATTTCCAATTCCAAAAACACAATCAATCAGTACATCACATCACATAGTGATCAATCATAAATCATGGTATACATGAAATGAGTCAGGTGTTTCAAAAAGCGAGCATAATCTGTTCCCAATGCAGTAGCCGTCATATATAATGTGTTCTAATCAAATAGTTAGTGTCAGAAACCTGATGTCTACTAACTAACAAGTGCCATTGATGTTATCTGAAATTATATGTGTCTTACTATTGCCACAAGCTCATTAAAAAACACAATTTTCAAATTAAGCCTACTCATTCTCAATGAAATAAATTGGTTTTGACGACATTAAAGAATACTAGTACACAGTAAATCTTGGGAGAAGTTTCATGTTTTTCATTAAAACTGTTTTAATTGAAAATGCATTTTTGAAATTAAAAACATGTGTAATATATATTATCAAAAACAGTAGTGTTTTAGTATTTCGGGGGTGCTTGTCGGAGTAATTAAAACACCTTTTGGTTTGAAAACATTTAAAAACATATAATAAAACAAAATAAAAAAGTGTTTTACGGAGATATAGATGTGTCATTTAAGTGTTTATTAATGGGATATGTATGGATTAATGCATACAGCATTATGCAAGTAGTATTAACACAATTGTGTGGAAAGAAATTAAACTATAGTCTGGTACAGAACTCTAACTTGGGACTTGGGAAGTATATATTATGGTATATATGCCATTGACCAAACTAGACGACCACTGAAGGTGACGTAATTTAACGACATTACCTTCAGGAAATAGTTGTATGGTATCAATCCTATCTAAGCATTCTAGCATGTGATTTAAGCAGATTTCTGTTTAATTTGAAACACCGTGACGTCAGATAGCAAATTCACCAACAATGTTTCAACTTTATACACCAGACTATAAATGTGTTACAACAAAGCGCTGACATATAAGACACATTTAAGTTTTTAAGAGTAAATAAATCTTGCAACACACCTGTGCGAATTTACGTATATTCAAAACGAGCCTCTCTAAGTCTCTAATAATACTTAACCATTTCACGGTTATTTAGAAATGTCACAAATACAATACAATATGAACAATAATTAAGGTTGTTCATTCAACGATTGAATTATACTATCGTGAGTATGTGGACAAGTGGTATATTTGGCAAAGAAGCAACAACTTGGACAGAAAGCCTTTTAGATTGTCTGAAAAAAGAAAGGACTTTCAAATTCTAATTTCATGTGTTCATTGGTAAGGAATTTAATAATATAGATACATTTAGCGCAGAATAATCTAAGTGTAGATATGTGAGAAAAACGCTGCTTGTATGTCTGCGCTGTGCTTTCTAGTGTCAGTAATTACTCTATGGGAATGTGATTGGAATAGAAAATGCGTATCGCAAAATGTATCAACACAGTGTCTGTGCTACTACTTTCCTGGATTACTTACATTATCGTCATTAAAAACTACAATTATGGTATACGAGTCTTTTCGGAATTTCGATTGAATCGATGTAGCCAGAATGATTTTTGTGTTGACTCTGCTGTGGTGTCATTCTGCCATTCTAAATATACCGATAAGCAGTGATTACATATAGAGCCAGTAAAACACGTGTATTATGATCGACAAACAAGTGAACGTAATGTTTATAGTAGAATATTGAACATACATCAAGAACTCCTTTGATCCTACACATTCATAAACGTCAAGTATTTAAATTGAGATGTTTACAATCATCAAACCATGTATTGCTATTTGGTTGCGTGTATTTTCTATATTTGTTCGCTTAAAGTTGTGTTCACGATAGACTTGCTTTATTAGATTTTGTTGAAATTAATTATAACAGTAATTTATCAAGTTTCAGGGTTTGTTTCGCCCAAAGCTTTGCAGTGAATTGCAGTGAAGCGAAGCGCAATAAACACGATAACACATTTAATAACACGCACGCGATACAACGTTCTAACAATCCAGTCACGTATAGCTTTCACTTTGTGCAACAATGTGTCGCCTAAATATACTATGTGAATGTATTATAAATCAAGGACAGAAAAAAAAAAAAAACGTATTTGCTATATGATTTAAACGGAAGTGAATATGTTTGTTAAATTGAATATCATGGCTACATATGCATGATAAAATCACATCTAAAATAGACACCATATAAAGCTAGGTTTATAGATGCATCGTTTACATGTCCAACAATGAAGTTGTCTAATACATGAACAAATGTGGTAATTAATATTAGCTTTACTATGATGTTCTTGGGCGCAGTAGAATTAAAATGTGGATACTGAACAATTCCAACAAAACTCTTTCAACAAAATTGAAACTATAATTAACATTCGATTTTCCCACCATGTGTACCACGTAATACACTTTGTTAAGTTTGGCAACGCATTAGAAACATTATTCACAAAAAAAGTCGCATTCTTAACTTTGATTTATTGAATATGTGCTTTCTATCAACAAACCTTAATTCTGTGAATATATTCTAATAATCCAACTGAATTTGAGATTAAGGAGACTACAAAATCATGTTATGGTGTCAAAACAAGGCCTGTTTTCTGAGTACAGAAACATGAACATTTTATGCATATGAGCAGATGTTATGGACATGACTATGCGCATTACATAATGAATGTGAGAAGACATTATTTGTGTTACTTACTAGGGATATATGTTCTAATGGCCACGATATATGTGTAAAATGAAGTGTTACTATATTGTATTTTATCGGTCCTGGTTCATCTTGACGTTAAAATCGATAACAACAAATCAGACAAGGCACTACACACGAATCATGAATAGACTTAAAACATTCTTTAACGATCGGCTGAATGTGTCGTCAGTATATTTCAGTGTAGAACGATAGGCTATTCGCCAACCAGCACACCAGTCGGAATTTGGGCGTAAAATCAAGCAATAATAAAAAAAATCGCGATATCGCCAAGAAATCAATTTCTATATCAGAATAACAGTAATGAACTCCCACCAGTATTATGTTGGATTCAGACTCCAAATCCCACATGGCTCTGCGGGTTGTTGATTAATATTATATTGATAACTACACATATGTGATGTGCCAAGTCATCCATCTATCAATTTATGGCGTACTAATGAATCATTGTGACAACATTCGTATTCCTAATAATTATATTTTACAATATCAGGGTCGATATAATAATTGTAATAAATGGATGGTTACATTTTCACCGGTTAACTGTTCATATCAATTCGACTAGTTAGTATGCTTCGCCATATTTTTTGCAAGACGTCTAATCTGTGCCTCAGATAAATTTCATTGACCATTACACTGGTGTGACACTCGCGTTACATGTTGCCATTCCTGGATCATCAACAGCCATTGCAGGTCATGATTTTATTAATGTGTCTTTTTAAGAAGGAAAAAATACGAACAAAAATATAATTTCAGTTCAAACCACGTACAATATAGGAGCGGAAAATGTGATACCATATAACAGTAACCTTAATCGAATGGCAGGTTTTATAGCATTGATTGCTATTTACAATCATTCATAGCGCATCAGCGGCAAACAATGTGAATGTAAGGTAAAATCCGGGAATGAAGACATTGATTTATTTTACCAATATCATCCCAATATTAGGTAATATATTAAGTTTCGCAGTGTTTTTTTTTTCAGACTTAGCGCAAATTTAGTATACGAAACGTACATAATTGATGGCGCTTCATTCAATTTCACGGGGCTACTAGACAGCCGTAATTTTACACCGATTATTTTTTCTGCCGTGCAACTAGTGCAATTAGTCCTGGTTAACTTATTCGATGTTGCGGGATATGTAGATAATGAGGATTATATTTATATCCGGGCCAATTAGTACTAGGTTAAGGCTATTAATTAGAACGTTTCGTGGAAAGATACAATGGCCGACTAAGCTTCCTATAGTACACGCGTTGACAAAGACCAGCTCTAAACGAGAAAATGCAGACAAGGAGTTATGTTACCAAATCCAGTGGTGGCTAGTTAAAATTTCTCTTAAAGCAGCTAGGAAAAATACTCCGGATATATACACTGCAAATATTGTTATTATAAAAAACAGAGGCATCTTATGATTTCATATAAAGTATTCCACGAATCTCATAAATGATAATAGCACATGTGTGGGAGCTTACTAATTTCATCATAATAATCAACAATCGAATGCTACGAATATGTCACATCCATCTAATCGCATATTCTGCACTTGTACAAGGGAATTACGGTCGTCTTAAGCAATACTAATAACAGTCCACGTCAGCATCAAATCAATATCAATTGGCGACATTGTATTGTGTTATATTTATCGGTAGCGGCATTGATAAAATGTGTCATAGCGTGTACTGAAATAAGTTGCCAGGCACGAACATATAAGTCTTAAAAATAAAAAAAATAAATAGTAACTGATGTGTCATTCAATTTTGAAATGCGGGTATTTCCATTAAATCCTTATAATATGATAACAATGATAATAAATCTACAATTTCATGGGTCAACTTAATAGCAAACTCATATATTCTTGGATATTTGATCCTATTGTTTTTTATTAAACATTTCCTATGTGGTCTCAATTTGTATGCATCTCATGTAATCGATGTCTACATGTTGCAGTAACAATAGCTTGCGACATATATGCACATACGACATGATTTCGCTGTGGAAACAGACTTATAAATATAATAATGTGTGAGGTACTCCCGACCAAGCAAAAAGTGATTAGATTATAGTTAGTCTAAATAATTCCTAATTTTCAAACCCCGGCATATTAAAATACGTGATGTCATTATGAATGCATCAAGTACTGTGTTATAAATAGAGTAAGTGGAAAGAAGATCAAATTATCATCAGTCTGAATCGTTTGCGTATATTCGATCATAGAATACAAGAACGATAATTTGTCCAGGCGTGTTTTAAGTTTCCTTATACTTAGAGTGTTTCGTATGGAATTATAATATTATAATTATAATTCATTACAGACCATCGAGAACGATACATGGGGCTCGGTGTGTCGCTGCGATTGCTGTAAATCAAACATACATGATTTACATTAGATAAGCTGCACACAAGCCTTTTAAGGCCACCTAAATTGCTATATTTGCTTTCAAGCCTACGAAGAAGCCTTTCAATGTTGAATCATCACGGTATCTCGAATAACTAATTTAATAGTTGTACTATTACAGAGCAATGAAGCTTCAAAACTCGCCCGTGCTTTAAGATTGTGAAATTTTCTGTTCGGTTAAAAAAAAATAAGACTAGCTCATACTATGAGTGTGTATCCTTATAGTATGCATTTGGTATACGCTGAATTGTTTTTTTTTAATTCTTGTGAGTTTTACTGCTAATGATCTAATACAGGTTATTCAACCCAGTGACTACCAATTTAGCAAAGATGACGTTCTGAAACATGACATCTATGTTTCTCAAAGCATATCTACAAATGTTTACTAAAATTGTGTACGCTAATCACTAAAATTCAATAAGACACAATGTTAGATATAACACTTGATTAATCATATGGTTTCTAACAATACACGGAATTTCAAAAGAAAGATGATAATGTTTTCCCTATAAGTGGCTTAATTCACATGCGAACATTGAACCGCAACTGCTTCCGTGTTCTGCAACTCCCATTACGATGAGGTAAAACTAAGAATATTGTCCGCCGGGCAATACAAATAGTTTATCTGCCTTTTTCATCAGATATAAATGCAAATTCAAACATACATTGTGTAAACACATATAGCGTGACAGTATCAGTACGCTGATGATGATGTTTTTCGAGATATATGTTCATGATAAGTTATGTTTGTATGTTTATCCCTGAAAAAGAGACAAGAGACAATAAAGAAACAACGTTTAAATTCCACGTATGATATATCAATGTCGAACCGAGACTTAGAGTTACGCAAATTATATAATACATTTCGAAAACGTTATTCTTTTCTAAAAAACATTTGACGTGATTTTTTTAAATTTTCATAGTTAAAATCCACGGAATATTGCAATACAAAAATGTGCCAAAGATGTATGTATTTTCAAGCATATAGCTTAAAAAAGTAAACGCTGATTTATATGTCATAACTATTCACCAAAGAGAAAGCCAAATCCTTGTTGAGTCAATGCGAATATTAGTATTACCTTTCTTCACGCATTTAGATCGATGTACAGATGTAACATGAATATAACACACACGAAATAAAATGCATCATGCTGTGTATTTTTTGTTAAATGTAAGCTGTACTTATCGGATCACACAGCATAACATCAAAGCAAATTCTAACATTGTGATTATTCTGTCAGAATATCGCAATTGTCGTCAATAACCACATGTTTCATCGCGGTGCTGATGCGAATAGATTATCCTTCGCTGTGGGACGCCGGGCATTCAGCGTATACATTATTACATTTCTACTATTTGTAGATCTGGATATTCCCATCTAAGAAATATTAATTGTATTCGTAAATCATTATCCCAATCTGATACTGAAAAGTTGGTACATGCATTCATATCTTCTCGCTTAGACAGCTGTAATTCATTATTGTCTGGTCTCCCTGTAACTAAGATAAAACCTCTTATTCGTGTACAAAATGCAGCAGCCCGCCTTGTCACTCGTGCTCGAAAATATGACCACATTACAGACATTTTTATTAAACTTCATTGGTTACCAGTTGTACAAAGAATCAATTTCAAATTACTTTTACTAGTGTATAAATCTTTGTATGGTTTTGCCCCAAATTATCTATGTGAATTAATCGAATTTTATGTACTTAGTCGTAGTTTAAGATCTGAATCGAAGTTTCTTATTAAAACTCGTCAGGTGTGTAGTAAAAAGTCCAAGGTGTTATATAAAGACCGTGCTTTTGAAAATTTAGGTCCTAAACTTTTTAATGAATTACCTCTGTCTGTTCGTTCTAGTCCTTCAGTAGACATTTTTAAATCCAGACTGAAAACGCACTTATTTAAATGTGCTTTTAATATTTGACTGATTGTTTATTGTATCAGCGCCTTTGATCTTCAAAATCTAAATCATTTTATGTTGAAAAACCAGGTAATACCATGTTGTATTTATCATTGTAACTACGGAAATGTGTAATTTATCTCTGAAGCATACTGCCTGGTAATGAATTTTATTAGCTTATATTGTCATGAAAATTTGAAAAAAATCGTGTGAATAAGATTAGAATTATATAACACAACAATACATGTTCATATTCCCATTAAGTGATACAGACTATATATAATAGATGGTTCATTGAAGCCAAAACAATTGTTCAAATCCAACAACGAATGTTTAATGTAGATATGAATAGTTCAATATTTTAGCTGAGAAATTCATGCGAAGATAATTAAGAGATAACCTTTATATATTTGTTAACACCGACACATCTATTAGTGATGAAACTTAATATTTAGCAAGTTTACAAATTTTGTATTAAGATTTTATTGTTGAAGTCTTAAGAAGAACGTCATAATCTTGGGGCTTAGCGAATATGTACACAACTAGCATAATGGAACGTTTGTGTTCAAAATGTTGATACGGATTTATAATTCCAATTTCAAATATGAGTGAGCAGACCAACAGTCTCCATATTGTATACTGTATCGACTACACCCATTTCCACCAAGTGTTTCAATTTTCGACGCACGTGCACGTCGTTAATTCATCGTCATTCATTTATAAGTTGTCACTTCATTTAAAAACAAACTGAAGAGCTTTAGCAGGAATTATGTTTCTAGTGATTAGCTTATGTGTTTAGACATCATGCCAAAGCTTCGTGGATTAGCGGCGAATGAATGATATTCAACTGCTAATGATGCGACACAACTAATAAGTATGTAAGCTGGGGAATTGATAATGTTCGATCGTTTGAAAGTTCGGATGCACTATTCATCATCAATCAGTCGATATGAATAGAAGTGTAGGATTACAAAGTTAGACAGTGATACCTATGATAAATGTTATTCATTGAAATGTCGAAACTATTAACTTTTCCTTGTTCGGCGCTATCGAATACGCAGTTAAAATCGCCGTATATCAAATTCAGTACATTATACCCAGGGGATTGTAATAACATATATTGATATATCATGGCATATAATTATAATTTTTACAAATTATGGGATTATCAGTAACCATGGCAGGGCCATTAGGTTTTTTCTCCCTCTCCATTGATTACATATAAGTATACGTATAAGGTAAAACAGTCGTAACATTTATATAAATGAATTTTTGAACTATGTCATTTATTTAAGGTAGACATGCAGGTTTTTTTTTTGCTTTTTCTCACCCAGACAGTCTTGGCTAGATAGTGTTAAAATTTCGGAGCATTGTCATTGTTGGAACATACTCAAAAATCAATTTTAAAATATAGGAAACCGAGGCACGCGTATGTGATTAAAAGTCCCGAAAGTTTGTTTGCGTTGCTCTTTGATTGACAAGTCACTGTTGATGTTATATGCAAATGATTGCTGGCCCCAGTTACGGAGCAGCCGGTGTGCGACTTCCTGTCCTGGCTCTCTGTTTACTTACCTCAAGCGCGATCAACTAGCAAACTACAAAAAACAGACAAGACGTAGACGCTTCCAGCATGCAAGCGGAATGAAACAAAACATACACTTGTAACTGATAAGTAAACTTTTCACCCTTAAATAAATTGGTTTTTCATTTATTTTCATGTAGGAGGTAGCGTCGATAGGGCGATTTAATTTTCGCGCAAAACAAGGCCACAATTTTTCATGTTTTCTTGGTGCATAGATTTCAAGCTTTTTCGCATTGTAGGCGAAACTAAAATATGTTTCCACAAATGTTTACTCCAACGGCATTTTAAAACTGAAGTAAACATTTTTCGTTTCGATGTAATGATTATCGTGCTGATAGAATTGTGATGCAATTGACAAACAACACTGCTGTTGCTGTCATCGATAACTAACTTTTCAGTGCCAAAATACACAAACATAAAATGCTCGGTTAATTAAAAATAAAAAAAATACCCTGGGAATTACCGAAAAATGCGTCATTTAAAGTATTTTTTAAAGGTTTGAGGGAAGGTAAATTTAGACTCAACCCACCCAGTGGCGATCGTTATGTTTATATAACTGTATGAATAAGTCATCGGCTTTACGTAATCCATTGTGTCCCTCCCTCAGTGGAATTGATAACACGACGCCATGACAGTTTTCACGCTAGGTTGAGACTTCGCGGACGATTTTTTCCCTCGAATTGTAAATGTTTTTATTTTATTTTTTTACCTGACGATTTAACATCGGCAAATTACGGTGTATGGTGTATTTCTAGGAGTTTCTGTTACACATATGAAGCGAATGATTCGTTTTAAAACTTTTTTTTACAAAGTGGCGATTATCTCAGTTTCATTTTTTACTCCAAATTTCAACTTTAAAACTATTTAACTTCTAGATGGTTCATTTTTTTCGAAAAAATAGAGCTGCCAATTAGCGGCTCTGTTAACTGTGGACGATTTATAAAATGTGAATGTTTCAAAGAGCACTGTGTAAAAACTTTTCAATGGAAGCACTAATAAATAAGCCATTATGTTCCTAGTAAACAGAAGTTTTAAATAAGTGTTCTTAAATTAAAATCAGGGTATGCATTCAAAAGTTAAATAGTTTTAAGTGCACTTTCACCTAAAATGCATGATTTTAACCCAAAATCAACACCACTTAATATGGTATCATAGTACATTATTGTAAACCATAAAACTCAAAAGTTTAAATAAAACTCTTTCAAATGATATATAACTTGATTGGTAAAAAGTATATTTTACTCATGTAATTACAGTAATTAGAGGCAATTAGAAATATAGTCTCCCAACCTGCATCTCTACCTTAATTGGTATCCACCTCTGGCAATAAACGAAACCGTATGCCTAATCAGCTATGCAGGTTTGTTATATGTGTTTGTGAACAGGATTAACTTATATTATATGTTGGTTTATATATATATATTGTGTTGACATGTTATGGTCGGTTCACATGGCGGCAAGTGATCGTTTCGTCTTCGAATACAAGTCTGTAAAAGTATTAATCTGTTGGCGATCGAGATGTATGTGTTTTTTTTCCATAGACAATCTCCGTTATATAACCAGTTAGTGTAATTATTTTACAATAATACATATGCCATATGTAATAATCTCTACATTCCGATACGAAGGCTACTAAATTATCCATATTGGTTGTGTTAACAAATCATGATTTCGATGTTCGAATTGACTTTGATATAAGTACTTTAAAATGAACTGATAGAGACAAAAATTTAAAATCTCATATACTTAATATCTTCAATGTGATATTGGTGTTTGCCCCACTCATTGCTGCTTATCATATTCATGGAAAACTATGTATGTTCTCTGTGTATGACTAAATCCATTATGTTAAAACATTAACAAAACATATCACGTACATGTTACTTCAAAATAATTAGTAATATTTCAATCTACCCGTAATATAGATTTTAGGTTCAAATAAGTACTAAATGATTACCGACAGCTTGACTGAGAACTGTCTGGTATTTGTTTTCAACAGTTCTATTCTGGTATCATAGCTCTGTCATGCCTAAAATAATCAAATCGGACATCGTATACACTACGGGAACACTTACTGTCTGATCCAATAAAGCTATCCGGCGGCAATTTTAAATGAAGCGTTACAGGTACCCCTCGACTCGGATATCAGGCATGAATTATGTTTTTTAAACTTGATTTATACATAGTAAATCATGACACTATATTCAAGTCATTTCGTTTTACCGAAATTTGAACAAAGCATTGGTGCTAGACGTATTGGCTTTGTTAATACATTACATTACACGTGGGAATATGTGTACCTATATTTCTATTGAAACAATCTTGATACTGTTAAGGGGTACGTTTTTGAGTGAGATTACAAGAGTGCACTGTTGTGGGTGGGATCATGGGTAAAGTCTCGTAGTCCGTCTGGAGACCGCGAGCGTTTGCTGATAATAAGAACAAAGAGAATGCCGATCGGCGAGTTTTCATGGCAGTAACCAATGGTCACGTTATTTTAAGTAAAAGGCAACGCGGGAATGAGAGTGCTCCTGTGTACAATCGTTGTTGATATTCGTCAAATACTAGTTTGCAATATATATATATATATATATATATATATATATATATATATATATATATATATATATATATATATATATATATATGTGGATTTGTTATTATTAAAAGGTAAATAAGAACAATATCGCACTTTTTCAATTAATGAAAGTGGAATTCTACATCTATGTAATTGTTGAGGAAGAGGATCATTATTTAGAAATAAATATAAGATATTATGTCATTATTACGAGGATACTAAAATGTATGCACGAAGACTGTACAGTGCATACCGGACAATCCCTGATAGCAGCCATGTTTTCTTTTTATTATTAGAGGACGCTTACGCGCGTAATCAATCCATATTTGTAATTCGCATTTCATAATATGGTAGGATGAAAATACTACATAAAATACTGAAAAACTACGACACGCTGTAACTTATGGCGTTACGGTGACAAATGTATGATTTACATATAATTAATTTTTTTAAATATGATACAAACACAGCACTTCATAGCTGTAGCTAATGCATGAAGACCGAGAAAAAGGCATCAATGTTACTTTATAGAAAATAATCTTGGTTCATGTCGTCTATCCATGTGTTCTTGACATCTGTTTGTGCTTGAAATAAACCATTATCTGATCTATTTTTTTCTTGCTTTTCCTGGCTTCAACTAATTTCATAAGCAGTTGTAAATGTCCTTGTTGTGTTACCGTAACTTGTTACCGAATATTGTAACTAACATATTCAGTGAACTTGACACTGCTTTGAATCGGATATGTTCTTTTGCTGGTGTCACAGGTTCGGGGTGGTTCTACTATTTTCCGTATTGTCACGTTCGATCACTCGCACACAATAAGAACACTGTGGTAAAATATATGTATATATTTATATACATATAACGGTTATATTTCTGAATTGTGGGTTCAATATGCATATTGTTCACGTGAACACAAACCTTACTCTCAAACTCAACTGCCTGACTTTAGGAATTACTGCCAAAATAACCAGCTGATTTGAGTTCGCTTTAATTATTGGAACTAACTGATTTCCTAATTACAAATCAAATTAATCAATACAACTTAAATAATTACCCGATCGGCTACGCCTAAGTAATCGATAACTATTTATGGGTTAACTAACAAATACAAAAGTACACACCGTAAGGTCAATGTGCGTAGTCCCACACAGTTAGCGACAACTAGTGCGACGTAAACAGCAGTCTCTCTCCAACGTTTCCTGTATTGACTTTGCTAATATCGACTCTAGATATCCGCTCGTTACGTGCGTACATTCGTCTTACAGTAGTTGAATTAAAGAAACCTGGACCCGACAGCAAGTTGAAATCCAAACCCCGGCGTCTACAGCGCACCCCAGCAAATCTTGCAGAAACTTGACACTACGAAGTTACGACCACTCAGCGCGCCGACCACCACATCTCATCTAGGTTGTCTGAAGGGAATAAATAATAAAGTAGCATTCACATCAGAAATATCCTGCGTAATGCTCGTATATCAAATGAGCTTTGAAACTGGCAATGATTACATTCTGTGACTGCAAAGTTTCAGTCAACTAACTGCTAAATACGTACGATTAAATACTACTATATTTTAAAAGTCATCAAATTAATTTTACTCACTTGTCAGTTACAACACAATGCGTTTCTAATGGTGCCAAACTACTACTTTCCGTACACGGTATTTAGTATGTTCGCTCGTCGCTAGTCCCAAAGTAGGTGACCAGCAAAAATTCCCGTTTTACTCGTCTTAATGTACGGACCCGGGTGGCTACCCTTACACTTGCACGACTTTTAACCACGATTGTGTCGTGGCAAGTCGTGCCATTTTGGGGCACGGACTGGGAGGCTCCCACACTGTTCACGACACGAGTCATGCCAATGCGTGCCACAGAATAGTGCAAGTGTCAGGGTGGCACAATGCTCGGCCAATCACATTACATTACTACTCCACCAGTTGCTATTTAACCAAGCCTAAAACACATCGCCATACTGCTAGCTGTAAAGATATTGTTTTCTATATTGTATTTATCACATAGTCTATCAACTTAGAACATTTAAGTGTTGGTATATACTGAAATAGTGAATGCATCAGAAAACCGTGGATATACCTTGCATTTACGCTGAGATATTTCACTCTGACGTATGACTGACATGATATGTGATTAAAAACAAAACATTATTTAAGATATAACTGTGTAAATGTCATGGTAACTAGTATACGTTATACCTATTAAATGTATTTTGTTATGAGTGATTCAAACTTTGCCAACATACACTCACATAGTTGAGTTTATCAACGGTGCATTGCTGTTATAAAATACCAACTTTATTCATGGCTCATTATTGAAACCCCAACAATAAGTAAACTATATTGTAATACAGCGTTCTAACATTTGGCCAATTAGCAAAAAAAACGACACTGGTTAATACTAGTATATTATGCGTTATTCTGAAAATAGCATGTCAGGTTTAGTCTGATTAAAACTAGAATACAAAAAAGTTCTTGCAAAACAATGTGCATATTTAATAAATTACAGGGTAAGTGAATGTATGCCGTATGCATATATCCAATAAGTAGTATCTTGTTAGACCGACTCAACCTAGAAAGCCACACCTGTTGCAACGTACGATCTGCTTTAACCCTACATGTTAGTAGCGTGTGTTTGTCCAAGGTTAACCTAAGTGTGTATCTAATTAGATGATTAGATCGGCCAACATATACACTGCCTGGACAGTATAGATTGATGGAGGTGACGGACGAGCTGTTAAGTATTATCTAGTGATCATGTTATATGTATAAGTTATGCTATCATAGTTAGTCCCTTGGAAAATAAAGTACGCTGAGCGGCTTTCAGAATTAACTTCCTAGTATAAGAGTGGCACAGCGGGAGATGTATTCAATGCCGTACAAAGAAACACGGGGAATCAGAATTGCTAGCGCTGTCTCCCATAATATAGGTGACAGGCAATCATTATCTGGTAATTATCATGCCCAACAGTTTGCTGAATGCGACGTGTGTTCTCACCTATCTATATATGTGTGACAGTGTATTACACAATGATGATGCAAATATATGTGTCTTAATAAAATAACAAAAACTATTTTCTTAAACAGGTATTTAATATTTTGTGTAAAATAATACTGTACATTATATTCAAGTATTATTTTGTTTACGTTAATGTCATAAGATACACCCCGTTCCCATCGTGTTCCAAGTGCAGTCGAAAAGGAATCCCTCGCTGACGTCAGTGCATGCTTTCAAGAATATAATTTGCCATTACAAGTGCTCGCATGATGTTTACACTAGAAGAAAAAAACTCGGTTAATGTATATTTATTTTGATAGCTGCTATCTGGTCATTTGTGACAAAAATATCCATGACGCAAATTGCACTGTACTGATCTCACCGACGGAGGAGCGAGATTAAAATCGTGGGGGTACCTAACTACGGGATCATTCGTGGAATAGTTGAAAATAGGATTTCCAGAAAAAAAGACGGAATTGCTAAAGGCATATGAAAATGACGGAGGTCAAATAAAATATGATAAAAGTGGAGACTATGTGTGTGACTGTTATAATAGCATATTTATCGACAAATAACGACTGAAGTATGAATAGGCGTGTGCTAGCTACTCAGAACAACCACGCGTAAGAGACTCGGTGCCGTCTTTTGTGTCAAAATACCAATCCATGTTTATTGTCAGTTCTGTGCAGTAGAATTACAAATAATTGAGTTAATAACATTTTATATGTGTGCTCAGGATGTAATGTTAGTCAAGGTAAAAGTTTACCTTTTCTATTTTAACGATGCGTGATGTCTGAAAAGTATTCTACGGTGTGTATTATTAAAATCTAATGTACATTGTCGAGTTCACGTATCCTTGAAAACGTTCTGTGAATTCGTGATAAAAATAAAAGAATAAGGGTAATATTAAAGGGTGGTGGTCGTCGCGGCAGATATGTGCGAGATATGGGTCTCATATGAACAAAGATGCCGACTTTGACTGTTGCGTAGACCGAGTACAAATTGATACGTTACCAAGTTGTAACTAGGTAATTACTTTCGTGATTGGATGGTACTGGCGCCCAGGTCAAAAATCGTATTTGTGATTTCCATTAGAAGGTGCATTGGATTGTGGGAAAAATCAATGTGTAACCTCCGCCCCTTTAACGTAGTGTACAGCTCATGTATGTGCGGGTTGTCTAATATATATTATCTGTGTGATGATAAGAATGCATTTAATGGTTCAGACGACTGTAACACACCATTAGGTTATCTACATTAATTACTCAACTTATTAAGAATTGTAGCCAGGGTAATTCACATCTAATACGAGAAAACACGTGTTGCATGTTGATGACAATATTGTTTTGCACATTGTAAAATATTTTTCCAGCATTACGTGCTAGGGTTTAATAGTTGAAAATGTCATAAACGCAGATCTAAGATATATCAACTTTGTAATAGTATGACAGGTGTTATCGACTGCGAAGGTGCCATATACGAAGTAGATTGCCAAAATATAATCTCTGCAGAGCTGGAAGTTCAGACGGCAAAACTCTTTTTTTCTGAATGCTTTGAACGATGTGTGTATATGATTAAACGAAAGGAATTAACACTGCTCAAAGTCGATGTCTTTGACGTGACGAATAAAAACATGAAAACATCCAACAATACGTTTGAAGAAGAAAATCAACACGATTATTTTATGAATTTCAATAATCAGTACTTGACGTTGTGCAAATCAAAACAAAATATGACCTTTTCGTGATGACATTTCAAAGCCATACATTAACATAAAAACGAAAATTACTGCACCATAAGACGAAGTACTTGCAAAACAAAATATTGAAAGAACCTTATGGGTTTTTTTTAATTATTTTAGAACGTTTTATCTTTTCCTTGAAGTTCGATGTGGTAAATGCGTAAACGAACGCGACAACGTGGTCACAGATGAGAATAAATCGTACTTACCTGTTTTGTATCTTTCTGTGTGTCAATTTATAAACTCAGTTCAGTTAAACGACCAGACTTAGAAAGTGATGCACATTGGTGACAAGGTCGTCGTTGCGTTGTCACGGTGTTGTCGACATGAAGTTGTTGTCGGGGTATGACGGATCTTGTAGTTTTATCAGAAACTTGTGATCCTGTAATTAGAAACTTTTCACATCATCTTTATTTGATTTAAATCTTAAATGTCAACCATGAAATTTAATTGTTTGATTACCTACTCAACAAACCACAAAACCACGAGAGCATTTTGAAACTAATCTAAGATCTGCCTTATGCAGCTATAAAAACGGGAGCTAAATATTCCGCAACAGGGATCTCAGATGAGATGAGATCATAGATCACTAATAAGTTGTGATGGTCATGAGGCAGCCAACCCACCATGGATTAAGTTAAGTTAAGACAGTGTATAACTAAGTAAATACAGAATGCCTGCTTATAAATAGATAACAAGGAATTGCTTATTTAACGTCAATCTTACACAACAGTAATTAGGAAAGGTTTATTCACAAGATACTTCTACTTATTTTTTTTTTTTGCCTTCGAATCTATCTTGGCTTTCAAGTAATCATTACACATTTGGAATTAAATATGTGCTATGAAATTATTTGTTGTAAAATGCCCTAAAAAAGTTTTCTAAATGTGTAGATTTACTAGATCTGTCATCAGAGATGTTGCCTGTACAATGATTGAAATTATTTGGATCATGGGGGCATGGGTGCTTAATGGAAACACGTCTAGTGCGCCTTCAATTTTTTAACCTAAGACACTAGGATTTGTGTTTATTTTAATCCTCTTTAATGTTGGTATTTGTACTCTCTAACATCTTACACACATCTATATTGTTCCCAAATTCCTAAAAATCAAACTAACGGTTTAGAAAACGACGAGCTGTTAAAATGAAAGAAAATAGCACGAACAGTCTGAAAACAAACCACGATTGTGAAGGAACAGTATGATTCCAGTCCAGAGTCATGGAGTCGTCATCTTCGCTTTAGGCGAATAGACTCCGAGGGAGTAATTGAAAGTAACATGTTTAGATCTCAAAAAATGATGCTTTAGTATTGAAGCGCGGTACACGTCGCACAGTGACTACATGTCTAGTAAATCTTAATAGCACACCGCGTCATCCCTATATACCGACAACCAATGCACACGTACAATATAAACTATTTTGCATGTCATCACGGTTACCGCAAAACATTTTTAACGATGAATAGCCACGGTGAGTCTGGTGAATATTCTGTAAAGTTACTTGCAGAAGGCAAGAATGACTACCGTATAAATCAATACATTCAGATACGTGCCTCCGGTGAGTGTCGAATATATGTGCAAAAGCCTCGAGGTAGGTTTCACGGAGAATAGTATAATCACGGTTAATGTAATGGGAATGACAGAAATGGTGAATGTAAATTTGATAGAACGTGAAATGACAGTGAAACTACAATTATTAAAAGCCGATATCATAGGATTTGTTCAGCCGAATGCTAGCGCGTACCGGCGTCTATATGGTTATCATTAGATAATGCAGTTTGGGAAAAATGAACATATACAAACATATGCACCACATCTTTTTAATTAAAATAGACTGTATTGCACGATAGAATAATACATATTATTCTCCCTGGCTGTCTCATAACTGGTTAACATGCCCGCACAGCATCAGACTGTCTGCCCAACTGTGAAAAACAAGAGTTCACAGAAAAACAGTTCACCCTAAATGATTGGCTCGCGTTGACAGATTACGCATGTCTGACAGGGACGTACAACCGACGGGCTTGAGCGCTGTTTATTGCTTCGATGAACGTACATTTATTTATCTTTGTTGCAATTAAAAGCGGATTTCCGAGTGATCACTAGAATGTTCTGTTATGGGGCTTGTAAATGATATGTGCTCCTGTTGTGTTTCTAACATCGTTGTGACTAGCGTTTGATTTTAATACCAAAGTATTCAAACAGACGCTGCATACGTTACAAGAGACTCATGTCGAACTCGACGCGGGACGACGACTGTGTCATTTTAACTAAAGCAAATACTGATAATGAGAAGGTGTTGTTTGAATTTACATTCATCCAAGTGTTAACAGTGTGAATGTGGAACCCGTCAGTGATACAACCTTGGTGGCGGTGCGCCACCTAAATATACCAAACCAATCTGCTAAATAAAGTCGTCAAAATAAAAAATACCTTTAGCCGACACACATCTATACACATGTACCCGTATTTGCAGTGGGGCAAAGATCGTAAAATGGTCGAAGGTCAATAACTTTTTACTTGGGTTGTCTGAACATGAGATTACTTGTGCGTATGAAACAAGTTAGGCCGGTTGCATAACAAAGAAATAATACGATTCACACGAATCCTTTCAATGTTTCACCTTGATCGTCAGAAGTAAAATAATAGTATCAAAAAATAAAACAAGTCTGAATAGTTCGACAACTGATTAATTATAATATTTGTATCATTTGATAAGGTGATGTTTGTGATATTCGTTTTATTAGCCTGAGTATTCTGGAACATCAGTAGATATTTAATAAACGTGTTGCTATGCCAACAAACAATCAACTCCACGTGAACCTAAAATTACCAAGTACAAGGTGATGATGACGTCACTATGTCTCAGAGCACAATATTCCAATGGTCGTCCATTGTTTCAATTCGTTTTAGCAGCAGAATGAGTTGTTAAATTTCTACAAAACCACCACACAATTCATACAAATAACTGACAACGGTCAGACTGTTGTCACTGCAATTTATACATTTATTTGTCAAATGCATAATAATCGTGAGATTCGCAAACCATTTTAAACAAACTTCTTATAAATTTACATACTTCGCTAACTCACTCACTCAATCAAACGTTACCAGTTTCAAGTATTGCGTGGTTACGTCCAGTCACTGACGGTGCGTACACAGCGTCGTGGATGATTACAATCTACACTACAGGGTGATCGATGTTATACTCAATAGCCATCCCGCAATGTAAACACACATGAAATGCCAAAGACCGAACTTCTTCCTTGGCCACAGGAATTACTTAATCTGTAAAAAATCTCTAGAGACTCTCAACGATAATCATCAGTAAGTATCAACATCGGCAAACACCGGAAT
Organism: Saccoglossus kowalevskii; assembly: GCF_978046115.1. Classification (NCBI taxonomy): domain Eukaryota; kingdom Metazoa; phylum Hemichordata; class Enteropneusta; family Harrimaniidae; genus Saccoglossus; species Saccoglossus kowalevskii. The sequence continues at coordinate 9,722,899 of NC_140659.1, forward strand.
TCTGTTCATAATACCGCCGCCATTTTGAAATTTAGGGATGGAAAAACCTCGTGGAAATTGTCAGGGAGGCAAATCGTGTCTCAACCCGAGTAAACAAATGCAAGAATAAAAGAATAGGACCAAATATAACCGACAATATATTCACGATGAAACTTATTTCTAGCTAAATTAGCAGTAGACAAAGTGAGATAGGTCATGTTATATTTTGTAAAAAAAATGAAAGTGATGATTAACGAGTTACAACTTATTTCAGACATATCAAAAGGTTACATAGCATGCTACTGTAACAACCAATATATATTCTGAAAGCTTAGATATAGGCGAATGCGGTGATTTATATGCTGTACCAAAGTTATTTGAAGTGACGGCCAATATCGCTATTGTCGTTTTTTTACTATTCCGTCGCGCGAATTGTTCGGTGAATTGCGTAACGTGCTCGTAACGCTGTCGGCTAGTGGACTACGTCTTGGTTTGCCTTGCCTGCATTTGTTTTCTACCTACAGCCAAATATCTACAGACATACTACCGACAATCCGTTGAACAGTTTTTGAAATGCTGTATTTGAAAAAAAATAAAACTTTTACATTGTCAAAAACAAATTCTCTCTAAAAATGCTCACTCCAGATTGAATATTGATCCGGAAACCTCGAAAATCGTAAAACCTTCTTTAACTTGTTTCATGGTAACGAATGTATTATCACCACGGAATGAAGATGTCATCTACATTTTCCAATCGTGTTTTTTTTTAGAATCTGATATTCTGATCTGATCTACTCAATGATGCGAATAATGAACGCAACTACGTGACTGTATATATGTCATGCACTACAGTACGTGTATACTACATAATACGTAACATTTTCTGCCTCTCTACGTTCTCTTGATTTCACCACACAGAATCTCTGTAATAACCATCCTACAGGCTAGTACTAATACTACACCTTACATGGTACTGACGCTCTCGTCTAATACTATTTCACCTTGGCGCATGTATCCCCTAAATTTCACCACTGTTATACCATGTAGTGTAGAAACAGAGCGTTTCAAAACATTGTTTCAAAACAACGATTAAGATACATAGGATCACTTAACAATGCAATTGTTTTATAACGCGCAATTATTTGGGCACTCAAGGAAATGAAATCTGCAGTTTCAATTTAATTTGCATCAACTGAGGGCGCCGTCTACTCCATCTGCAGTGACAACACTAGCTGTTAACTAGCGCTGCTTAGTCGTTGTTTAAGTCCACATATGAATAACATTCATTGCATTCATGAACAACATTCCATTATCAGAAGTTGTATTTATACTTCGCCATCGCGGAACTTTTGGATTGTATATTCTGACCATATTTATACAGGGTATAAAGTTAACAACGTCATTAGAGTTCTTAGAATTTGTTTACTGAAAATCAATTGACTCAAGATTTCATTGGTTGACGATACTCATCAAAATTGAACTGAAGTATACTGCAATTATTTGTAGCGTAACTCCATCTAGCAATATGCACTGTTCAAACTTGATTTAAGTGCTAGGTTTTCCTTGACCTCCTTCGTTAAATATGTCGCACGTTACAATAATATCGTTTATCGTATGTAATTAATAGCTTGTCATGTTTTTCTCGCAAATTCTATCGGCGAGTATGCCCAATATTCACTGCGTACTTTCCAATTTTTCCAATCAAATTCTTCCTTCTTTCACTTTGTGGACTTCCTCTTACAACTTTATAAATTAAATTGTCATTGACGTTGTTGAATAACATCACGGGCATTGCCGACAAAGGAAGATTGGACTACCGCTTACAGCGTGCCGTAATTTGCGGTGTTTTACGGGGTATGTTCATCCAACCATATTAGGAAATACGAATTCCAAATATTGAACGATTACGCGCGTAAGCGTCTTCTAATAATAAAAACAAACACCGTTGCCGCACAAAGAAGTTCGCTAATTCTGTTCTAAACTTTTTGGATTTCGGCATTCCCATGGCGTATCCTTGGAAGGATAATAATAAGGTTATTACGAGAATACCTCAAAATATGCACTCAGACACTGCGCGTTGGTCGACACTAATGGAATGACCATTTATTATTTCTAAGGGGGTCGGGCAATTCTCGGTACTCTTTCAAAAAAATCAATGGACCCCAATGTATATATGTATATGTATATATATTCATGTATTTTTATTGATCTTTTACATGTATATGAAGCAACAAAAATACTTGTGAAAATTATTTAGTGAGAGGATGAGTGGAGAACTTCCGTCTGTCTAATTTGTGGATAAAATGTTTTACTATAAAAAGTAGAGATAATACTGTCGCCTCGAAAAAGCATTTTGATAAATAAACACTACTACAAGCAATCCACTGTGCACTGCTTTTCGGCAGATTTCATTTCTGTGAAGTAAAAATATACAAATTGACATATTTTGAAATTTATAGTAACAGTTCTGCTCACTTGCCTGAATAAAGTCCATGTTATAAATTAGAACATTCTCTTCAATGAACAAGGTAGACTGGATACAGTCGGGAGATTATATTTATCCTGTCTCAAGTAAATTAAAGAAATACTTTTGCGAAATACCCCACTCACCGCGAACGGCGAGTGGGTAACATATTTGTTTTAATTAAAAATTACACCTCTGTTTGAAAAAACGCCCCGACTGTGGCCAGTCTATGAATAAGGTTATGCACTCAAGGCCAACAAATCTATCTTCATTTATTTTTTGATCTTTTGCTACATGGCCACCATCTTTTTTCAGGGTGAGCCATTTTAAGTATTTTTTCTGTCTGATTTGACAATACTGGACTAAGTGTTGGTTATTAGTTGTAAACAAAACTGAAAACTGAATTATAATTTGCGATGAGTTGCATGTTTCAATGAGCCTGCTTGTGAATGAATGGATGAATTTTTTATTTAATCAAAAACAAAAAACATTAAAGTTAGAAATTGTACAGGTAGTAAATATATATAAATATATAACGAATTATACTTAGAGTAATTTCCTTTTTTTGGTGTGGATTACAGATATACTAGTCGGTCCAAATTAAATATTGAAGAGATAGTTTTTAACTTTGCTTTGAATATATGTCTCTTAGTGATGGTTTTAATTGCATCAGGCAATGAGTTCCAATGTTTTGTTGCAGAGTATTTAAGACTGTGTTGGTTGAGTGTGAGATTCAGTTTTGGAGTATAATAATTCAAGCTACAGGCTAAGTGGGATGGATAATTATGGGATAATGGGTCTAAGTAATTGTAAATATCATGTACAAAATATTTATAACTGAGATCAAAGACAAATAAAAAAAAATTCTAGTATTCTTAGTTTTTGGAAAAGAGGAGCAGCATGAGAAAATGGTGAGGCGTACTATTTTTTTTCTGTAAGAGATATACCGGTATTGGTTGAAGTAGAGTTGCATATGTATTATCCCAGATTTCGAGGCAATATGTAATGTGTGGAAGAAGTAAGGAGTTGTATAAGAGAATAAGGATATGTCTAGATACAAAATGACGTAGTTGTGAAATCAAACCATTTTTTGGTGCAATAATTCAATGTCAATGTGAGCTTTCCATGACATATTTGTCGTCCAAACCTGGTTACTACAGTCTGTTCTAACATATCACTATCATCACTGTCACTACTTTCATCTTCTTCACTGCTGCTGCCTATTTCCTGGTCCACAATGTCATCATCATCCACAGAGTCATCAGATTCGGATGTCTGTAGAGTAGGTGGTAGTGATGATATTGGTACTAGCAACAGTAGTGGGTGCCACTTTTGTTGGTGGTAATGAAGATTTTGTTACTGGTGATAGCAGTGGGGCTGATGCTTGTGGTGTAGGTGGCAGTGATGATGTTGGTAGGTTCACATGTAGTAGCAGCAGGTCTGGTGTAGGTGACAGTGATGACGTTGGTAGTGGGTCAAATACCTCTTTTCAGTGGGACTGTGGTGTAGGTGGTAGTGATGATGTTGGTAGGTCCACATGTAGTGGCAGCAAATCTGGTGTAGGTGGCAGTGGTAACGATGGTAGTGGGTCAAATACCTCTTTTCAGTTGGGCAGTGGTGTAGGTGGTAGTGATGATATTGTCATCGTAGTGGGTCTAATACCACTTGTGTTGGTGGCAATGAGGATGTTGCTCCTGGTGATGGTCTGTTGCCAGTGGTTTAGGTGGCAGTGTAGATGGATTGTCAGTTTTAAATAGACCCGTTTTGCAATAATGGATACTTCTTTTAATTATATTTACACATATTTTAAACACAAGAGATTTGCATGTACTAACATTTCATGTTTACTTTTGTTATATATATTATTTTACAAATACTTTCTATATGTATATTTTTATTTTATTGCATTTAAATATATTTAGTTTATTTATTTTGTGTTCAATAAAATAAGTGTAAAGTAACAAAAATGTGTCTAAATCTTTAAGAGAAAAATATTCGCCCCCATTCAGCCTTGATCAAAATCACTGCCCCCCCCCCCGCTCTGTGGCTTTGGGAAATATGCTGGGAAACCCCCCTGTTTTTCCCGACCTCTCAAGAATAATAAATGGTCATTCCCTAATGTCGTTTTCATGTATGATTACAAATGATACCTTGTTATCTCAACGACCCATCGCTCTAATTAATCATTTTCACCCGCCAGAGCCAGTTTTTTTGCCCAAATTGTTTCCCGTAAAAGGGTCGTGGTTTGCGATGATGTGATTAGATTGCGGTCTCAAAGATCCACGAGACTTGCTTTCGTCCTTCAAATAGTGTTAAATCCCCTCCCGCCATCGCGTCCACGTAAGATAGTATTTGGAATAGAGGACGCGATGACAGGAAAAAATGAAACATCATCACAGGGTAAAAAGCTATGCTATCTGCAACTGTAAATATTTTTTGAATTAAAATATTGCCACAGATTTTACCGAAGTATTATCAAATATACTCAAGCTTATACAAGTGTCTACAATGATGACAATAGGTCATTGAACTTTTGTGTATTAAATGGTCATAATTTCTTTAATTAATTATTAAATTATCTGCCTAACTATAATTTGTGCCACCCGCATCATCAACACATTGAGTGCCCAGCTAGTTACAAAGAACTGTAAATTGTGCCCTCTACGACAGAGACGTCTTTGTAAGGATATGAAAGCCGTTCATGACGTCACTAATCCCAACCGCGGGATGGCGTCACATTTTTTTTCTATTTGCCACGGAAGAATATGGGCATTCAGCATTATTATTTTAACAAGGTAAGCATAATGGAACTAATGGGAGAAATAATACGAGTAGCTAGTATACGTTACTCTGTGCTAACTTTGTAAATCAAGTATGTGGGTTCAAATGAAATTGTGTCATAAACTGTTTATTGTCACCTCTATTAAAGCAGGGAAGTCGTCACCTGCGCATGCGTCAGTTGGTCATAGCGTGTCATTGTTTACAAACAAGCGTCTACCCATGAGTCTCTGTGTTTTTAGCGTGTGTTGTTATCGTCGCTTGGGACTCAATTCCCGCGCGTGCGCAGGTGACGACCCTCCCGCTGTAAGATGATCGAATAAAACAACATTAAAAAATACGAGTTCAATTCAGTTGTACATATCAACATTTCATTTAATCTTCGAATTGATTAAAAATGATTCAGAAAACAGTAGTATTGCATATAAGTGTGTGCTCTCTCTCAAATACAAATCCAAGAATACTTCTCCAGTGACACTTCGAGCAAAATTGTTTTAATTAACGTGTTAACTTCGTAAATTTAATACAATACTGATATTTTGTAAGTTTGTTAGGGTGAGTGTACGAATCACGACAAGGTAATGGAATCACTATGTAGTTAAATGAATTTACATTTGCTTGTTCTGGTACGTTTGCATCTTCTCATGATACCCAAATGGTTATATTGTGCACTTTTGAGACCGCCTCTCATAGCTATGAGAATGTCTTAAAGAAACATATCATTTCATTTGAGCAGTTTGGTTCTCTGTTGTTGTCATAAAACACGGAATAAAAGTTCAACACAACAAATAAAAACACTTCTGTTGAGAAGAATTCCCTATAATTCAACAGAAGAGGGCGTTGTAGTGCCTCCAGTCGTTTGTCAATATTATGAAAATACTTTTTAGTTACAATTTTTTGGTATCCCATCTTATGGCACATCGTTCATTGAAAAGAATACGGACCATTTCTCCAAAATGATTTTGTTTTATCAGAAAAAAAAATTATAAAACTGAACTTGATGTAAACCTATCTTGAATATAGCGCCATCTACTATAGAAATATGGAAAATAGTTGTCAAAAGGAGCAATTATTTGTTTATTATTATTGTATTTCTACACATAGTGTTTCACTATTATGTCGTATTATCTTTAATTGTGTTTTGTTTATTTAACGCATTGTTGTATCTGGGCCTGGGACCGTGTTTTACACATATGTTCTCAATTCCCGAAACAATACGTTCAGGACAATACCGCATTTCAGATTGTTAGTAATCTTTGATCATTCCCTATATTTTACGGAAAGTACAAAAAGTAACTTGCAATTGGCGTTCGTGAGTTTTCCGCGCTGGATTCTGCTGGATCGAGTAATTATGCGTATAGACAAGACAACCTATAAACCCATCATGCATCGCGGTTTCAAATAATGTGTTTTAGCTATGACGTAATATATAAAATATACGTTATATATGCGTACAAAACGTGACATGCTACAGGCAATACAGGAAGAAACACATGCTGTGTGTACGTCGCCGACAAATCTTAATGTTAATGTTTCGTATTGAATTCATATTTTCATAAGGAAGATCATCTTCAAATCATTGAATTATTAATCCGAATTCAGTGAGTTACGGCGCCAGAAGAAATCTCTATGGGCTTTCAGTTGCATCATGCAATGTAGACTGTCGCGTGGTGCATGTCATTGTACTATTTTGTTAACAAATTCACTGTAGTATCACGTTATTAAAAAACAATGTATTTTACGTGCATTGTATACGTCGCTATGGGACCATATCGAGCACGACGTTTCACGACGACCTTTGAGGCTGATCAGTACAGTTTCATCAACGCCATTTAGTGTATTTAATGGTATTCTATCGATTTTCAAAACAAATATTAACTACAATTCGAATGTATTGTCGTATAATGACAAATCCGAACGAGGACTAACAAGATCAAGTATAAAATAAATCTATTCTGTACTTGAATTCGAAGATAACCTTTGTGTACTAAAAATTACTTAAAATATGTTGCGAATGATATTAATAGAAGATCCCATTGGGTGTACTTATGTCAAGAACATAACACATAGCATAATTGGAAAATGGAAGTCATCGTCATGAACAAACAAATCAGTGGGAGAAGCACCCACGGCAAAATAACGGTTTTTAAGAAGACGAAAATGTAAAGCTGTATGTAGGTCATACGGTGACAATGAGTTAATGAACCACATCTTCGAAAAAAAAAACTTATTTTTATTTTATTCAGACTACATAATTAATTCACATGACTTCAAGGAAGAATAGTAAAAAAAAATTATGAACAATTTAAAACATTTTTTGAAACTCGGGGAAAATTAGACAATAGGCTGGGAACTAAATTATCATAAAATATAAAATGATAACTGATTTCTTCCCCTAAACACTTTCTGACAAGAACATGGGATTTTATACAAACTTAAAGTTGTGTTGTTGGATATGTTAAACTTAGCAATATAATAACATTTAATGCATTTTTTATCCCACCATTTAACTTATAAAACTGAGGCTAAACAGCACACAACGTACTACTTGCGTAAACAGCGAAAATGAAACTGTAATAATCAACCTAGGTACCGATGTTTTTGAAACTCAAGTTTACTAATTTGGCGAAAAAAATAAATAATACTGTTCGATCTCTTGGCCAGTCCTTGTAACGTTAAATATATTTAAATTGCTATAATAATCGCGTGTGTCTCACGTAATAATAGTAATTTTATCCCAATATGGGATGATTTCAAGACAGATCGTATAACAGACTAATTGCGTAGAGCGTGGACATTAGTCGCCGATTGTAGACGATTACTTGATTGTGTTACATTACTTTATAATGTGATAGGTTATCTTAAAATTACATCGGACAGAAAAAGAGTTGGGTTGGAAAGATATTGAGATAGAAATATTACCAGAGTGGATTATAGATTAGAATCTTACGTCGAAAGAAGTTGTTTTAGTAGGATTGTATATTTTTAAGAAGAAAAAAAATACAGTTATGCATTAGAGACCACCGGTATTGTTTGCAATGGCTCGTCATATAAAATTCTATCCAAGCATTGCTACCCGGGAAAGAGCATACTGATTATATGTCATTTGGAAATAAACAAGTTTTCAGTCGTACAATAATGTGCGGTAGGAATCTGACTGCGATACCAGGGGGCTCTAAGATAGGACTATATGCAGGCACATTTAATAGTATTCATGATTGACACGCTTTGCAGAATAATTATTCGAATGGTGACGCGTCAGTTCCTCTTATAGTCTATTTAAATGTATGTGCTAGTTATTGCCGATTGGATATTCAAGGATCTCACTTTGCCATATATGGGTTTACTTCCATATATGAATATGGTTATATAGATATAATACCATATATGGTCATAATCAGATATACCCCAGACCTTTTGTTCTGGTGATATCACCGAGAATATGGGTTCGTTGTAAATCAGACAAAGCGATGCATATTAAAGTGTAAATAAGGCGCGAATAACAAAGTATTATAAAAATGGTTTAACAAATATACCATTTGGCGTATCAACACAGTCCGCATCCAGATATTAACCGTCGTTATCGTCGTTATTGGTAAGAGGGAACAGCTAGCATGTGTGTTACAATAAACTACAATAAACGTTAGTACTGTAATTTTATGTGAATCACAGTCTCTGGGAGTACCCGGATGCATATGACGGATCAAAACGATTATTTTAAGTATTTTTTTATATTGCGAACGTATAAATACGTCGTTTTAGCGACGTAATGCAGTACCAACGTGATCCACAGGATACTAAAATTTCCGACAGTTAGAATACCTGCCCGAGTTTTTTCCCCAAACTCAGAAAAAAAACTACGTCATTCGCTATAGCTGTGGTGAACTGCTTGGCGTTTCCATTCGTACAATCGCAAATTTCCCAGGAAGCCGGAGAGAAGAACCTCGCTTCGGTGTACGCTTTGACGCTGCAAATTGGCCGGCCCTGCCTCGCCTTCGACTCGAAAACCTACGTCGTAGCGATCGCCCTCTAACATACAAAGACCTATAGACTTTGACGTTTTTCCATTGGCGCGTTTTGTAGTATTCAGTGAGTTGTCCAAGACGAGAAAGACTGTTTAAAATGGCAGTTGATGCTAATGAGATACACATGGATGTCAATGCCAGGCCTAATATGGCATAGGCGATCGATAATGTCAAAATTGTGCCTTTGTTTTCAGGTATGACATCCCCGAAGCCGATTGTACTTAGCGAAATAAAACAGAAATAAAAAGACTCGAAAAAAGACCAATTCTCAATCAGAGAAAAAACGAAGCCCCCGAGACAAAGATAGATAATTAATATTACAATTGCTAGCCATATCGGAAAATGAAACGTCGCAATCTCGCTCTCTTTAACCCCAGACTTGCCAGTCGACTCGTTTGCAACGATGACATCAGATTTTTTACCACGTGACATCGTTATTCTTTTTTGGTTCTGTGCAATTGGCTCTGGAACGAGGATGACATTTGTTCGTTGCGACGATTTGCTGCTTTCAGATATGTTATCCTGCGATTCGCCAATGGCGTTCCTGTCAACTACCTCGAGAAACTGTCCACTCGGACGCCTGGAACCGCAGTAACTTTCATTGACAGTGGAATTGCTATCTGCGTCCTTTTCAATGACATCCCGCGTGCCTTGTGGGTTATTCATATTGAGTTTCATTGCTGTTATTTGGGCATCTCTGTCGGATCTCAAGTCGGGCTCACTTCGGCTGATATCGGAAGTCACTGAACTTTTCATGAGTCGGTCCCAAACACGTGCTGATAACACGGTATCATTCATTTGCCGAATGTCTGGACCCCGACTGACGTCACGGCGTGGGACGTCATCATAGCTGCTTCCTGCCATCTTCTCGTCACGTGAGTCGGTGACGTCATTAGGTACTACTGAATATTTAGATGGGTATCGCTCCTTCGTCATTTTATTCCCCAAGTCCTCAACCATAATAGTGGGCATTCTTCGATTCCCCCTTTCTTTGCGTCTTTCTTTCCGCTTCTCTATTTTGCGTGTGACAATTATTGCTGCTATTTTGCCCCATCTTGCAAGTAAGCCACCTAAGAAAGAAAAATGATCATTTCTTTGGTTAGAATTAGAGTTAAAATTCTATGCAGTTTAGTGTGCCTGAGGGAGACGTCGGACATGCTGGCACCGCGCAATCCCTTGTGAACCGAACTGGGCATTGAGAACCGTTACTTTCACCGGAAACCGCGACAGATTTGAATGAGCTGAACAGCTCTCACCTACGTGATATTTTACCCTTTCAGGTAAAGTCACAAAATCTATTGAATTTACTCACAATGATTCCAAATTGGTTGAATGTAGTGCGTGAAATGAGGGCAAATGTGCCTGATTTTTGCAGTCATCAGTAACATGCGGTGTTACTACAATGAACTGGCGGAAGTGATGTCATGGGCACGAAAAACATGCAGCCATTATTGCCCAACTGCCCCGATCGCGATCAGGCTTTCGTTTTTGTGTTGTTTCCTGCTGGCGTAGATTGCGTCAACCAGCAGTAGCGACTGGAACACATATTTGGCTATACATGTAGACTGCGAAAAGGTACAGGATTTAAGTTCTAATATGTGTCCAATGCCGCGTTTCTTGCGTGTTTACGGGAAGAATTCAAAAAAGGGCGACGTGACATCTTCAAAGGTTTGAACTTTGAAGTGCATGTAAAACGCTTACTACGCGATGTGGATAGTTTACAAATATTGAGCACAAAATAAGAATTTTAATGAAAAGCTTTTGTCTCACAGTTTCTGTCTACTCTCATCGCATTTCATAACGAGGCTCCTCATTAATCCTAATTTGCATGTAACTATGATTGAAAAAAATAGCATAAATAAAAAACCAGGGATATATGATTTCAGTTGCATTTCGTGTTGCGACGATGAATCCTCATAGTCACAAACCAAGGCGCCGTGGACAAAATGGCCGATTGGAAGAACACCACTCGGTGGGGGGGGTGGCTGATAATGAAAAGCCTATGATTATTAAAGTTTGCAATGACTTTGAATTCACCAGTTGAAAGCTTGCATATCAAAAGTACAATGGGGGTATTTGAAATTGAGTTGTTCACACAATAATTAATTGTGTTCAAGTGTAGATATGATATTTTAGAAATTTATATTTTCTTGCCAGTTACGTGGGTAAATACGAAAAATTAAAAAAAAAAAGGTGTTCTGTAATTGGCAAGTGGCATTGGCATTCATGGTTGAAATTGTTGAAGTCAAAAACCGCACTAACAATCTTCAAAGCGATATTCAAAGGGGAAATGACAGGTAAATGACGGTCTTCGTGATCTGTTTATTTTAATGTCCGCTGCAAATCAAGTGATACCTGTTCAACAGTTTTCTTTTAAAGAGCAAATGAATATGTTGTGTTTTTGTTTATGTTAAAGCGGGGCAGTCGTCCGCAGCGCATGCGTCAAGTGGCCATAGCGTGTCATTGTTTACAAACAAGCGTCTAACCATGAGTCTTTGCGTTTTTAGCGTGTGTGTTGTTATCGTCGCGTGGGGCTCAATTCCCGCGCGTGCGCAGGTGACTCTCCCGCTTTAAATGTGTATTGTTAGTAATTAAGTAATGTCAAATAATACATTAGTTATTGTTACTCACCAACGTCACTCAGCACCAATAGAGTAATTGGAATGCCCATGAAGGCGTAACATATACATAGTATACGTCCAATGGTAGTCACAGGAGCAATATTACCGTAACCTGATATCAAAACAGGAAACAAACCATGAGCTGTGAATTACTAATATTCAATGGAATTCATTTCACATTCACATAAAATTATTTACATTAATAATATATGCATGAGGTCGTGATGTTGTATTTAGTGTGTCAATGGGCATATGAGAATTTCCATATTTTATAGGAAAAAAAAACCTGCTTCTGGTCCAAAGTTTCTTTTAAAATCTAAGCGTTGATGCGTTTTTTTCGGCAGGTACATTTCTTTCTGTTTTCCTTGTTTCATATAAAAATATAAAAATCCGAACGCGGCATTTGCAACTGATGCGTGACCACAAACATACCTATTTTTTTTTTTTTTTTTTTTTGAATACCAACAACTCAAAACATGCAACAAATTGCCAGTGGCTAATAAATAAACTACGTAACATGGCGTACTTTTCTATAAATAACTACCAGTTGCAGCAAGTGAATGAGAGCGCCGCCAGTGTTGATGTTTCGAAACGCGCTATGCACATGGCTTATTTGCATATTCGACGTTGTTCGAACTGTGGCCTAAAACCATTGTCGGTTAAGACATGTATGTTCAATTCGCCTGACCGTTCCTAATTTTAAAAGTTTACTATCATGCTTTCATGCCCTGCTACAAGATGATCGACACGCAGAAATAAACAATGTATTTTACACGCGTTGTGTACGTCGCTGTGGGACCCGTATCGAGCAGGACGCGACGCGATCCGTATCGAACAGAACGCGGTGCGACGCCTCGGACTGTAGCGCTTTAAATTACTAACTTTATAAATTGGTTACGAACTAAATATATTTGATTTATCTTAGTTCATTTACTAGGTTTCCCGCAACCCTTAGCGTCTTCTAGAAATGCACCATGTACAGATAGAGAATCACTAACATCAGAACACAGATAATTGTTTTAGGGTAGCATTTAGAAATACACTTTGCCAAATGTATCCGAAAATAAACTTGCGAAGGGACTAACAACAAATCGTAAATTATTTACGCATTTATGATTAAAAGTATCCTCGACTGATTTATACGACACTGCGTAGTGACCTCAAGATTTGTTTCTCGTTACAATAAAATGCACCTTTTAATCTGTCCTAGCGTGTTTAAGTAAATAGCGCCACCATTGTCAGAATACTTACCTATTGTTGTTATTGTTGCCGAGGAGAAGAACACAGCACCGGTGAACGTCCAATGATGTTCATTTTCACTTAATGAAATACGACTGTTCAATATTGCCTCTTCCCACTCGCCTAAATAATACTGTATTAAAACGGTTCCGTTTGTTTGATTTGTTGCCGATATACCCCATAGCGTCTTCACGAGTACTTGCCTCATTTCGGTCAGTCGCTGACGTTCCTGTCTCTCGCGGGGTGCCTCGATAGTTTGAAAAATGAAAGCCCCAATGACAACGTACGTGAAAAATAAAAGTACGAGTCCAACATGCGATGATATGACGTGGATCCACTGACGAGGATGGCATTTTGTTTTTAGTTCTTCTTTAGTAAACGTTCGATGTCTAGAAGGAGTAGTTGTTTGCCGCTCAGTATCAATATTCATATTATTAAGCACATTCGCGTGTCGTGGAACAGACAGTCCGATTTTCATATTTCCTAGAGTTGCCATAGTTATAAGTTAAATCCTTATCATTAACGTCACCTGAAAAAAAGAAAACAGCGTGAGCGAGACAGTTTGGCTGTGATGTGATATAAATATTCACCATCTCAGTTTAACAAAAACTATTGCACGTTATGCCACACTTCAAGCCTTAAAGGAAACATCAATCCAAACAACATAATGACCTCTGAAGAAAAAGCTTCACAAATGTAAGAGCATGCAATTTACAGTTTTTTTATATCACTCTTCATTCTCTAGTATTCAACTTTTCATCAATATTATGTAGTCAGCCATCGTGATTTTCAAGCAAAAAATATGGGTAAAGTACGACATCATATAATCTGTTGTCAGAAAATGATTTCATCTATAACTTCACAAGTTGAACTTCAAATTGGCTGAAAGTTTGGAAATTGGTAACAAAAATGTGCTGGTGCCACCCATGTTTATAAAATAGTTGTATGGAAACTGAACTGAAAAATTTATTTTTATGTTTTTCTACCAAATGCTCAAATTTCCTTATATTGTATACAACTAACCAATGTGAGTAGGTTATATGGGTGATATATTATATGTTGACCACAAAAAGGGGACAAAAAAGTGTCATTCTATATTTCACGACTAAAATATAGATTTTTATTTTTTTTACGTTTTTAGCAATATCTTTACTTTATGTGTATTTGTAATATTCTAATTTCCATTACTATAATTATATACATGAGTAATATGCACAACGAAAATTTTAATTAATTCGCATCAGTATTTCTCATGACATAGATGAAATAATTTTCTCAATTTCTGATGACAGATTCTATGATGTCATACTTTACCCATAATCCTTTGCTTGAGAATCAAAATGCCTGACTACATAATACTGATGTAAAGTTGAATATCTAGAGATTGAAAAGTGATATGAAAAAACTGTAAATTGCATTCTCCTACATTTGTAGAGCTTTTTCTTTAGAGGTCATTATGTTGTTTGGATTGATGTTTCCTTTAACGGACAAATCTACATCCGGGGTTTACGTCCAAACATACAACGAATACAGCATTGTCGTAGCAGAAACAATCTATACTTTAACTATGAACTATATAAACAAGATTGAATTATATAACCCATACGGTGTGACATTTGGTAAAGATGTGACGTATGTAAGCTAACAACGTACTTAGGAACGGATGCATGCCCTCTGACTAGAGGGACGCACCTGTATAATGACGACATAACCGGATTAGGTTATGAGTAATCACGCGCGGATTTAGGAGGAGGCGCGCCAACTCCTAACCCCCACCCCGCCAAGAAATTACAAATCAATTGACAAACCCAGCCCACGTCAATAGAAGCGCCCCCTATCGAATTTCTGGATCCGGCAGTGGTAACGCGTATACGAGTAAGGAACGCGGCGCACCTCATCTATATCCGCCCCTGGCACAGTCATTATGCCGTTTTAGTGCAGTTTGTGTTCACGGTGTGTAAAACAAGTGAATCGGAATATTGATATTCCAGTCCTGTACTCGTATTTATTATAATGATGTCATCAATGAACTTATAACTATTTGTATTAGTTTCACGAATAGCCATCAATGTTGAATTGGATTTAATTTAATTTACTTGTTTGATAACTCATTTTATTTATAGGTCTGTCGCAAAGCCTTTACAAATTGGGTTGCAACTATCGGAAACGTGGCAAGATAAAAATTAGACGAGACAAATGCAGAGGTCAGGTTATAGCAAGCATGTACATACCGCAGAGACTCGCGAGTACCTCATATAAAACATGACCCGGGGTCACCTCTCAATATTACCCGTAACAAAATGTCAAACACAGCATGATAAAACATAATTACATATGCTGGCCCTGAGAGCGAACATGCTTTCACTTACTCCAGAGGGTGGACATCCACTTAAAACATGTTTCCCGAGGCCGTGCGCGAACAGGATTTTATTATTGACGTGATCCGTACTCCCGCAGGGGCGTCTGTTACTGCCACTATGCTAATTACATGTACGCACTGGGTACCAAAAAAACGTACGCCGACCCAATATAAGATGCCGAGGCGCCAGGTCCATGTACTGTATAATGACTTGGGACGCTGGTAATGATGATTATCGATATTTTAGAACGGCAAACCGCGACAATTTGTTACATATCGCTATTTTATGGAGATAGCTGTCGCGATAATTACATCATTTATTTGTATGACAAGGTCTTAAGAATCCTTGTTTTTGTTACGAGAATACATGTACGGATCATGAGTTGAATACGATTTTACATAAACGTGGTTTAAACCGCTAACGGTGTAGAAACACATGTATTGTTTGTTTTGTAATTATGCTTCAGACGTCAGTTCGATTTCCGACTATAGACAAGCAGGAATGGCAATGAAGCAATAAAAATAGAATACTTGTAGTTCCTAACGATTTGAATATAGTTTCAGTATTGCAATTAATGTGGGTGTCAATGTAGTTTCGACACTTAAATCGTAAACTCTCACTCAGTAGACACTAAGCACGTTTTGACTTCGACTGCCCTCAATAACAATCTCGCCTCCGGTACGTGTAATCATTACAAATCAATCGAATATAAACAACCAAATACAATTTCGTAACAAGTGTACGCACTATATTAGAGCGTAGTAAAAAAAATATCAATCAGGTTACTTCACTAACAGAACATCGTGATCCCGGAAAAATCATTAAATCGGATTATTTATTGTCTCTTTGTATGATTCAATCACCTTATAATGGCACCCTGCGAATTTCAATCTAGACGAACATGCTTAATCTGTTGTCAATTAGTATGACTTGACAGATTACTGATCTAATATAATATGCATAAAACGTGCATGCCCCGCTTGGTTTTTTATACTTCCATGTTTACACACACTTACCGCCAAGTGCCAACACTGTGGATATACACATTTCTTGGCGGACTGTCGCCAGGCAATCTGAATACGGTTCTATTTGTAATCCTTGTACGCCCTATAAGTATACCACACACAGGGGCGCAATTTCATGTTTGACATCATACACAACAAAAAAGGTGAAAGATTCTACTCTCAATAATGCTTTTGTATCACCCTGGGATGTCTGTGAGTGTAACGGCAACGTGGCGATGAGAAGCGTGGGATAGTAGATATAACCCCATACGTGCTGACATGTCGTCTGCTACTCAGACGAGCATCACATTAAATCACTCGTACATAATGGCGGATACTTGCCCCACTCTTGACATTATCTGATTTATTTTACATAATTCTTATTCGCGTTTCCAGTCATACCATTGCTTCTAGAAGGGCCAAAGGCTAGATTACTCTGAGAAAAAGAAGTGCAAACCGTTGGTTCATGTCTTCCAATATGGCTACACTTACATCGCGTAGACCAGGTCGGGCAAGGGACGTCATTGGATTCACCGCAAGGAATTGTGGGTGGTGTCATGCACTCAGATCCAACGAAATCTCGCGAGATACGACTTCATAAACATCACTTCACATGATTATGGATGAAAATGATAACCAAAATGGTTTGTTAGGGATGGACCATTTCCCGCTCACTGTGAGATTCCGCGCTATGCGTAAAATCAAACGTCAAAACCAGGGGATAGTGTCGCAGTGATGTCAAAACATCGCGTGGGATTCGACAAACGCGAATGTATTAGGGATGTACTTCTACCCTTAGTAATGTCCTATACACATTTAATGATGTTAATTGTTTATGAATTTTGAAATTGAGCAATAAAAATAAGAAATTCAAGTTCAAAACAAATTCGATTTTTTGCGACAAACGTTCGGTCCGCGTTATTCACGCAATGTGCGAGATATCGCGAGATCATTGTGAATTAACAGTTTGCTCCAGACTTGCATAGCTCGTTAAGCGTGGCGTTATTCAACCTTGTGTACGCATGCGCGTGTAACTATTGACTCAAAATAGACACGCCGACGCCCTGAATAATGCATCATGCGACGTGTTGTTTGACGGAGTGCTCTACATTTCATGATTTCAAAAACAAAACAGCTGATACCGATCAAATACATTACCAGCGCAAGCGCTAGTATGGCGTCAAGTGCTCCATGTTTACGTGCAATCAGGCTCCGGGTCGCAGTCTTGTGGATAAGACCTATTATAAATGCATATTCATTAGGCTTATCTATCACTGCCCTCTAGGCTGCGTGTATAAGTTACGTGGCAAATGATGAAAATGTGAATTGCACCGTCGGAGATAAAGCAAACAAGAACATGTGTACTACACAACCACCACCACTACTACCACCACGCAACATCCAACCTACCCTTGTGACATGTTGTTGTGACCGGGCTCGCTAGGTTGATCCGTCCAGTAGCCTCACGTCCATAAATATAGGTTTTCAAGTTTACGTGTTGGCACCTTACAAAATTGAGGCTGAATGATATTGAACAATTTTATAGTGAGCTAATTTCGATGTCTGTGTTTGCCTGACAGAAACAAGAACATAAAACTGGTGGACGACGATTACAGAAACAGGTTTGTTTTTTTCGAACACAAAGAAAAAAATGAACACAAAGAAAAAAATATATTTGTGATATTGTTTACCTAACGAAAACTTAGAAATATAACTGGTGATCACCGATTACTGAATGGAGTTATTTTCAAACACTAGCAAAAATAAACACAAACAAATCATATATTTGATTTAAATTTGCTGAGCTGGCACGAAGATGAAACTGTTGAATGTCGTTTACAAAAAGTAATAGTGGAATATATGTTACAATATTGCTAAATGTTAACCGGCACACACATAGCATCAGTGGATTCATTGAAAATGCGCTTCTCTCGGGAAACTGTATTTGTCTTATATCCACCACCTCAACATAAATCAAACACTGGGTATCACGGAGATTGTGGACACCGAGTCTACAGCCCGGAGATTGCAAGTTACTGTACTTGCACCAAAAGTGTAGGCTTTGGCGTTATGACTGCTATATTGTACTTACTCATATCAGATCTGCACTGCCTTCTCTAGCTCAATACATATCGTAGTCGCGCCTGGTGCGGTTGCAACGTCTCTGGGAAGTTCTGTTCGCAAACCAGACCCATTATGGTGGCTGGAGATAAGAATAAAATCACACATCGTGAGTTGTTGTTAATCGGGCGTATCCGAGAGCAAAGGTCTTGGATATTTCCAAGAAAAAAATGGATTGAGTTTTCCACATCCCGTATCCTTTCAATGGCGTTTATGTTTCCATTGCACTCATGCAAGAATATAAATTCATGCACCGGATATGATGATGTCATAATAGCGGATATGACGATGTCGCAGCGTACTTCCAGTCTGAAACATACACGTGTTTTGAGACTGGAAACACAAATTAAACAAAATCCCACATGCTATGCTATTTCAGTTGATGTATGTCGCCCTTAGCCTTTATAAAATCACGAACGCCAGCGTATATGTAATAAGTTATCAGCTGAAAGTAGCGAGAACATAGCTATTCTAACAGACATGTTGAAAGTTGTATAACTCCCCGTACGGACACTTTTTCTCTGTGCATGCATGTGTGTATGCTAATTTCATACTTTGTTATCGGTTGAGTTAATCGGACAACGTCTTGAAAAATCTACCAGAGGCGCTAATCAATTCGAGCACTGGATTTATTTTAACTGGTGTCCTGGAAGATTATGTGAGACGACTGACCGCTGATTGGCAGTAGTAGTGTCAATACGTCACTTCCGCAAATCCTAGGATCCGGGTTTTCCAGCCTTCAAGACTTCAAAGTAGTTAACCATAGATTAGAACAATAATTAATACCTACACGCAGATAATTACAAGGATAAAGTTATGTTCCGAAAAACAGGGCAGTGAGTAAGTGAGTGATCATAGTGAGCATTCATTGGTTCATTGGGTACTAAGTTACTCGATTCGATTCACCGAGTGAACACATCCCTTTTCTTTTAAACAACCATGAATGACTATACCCCCAATACCAAATATTAAAGGGCGGTGGTCGTCTTGCCGCGTCCTGATCGATATGGGACTTACAGTGACGTACACAACGCGTGTAAAATACACCGCCCTTTAAGTAACGCAAACTTGACACCTTCGCAGGAATGGAACACGAAAATCAAAACAATATGTAGATGATACAGAATATACAAAAATTATACAAAAATTAAAACAATATATATGTGATATAGTCTACGAAAATATCTCGAGCGGAGTATAACATAGTAAAACTATCGTAAGCTTTGCCTCCTCGTCAGGTTTAATAAAATAGTATTCATTTATACACCCTGGATTGTGTATAGTTTTAAAAATCCAAAAAATTATTTTAGAAGTACTTTCTATTAAATTCAACGTGAATTCATATGAAATTATGTTTGTTTTAGTGACTAGACACTACCTTGATTTCTATCCAAAGCTGACTAGTTGCAGCCTGAGTGCTCTAATATTTGTGGCAGGTCCAGCTGATTTTTACATTTTTCATTTGAGATATGATCTACATATAATACAAAGCAGGAAAGCAACTTAAACTATATGCACTACTGGCAAGTAATGGATACGCCTGAGACTTCACGATTATAATAGAAATTATTTCGTGATTGACCACATATTATTGAACAGGAATTCAAAAAAAAACATCTCATTAATTGTATATGTCGCAACAGAATCAACATTCCAATTACAAACACAGTTTAGACTAACATTATCTAGATTTCTAATGTGTGAGTCATACTCAATGATTACATGTACGACGCCAGCAGCTGAGTCCGACAGCTCTTACGAATATCAAATAGTCTAAGCTCAGAACTCCGCATAAACTATACGTAACTGTAACTGAAATGCAATGCAATGAGACCGGAATGTGCTGCATTTTATTCTAAATTCACTAGTCTAAGAGTGCATCGGGGAATTACTATTATTTCTTTAGAGTTGTTACATTGTTGCAATTTGAAGAATAAAAATGTTTTCTTCGTAAACACAAGGCAACTCACTGAAGATATTATAGCGACACACTAACTTGTTTTATTTCGATGATGAGTTCAAGCGTTATGTATAAAATTCACTAACCCCTTTGTGCATCGAGAATACAGAGACGCAATAAAATTAATTAATTAGCCAAACTTTAAATAGACAGAAGCTGCGTTTTTCTCATTTATTTTCATATTTGATAATCTATGCAGTCCTGAGCCGAAATTACCTTTGTAATACCAAATGAGTAAACACATTGTGATATGATATGTAACATGATATGCATTTATAACAGGTATATAACCGCATTCAAAGAGCTGGAAAATGAATTCTTGGTAGACAGTTAAATTATTTCCATATGTTTACGGGCTGCATGCATATGCATAGCGATAAATCCTAACATTTTACAACCCACCCCCATCCTCAATCTGTATTCATTTGGTTTCACAAAGGTCAAAGGTCAGTATTACATGGACTAAAATTTATGAGAAAATTGACAAAAGAAAACGCAGCGTGTGCCCATTTAATACATTCCCCTTGTAAATTATAAACGCGATCGAAAACACGGGAGACACTTGTAGTTCTGGATGAAATTCGTTTATTTACGTATCTCCATTTTTGTTGGATTGCCCCCGCGAAGGAACTTGAAATTCATAAGCCGATTGAACGTGATTAATCACTAGCTCTGTCAATTTCCTTCATCGATGACAACCAATTCCCAATTGCATACACACCACAGTTGTGATACGCGAAATTGTGGCCCAATACTCGCGGTTAAAATCCATCACGACGTGTTCAATTATTCAGACGGAACGTCTCCGATTGATCAATTTTATTCCTGAGGACGTATGGGAATTGTACCCTCGCTAAACAATACGAGTTGTCAGCAGTTAATCTTTGAACAGCTCGCAACATTATTAGATCTGTACACTATTCCAATGAGATCATCAATACCATGTAATGCCAGTTGTAATATGCCTAAATGATAGTGTGAAACATGAAGATAAATTCCCATTGCTTATACTATTTTTTTGGAACTTGAACCGGACAACCCAGAAGAGGCTGAATGGAAATCCGTCAATTAGATTAAACTTGACATCGCAGGGGAATAAAC
Organism: Saccoglossus kowalevskii; assembly: GCF_978046115.1. Classification (NCBI taxonomy): domain Eukaryota; kingdom Metazoa; phylum Hemichordata; class Enteropneusta; family Harrimaniidae; genus Saccoglossus; species Saccoglossus kowalevskii. Next base: position 9,744,551 of record NC_140659.1, read on the forward strand.
TAAATGCTTTTGAAAACCATCTGATCGTATCGCTATCTACATCCTGTTTTTTGCTTCTTAGAAACGTTAGATACACACGAGTTAATCCTTTTTGAAAATAATTTATATAACGCATTAGCGGTGCATACACGTGGTCTGCCTGTAACAGATTGGTGAATGCAATACAATATAACCATGACTTAAAATCATATACATAAACGACTGATTCACGTGGGCGGGCCATACATTCTAAAGACGTGATAGATTGTCTACGCAATATTTAATGGGGTCATTGACTCCTAGCTGGATGCATAGTCAATAATCCCAATAGTAGTGCAGTTCGGTACAGCACATTAATATGGTTTTAGGACAGGTTATAGTGGCGTAGTGGTGATTACGATTGCTTGCGTACGTACGTTGTTGTCAGTTTAAATCTTGTTGTTTCGTGTTTATATATTCGTAATATGCCTGTAAATTGTAAAACTGCAAATAGTCGGCTTCAAACATCGCCCTCAGCCTGTGTACACTTGTCATAGTTAAATCGACAAGTATATTTTTTAAATCAGCCTTATTAATAAAACCATAATTCAGTTGTAAATTTGGACATTCGATTGAGTATCGGGCATGTTCTTGATAAGCAAATGTAGATCATATATATCATTACAAAACATAGTTAAACCCTGGTGACCTTGCTCTTTGTTATATAACATTATTCCCTTATCATATTTTTTTTCAACATGAATATGCATTATCATAGTTAATTTTGAATTCGAACAAGTTTTGGGATTGAAACAGCAGTGGGGAAGCAGTCTACCAAAAGTGCTTGATTGATGTTAATAACTTACAAAACATTGGTGCCTAATGTGTTTAATTATTTCAAGAGATATAATTTCCAGTTGACTGAGCTAGCTAGCTGAAAAGCGAATCATAAAATTATCAAACAAACTGGTGGTGATCAGTTTAATAAATTGCATTGTTTGTTTTCAGGTGTGTGTTTTCAAAATTTTTCTCGTTTTTGAAATTATTCATTTTTGTTTTATTAATTTATATCAAGTTTGATTATTTTCATAATTATTTCTAGTGTGCTTGTATGTTTATTTTTGTTTTATTTTTCGGTGTTTTTCATTTGTAATTTTTTTTTTTATTTCCCGCATTTCCCAGTCTCATATTCTTTAAATATTATTTTTTATATTATAGTTTTTTAAATGTTATTTCTAGATATATATATTATTTTGATTTTGAGGATAAGGCTATGAAATTCTGTTTTTTTTTTATTATTCTGTATGATAGAATATTTTTGCAACGCTTAGCGTGCCGTACATATTTCCTCTGGGACCAGTGACCTTTGAATGAGTATCATCAGTAATCAGTCGATTCAAAAATTGATCTTCTGATTTTGACGACTACTTTCTCGATTTTTGGATGATATTTTCACACAGGACATCTGTCGTTCCCACTAAGGGAAGATTTCATACTGATGAATTAGGCGAACAAGTTTGGTACACTTTGGAATAGGATTAGTAAAGTTATTGTGTACACATTATTAACAACGACGACAACAACGACGACGACAGACATTTTACCCTCAATATACATTTTCCTTTCATCTTTGATGATACGGGGAAGGTACAGCACTTTAGGCTATGTTATGCAAATTGCCAAAAGTTTACGCCCACTCCATTGTGTCATTGACTAGTAAACTGAGCCCAGAATAAGTAAACATCTGCAGGTATAAAAGTAATCCAATAAATACATACATACATATATATATATATATATTACTGTTTCAGCTTCAGCAAATTTATTTAATTCGACAATTCGACAATTGCACAATTAGATATTATTCGCAAAAAAACGAGGACGACACTTTTAGAAACAATGTTTCTGACAACGCATGTCTTTTTTGACAATGGGAGGGTTACATTTGTTAATGATACTGTAGTTTTTGCTAATAAGATAGAAATTGAATGAAACATGTGATGCTTTGACTTGGTTGCTATGGGCATTGACATGGCTAAGTTGGTAATTGCATTTATGCATAATAATGAAGTCAAATGACACTCCCACATCGAAACTCCCAAAATCCCCAATTCCAACTAATTTTTGTGTTTTATAAAACTAACTTATCATTTTCTAAAAAAAGTCTGATTTCATGGTAAAACCAATATTTGTACGATAATATATAAATATATATTTAAAACAGATACTGTTTGATCTGATCATATAATTTGACACTCATTTTGTCCGCTAAACTTAAAACGTCTTTAAAATAATACAAGGCATATACACCCTACTATATAGCCATAACAACCGGGACCCATTACAATTAAATTATTATCATTTCATACCTATGCTTAACTTTCCTAAAACGAGATTGTCATGAAATAACTAAGATGATTGCTTCTCTTTTGAATATTGTCGATGAACAGCTTTGGAGATTTCTTTAAGCATACCAGTACGTCACGCAGATGTGATTTACCCCATTTCCTGTTCAATACATGTACACATCGTGTCCATTTCTTATCACAAGATCAGTGGAAAACACAAATAGTAAAAGAGATGGGCAATTGCAAGACAATTCGAAACAAATGTTTGGCACTACTTTTCTACAAAGGCGTGGAAGGATACTTTGCTCAGTGGTCCACATAGTATAACACCACAGATGACAAACTGGATGTCATCACCATACACGTGACCTAATGCCAAACCAATATTTCAAATTTACTTATCATGTTTGTAATGACGATCTTGTTTGAAACGTATTATGCAAGTTATGTGGGGCTGTATTATATTATTTCTATTGGGCCCACGGGGGCGATTAAATATACACGAGTTTCCCAGGGTACCTACTCTAAAAAAAAACCAGCATGACAATAATTGTCCGTGATGCTAATCGAATCTGATTTAATAACTACGTCATTATAATACCCCGGGTCACATTTAGTATATCTCACAACTGTAGTTGTCATGTAGTATGTTTTGCAGTGGTTGAAATTTACTTCCAAACGTTGATTTGTCCACTCACTGTATTGGGCAAGCTACATACTAGGATTCACAGCATATAAAACGCTTCGTAATCGACATAACTGCGATTTCCGACCAATGATGCTTCAAAGTTTACGTATTGGGTGAAAAACGTCAAGCAAGATAACTTATAACACGATAACTTACATTCTACAGTATCACATGGAAATGTCGAAATAATATCACATGGACGTATACCAGATATATCACCTGATTTGTGCATAGTTTCACGTCAAATCCTCTTCTCAAATTTCTTTATATTTTCGTCCATAAAAAACAATAATGAACAAAATGATTCTTTGCATTCATATCTATCAGCAAAATGAATGTATTTTTTTAGAATAGGATTCACGTTTCACGTGATAACGAAGTAGATTTATGAATAGCAAGGTAGACGATACCCTCTGGTAAAATAACAACATTAATATATTTAATATACCGACAATGTAGCGTCTCCTAGTATTGATAGATTAGGAAGACTACAATTTGCTTTTACTGCTAACTATAATCGATTAACTGGCACTCCGATCGTTTTATCTGGATCAATAGTTTTGCGTATCAGTCTATTGACGTTACGTTCTTGACCACGCGGTACTCAGGGATGCACATTAACAGCTTGTGACTTGGCAATACGTTTTTTTAAATAACTATTTTTAATGTGTTAAAATGCTAATGTTTCTGTTACACGGCGGTAGACATTCACCAGCGCGTGGTTTAGTGTAAAGTCACATATACGAACCTCGCCGTTTCTAATAGCACCAACCTCAACTTGGCATTGCACGGGATTAATTTCTCCGATGTATCGAAAACTTAATTCTTATACAGTATGTAAAAATCCAACGACAGAATTTGTCCCAAAGTTAGTACGATGTCACCAATGTGTTCCTAAAACCGTAAATACAGTGACCCCCTCCCCTCCAAGAAAAATCTGCAAAATTGTATTTGAGGAGCGGTGTTCAAATATGCAAATCATGCAAAACGGAAATCACGATTTCGATTTATTTATGGCAACAACAACAACTGCGAAACGGATACAAGGGATAAATAGGATCTCTAGTTCGGGACCGGCGGATATCGAAATGATTAAATTCGTTATTATTAAGCATCAGAACACATGACTATTAATACATTCGTTTAATAAATTCAATATCGCAAGCTCATTGGAAAACCTTTATATATTAATACAAGTGTGTACAATTTTAATATACCAGTTTCTTGAAGAAGAAACAACAACAAATAGTCGCTGAGCAACATCGTACATATGCTTACATCCCAATCGTAACGATAACGCTGATACAAGGCAATTAGTGCAGACTTTTATTTCTGTAAACTCAAATGACTGGCTTCCAAACAACAATCATAAATACTTCAATCAGTATATCATCGGGAGTGATTCCACGAGATTTAATGGTGGTCAGACGTGGGACGCAATGTTTAAGACAATATTTGTTCGTGAACCTAAAAGCCGTTCATATGTGTAGGTAAATATTTATAGAGAAAATGTACATGAGAATTGACGAGAAACGCGATTGCAATCACCACAAGCAACATCACAATCATACAATCCATCAAATTATCTAGATGACGGAGGAGTTACATGTTTTTATGTCAATATCATTACATTTGTTCGAAAAACATCCTTAAGTCCGATTCGCAATGTATGCTCCTTTGAATATAATACGACAACCTTCTTTTCCTTTTTGCAATTAGTAATCTATTATCTATATTCAGGAAACTGGTATATTAAGATATATTTACGAGTGACCTTGGCTTTTTAACTTGTAGTGAAGCGACGAGTCAAAATACCATGATCACGAGTAAAAAAACGTTATCACGGAGCTGTCGTATACCATACATGGTTTTACGATATATATATGCTGTGGGACATATACAGGTGACTTCGCAGCAGATTTCGTTTCTATGGAAACTAGATTCTAGATGAACTAGATGTGTTGAAATGTACTGCAAATGACGTCCGCCCTTAGTTGAATTATTTGAATCATGTCATAGTTCAAGAGATGGGACCGTGATATTGTGTACGCTCAATTTAAAACAAGCCACACACTTGTGATGACCGAATCCAAATTTGACGTTTATTAAATTATTTTAGTAATGATTTTGAAAAGTGTTAAATTGATCTGAAACAAAGCAAGTCTGTATTGCACGTCGGTGTGCAGTTTGGATATATCTGTGCTAATAATTGAATGATTTGCTGAAAGTGTGATATAAAATAAAACATAACTTTCAAATGTGATGTGAACGCCAGATAAAGCTTGCTAAGTATACCAAATATAAAATCGTCGATTAATGATTGTTAACAGTTGTAAGAACAATAAAAAAACGTTTCGTGATCGAGTTAAACGTACTACATAAGTAAGAAATATGTTTCCTATTTGACGGGTCGTATAATATGGGAATCGTTTTTAATGTAATTTCAATATTTACTAAAGTATGTCGATTTCTTGTCGTATTCATGAGTGGTCTTGGTATTTTGATAAAACGGAAAACGTGAAGGCAGTTATCTAAGCTACTACTGTCTCATCTACAAAGACGATTTCGCAGTACACATCGCCGACAAACAAATATTGGACTTGGAAACCGGTTGTACTGTATACTTTCAATGTATTAGTAAGTTTGCATATCCATGACATAGTATGAATTAAATGCTTTGAATAAGTTCTATTTTAAAAATAAAGTTGTACGCACGTCAATTTGAGCAATGAAATGTATGGATAAATTTGTGTGAAAATCTGTGCACTGTTTGATTTCTTGTGCAACAAATTGACACGTTTTCTGTTAGATTAATCGGATTCAGTTGATCGATGTACGCTGCGAAGGAAATAAACATCACATGATGTATGCAGTTGTCAGTCAGTATAAAGATTCAAATGATTTTGTTTTAATTATTAATATATTGATCATTTATATTATTGAAAATTACCGTTGTTGATCAATCACATAACTATCTGACACGGTGGTGTTAGTGTCATTAAGTATGGCGTCATGTAAATATGATGGCGCGGTGTTGTTTCTGCTTCTTCTCTTAACAAATGAGCAACGCCCAGCTATGTCGAGCGCTGAAAAAGACGTGGCTAAAACATAGCATATAATAACGTAAGCAATCACTGTAGTAACAAGAAACCTCCGTTATTTCAATGAGATCTTCATCACATTCCACTAAATATGAAAAGAGGCGATATCGATATTGAAATCGAAGACAACATCAAATTATTCAAAATAAGTTCTGGAGTGAAATCAATTGCCACGAGATAATGAAAGATTACATCACTCTGCCGTGGTTGTCATTCACTGATAAACCTCGTGGCGATGATAAGGATGAAGTGTGCGCTGAATAGATATTCTAACGCGCGGTCAACACAACTATGTAGCTACGTGCACTGAAGTGTTATAATTTAATTATTAGTGATTATTATAAGCGACGTTCGCTTTAGTGAGATTCATGCGCTGTATTTACTGTAAGTCATTGAATACGTCATGAAATCCATCCAATAATACATTTTCATTGGTTCACCGATCAATTACGCATTCAGGCTGCACTTGATTTTTTTTTACAGTTACTGTGAATCTCAAATGGCGGGAATGTGTACGTCACGTGTATTTCAAATATAATGGTGTTGAACTATTGGAGAAGGTATATACACTGAACACGTATTCGAAAAAAACTGCACTTACTATGCCTTCATAATGGGTATTCTTCTAAGAGTGCGATTACGGCATGTTGTAGTTACGGTGTCGTTGGCTGTTATCGTAATGCGCTGTTATTTCAGTATACCAGCTCTGTCCGCGGCGCCATTCTTTGATATTGTTTGAGATAACGCATCTTAAAAACTGATGCATAGATTACACACAATTTTAGTAATTGATTTCATCACCAATGTGGTTTTTTTTGTCAATCAGGGTTTATTCATTTTACCGTCGCCTCACAATTATACCTTGGCAGAATCCTCACTATAATCTATGCGACGCGTTTCCACGGGAAATCAAACGCGTGTTTTTGTCAGTTAAGCCATATGATATAAAACGGCGAAATTCTATTAGTTTTAATTTGTAATTGACGCGTCGTATTGTTACAGTAACGCTGAATGATGAATCAAGTATCTTAGAGCGCTAAGTCATCATTTGTAATTTTACATTTAGTTGGAATACATCGTTTTCTAACAAGATCACGCGCGAACTGGTAAGGGCGGCAATGGAAGGTCGGCTCGAGGGAAATCGGGCGCCAAATTATAGAATTGAGTCACCGTCTCGACCACTGTATTGACTGTTTCTAAACTACCTGCCAATTACATACTGTAGAATTAATAATAATGACTGGGATTAATTTTAACGGGGTTTATGTTTATTTGTTCAGTTATATTTGCATATGTACAGAGTTGTAATTTTGCGGAATAATAATCAACATTTAACAATCAACTATTTGAACGCCGTATTTTTCCCGCCAATTTTGTAGTGTAACAGTTTGCACATTCTTATATTCTTTCGTGAATACTACGACATTGTGTGAAATTGTTTTCTATTTTTATTTTTTGTTTGTTTGTTTGGGGGTATTGGCAAGTGAATTCAGAAATACATTAAAAATATTTCACAATGAAAAACGGTGAGTCTTGTTGTAGTGTTCTTTGTTCATTTTTGACTAAATTAATACACTTTCCCACTCGCTGAAAGTCCACAGATTAACATTTTTGAAAAGTTTTTATTTTTGTGATAGGTTTCATTCAACGTTACAGCACGTTTACCGAGAGTTTACATCTCGAATTCATTAATGATATGCAAATCCACGTAACCGTTACCTTGTTTGGCTATGCGATGGATCACGCACGGGAACAATTCACGCTTACGTAACATTGATGAAAACTGTTTCATCTTGGTAATTGACGATAACGGTAAACGTACAATGAAAGTGACAAATGCGCATTCTGTGATTTACAATATCGACAGTCTCACTGCAGCCTTATATCGAGAATTGAGTTCATCAGATTCACTGCGTGAGTATATCTTGATGCGCCGTCGTGCGTGTCATTACGGTAATAAAGTAGATGAACAAACCGACAACATAGAGATCACGAACCATAAACACGGTATTCCTGAAATGATTACGTTTGGGTTCAGGTAGGGTTAGCGTTGTAGCTAGTTACGGGCATAGTCGAAACTATTTACCATAAAACGCCTGCAACGTAGGCTTTATGTTGGAATCAATAGCGCTGTATTGGCATTGGTAACATTAAGATTTTATTCTTTTACAAAACATTAAGCATCTATTTAATGTCCAGTTGATTTTTACGTTAATGATCGGCACAAAAGTATATGCAAATTAACTGTTCGGCTCAACTAGCAGATATTATGTTCCGTAAATAAGGTGTTTTAGAACTAGATATAATTCAGAAAATATACAAAACAAATACACCACAGTGAATATAATCCCCATGACGTCCAGAAAATGTGTAATGCACACAGCGTACAGAAGTGGAAATGAATCCATAGTAGTGTGTATGTAACACAAATATCAATAATAGGACATAGACCAGGGCATTATCTCGCATGTATTAGCATTGGTCTGAATAATCAGTTTGTGCATAAAAGGTATAATACATTGAACTTGGGGAAGAAATGTACAAATCGTTCAATAAGCTCAGTGCGATGGGATAAACGTAGACAACTAAAACCATCATGTTATTGCGAATTTTCAATCAATACTGTACCTGTGTTCGGCTTTATTTTGTTACATTTACCAGTCCCCTAGTGTTACACGTGTATATAATCTTTATCCGTGGAAACTGGTCCAATTGCTATGTTTAGCACGACACGGCACTAATACACTAAACCTCGCACGGTGAATTCAATTAGCATACTCAGGCACAACGGAGCAGAGTAAATGGTACGACAGTGCAGACATCGGCACGACACAATGACATTCCTTTCTCACAAGGGTAATAACTCGTTGCCTGTTTCAGAACAGTGTAAAATAGGATGGATTTTAGCATATCAATATAATCGAAGGATAAATCAATAATCATTGTGAGTAACCTTATTATGGTTTCCCGGTGACGTATTGAAGATATATCGTTGCAATTGGTCATCGATTAACACATCCATTACCCATGTAACTTTGATTCGGTTGGCACGACTCAACCGACTCAATTTCTAAAATTGCTTTTATGCAAATTGGCTACTAAAGATTATAACCTTACCTGGACGGTATAGCGATTGACTGTATTATGTATTAACAGATAAGCGATTTCTTGATATAGGTCATACAGTAGTTAATATTTGGTAATAGTTGTCCTATAAATGAAATAAAGCGGGTGTCGTCACCTGCGCATGCGTCAGATGGCCATAGTGTGTCATTGTTTACAAACAAGCGATCACCCATGAGCCTTTGCATTTTAAGTACGCGTTGTTATCGTCGATTGGGACTCAATTCCCGCGCGTGCGCAGGTGATGATCCCTCCGCTTTAAATGTTTCGGACAATAACGCTTCATCTATTGCCGTAAGATGTACATTGGACCAATCATATAGTATTGACTGTTGTGAAATTTAGAACTCGTCGTAGGTGGCTTATGTGTCGACATTTACTACACCTTATTGCTTAGCTGTTCGTTTGGGATTGTTAATTCGGCGTGATGAATAGCTGGTCGATTTGCAATGGCAAGGCACTTGCCGTGATCGTATAGTCTAGTTGTCTGTTTCTTTAGGAAGCAATTGGTCAGACATTTGCCGAAGCTATAACAGAATCGCCCTGCGCATAGTGAATCTGCACCCCGTACATGTACATGTGTTGTGACTGTCGGTGATAGCAATTGAAACTGGCCGGTAGGTGTTTTACTTACACTGACCTACGTATGACGTCAATTAATAAAGTGTGTGTCCATTTAGTAAACCAAATTTCCTACATTTTACAAGTCACGTGACATACTTCCTACGTCATGCTGTATCTAATATGTACTTATGGATGATCGCCGACGTTCTTTTGCGAACATATACATCCTGGTCGGCTTAACGAAATTACATTCACTAGCCGAATCACACAGACCCAATACCATCTGTTAAAAAAAAAATATGAACACATGTAACCTTTGAAACGTTGGTTGTCAGTCTCAAAATTAATTAAAATTTCGTCTGATCGATAATATGCTTTAAAATTATTGCATTCTTGCCAATGATAATTTGGAGTCAGATGTAGAGCGATGTTTCTACATCTTTCACAAAGATGGCGAATCTCACAGGTATTTTTTACCGTGGTTATAATAAACACATTTACAGTGAGCATGAAAGCAACGTCAAGTCAATGGACTTTGTTTTAATGTTATTATCAAATGGAAATTTTCGGGCAAAACAACTACTTGACACTATTATCGATGTACGCTTCTAGAAACGTTCTGACAGTAAGCACACAGTCGTATTGTATACTCCAGTATGATGTCTATGACTTCAAGGCCAGTAATAAATTCATAATACTCGATCAAATACTGAATTAATTCCATTAATGCACAAATCATGTAGTCACAAAACTGTATGACGCACGAATGTTAAAAATTCGGAGGTGGGACCATGTAGCAAAACTGTTATAAAAACATTCGGAGAATATTTTTGCTTGATTGTTAGATGGCTTGAATATTATGTCTCGATAATTTCCAGTAAACTGCATGTAATTAAATAGATAACGTCATTGTGTGAAATGACGTATTATCCGATGAAATGTGACAAAGTACGAATTGTATGCAGCATGATTATTTCGGAGAGTATGACACAGCAAGTAATTGAGTGGATTTAAATTACTTCCTTCGAACATTTATGCCAACTTAAAACAATTCACAGTGAAAATGGACAGCCTCCCACTAAAAATGAATGATATGTTGCCACGTAACATATTAGGGAAACAATATGACATTACAATTGACCAACGGAAAACAGTGTGTAAATTTCGTTTTCGTGTACACATATATAATGCAGAACGGAAACATGTCATTGAATTACTGAGCCTATTATCTGTAAATATTTATAATGTACTATTATAAGAGTGACGTGTTTTGTGTACATGTCAAATGACACGAGTTGAGTTCAACCGTAATACACACGATCTTCATTAAGTAAAAATGTCAAAACAATTACCAACGAGATCGACATCCATTTACGCTGCATCGTCCATCATCAGCTGACAAGGCCACACATGTGGTTGTGGCAATGTGTTTGATGAGATTGCACAATCAGGGCAGCAATCGCCGCTGGTTACATTCAGAAGTGGAGCCCTAATGGCTGACTCCTTACGTCATACTTTGTTTATCCAGCGGGCTGACGTAAAGTTCGAAATCACTGACCAAGCTGTGTAAGCAAGTAATGCCTTCGTAATACCCTGTTATAAACATTGCACGTGTGTTATTCAACTGCACAGAATGAGATTGAGAGTTGAATTGAATCGAACATTACTTACTCGGAAATGGCTACCAAGATCTCGTTGAAAGTGAAAGAGCCACGCGACTTGACCCCCCCCCCCGCCAACTGATTACTGTTATTTGATCTACTGTTCCGCTGCCCTATGTAACCAACGTATTTAGAACAATGGGCGCATAGAAAGAAACACTACTTGGAAAGGGAATAAGTTTCATGTCTCTTTCTAAATCCACTGATCTGCATACATATAGATTTAGTAAGTAAGGTGCATTATCGAATCAACTTTAGTAATCCCTTACATCCATCAGTGGATGTTGAAGATTGAAGGCCGTTACCTCGTATTCCACATTCCTTGAGACATTATTGTTGTTTAGTTTGAACAGGACATTAGTATTATATCAAAACAAATCTCTGCGTTTTAAATATTTGGCGGGTAAATGTAAATCGGTTAAAATACTTCACTTGCAACATATTAAGTTTGAAGTCCCGCGGAAAACACTCGAATTGAATTAGGTATATAATGGAATTAATCCAATTATATATTCACCGAATTCTCGCTCTCAGCATGTTGCACTATTAAAGGTAGGATAAAGTATGAACATCGTCACGACATAACAGACAACATCTTTGCTAATGGTTGCACTTGGCACTCACAGAAACTATAATGAGATTTACAATTAGTGTAAAGAGCCGAATAATACTTTAATCCACTTAATAAAACAATTCGATTTTAAATCCTTTTTATTTGTTATCTTATCACGCGGGTTGCTGCTATTTTATTTGTAAGGAGTCTTCTTTCCAGAGTGAATGAATGAATTCTAGACTTGTAACATGTTTCATATTATTCATAATGTTAATTAGGGTCGGGTGTTGCAACCGTGAGATTTTTAAGCACGAGTCTCAAGTTTTTGTTTTTCAAATGCATTGTCATTAAAAAAAATTGACAACCCACATTATATACATTTTCCAATAGGTGATTTCACAGTCATTGTTATAAAAAAAACATTCGTTGCTTACCTCATTTTAATTAAGCGAAACTTTAGCAATATTGAATAATTAACGTCAGTAGTTTAAATTAGTCGTCTGGCGTCTGGTTATTTTCGTTACTATAGTAACATTTTGTTTTTTTACTTGTTAGTACAAACGAGTAGAAGCTATACCTATTCTATCAGTATGTATAGAAGTACAAACCATCCTATAACAAATGTACAGTGGTAATGGCATTTAAAGAGCCACAGTTGTCACGCATCGCACGTACGAATTTCTTGTAAACAAACAAGTAGTTTACACGCGCTGAACATGGTGCATGGAACCCACATCGAACACTACATAACCATACATACGACTATAGAAAGTCAATGTTCATTGGCGTGTGCGTGCACAATGATTTCACAGTAGTTTTCCACAACAATTTACTGGCAAAACAATGCGAAAAAATGTATTACCGATTCGTATATATTATATATTATTTTATTTTGAGTCTGAACATTATGATTAAAAAATACCAAACAGCAACAAAAAAACTTTACACCTGTTTTGTGGACCTTAGGAAGTCTGGAGAGATGGACTGTTATACAAACTACAGAAATACAACATATGTGAATTATTATATAATGTGATAAAAGAATAAAAGACATGTACAGAAACTTTTCATTTCAAGTTAAACTGGATGGGAGATTACACCTATTTTTGAAATAGAAAGTTGCGTAAAACAAGGTTACCCATTGAGCCCAACATTTTTCAATATTTTTATCAACAACATATTAACAGAACTTGAAGACTCAACTGACATCCCTGAACTCAACAGCCAGTCTATATCAAACCTATTATATGCAGATGACATAGCGCTCACATCCAAATCAGGACTACAAGTCAGTATTAATATTCTACAGCTGTAATACCCACAGAAGTGGGGACTAAGAGTGAACACAGAGAAAACCAAAGTTAAGATATTCACCAAAAATAGATTGAAGATACGCTACTTCCCTATGCTGTGAAAATATAACACTGAGCAAGAACAATCAATTCACATACCTAGGAATCGCATTTAATGTAACCGTGACATTTAAATAGAACCATGATAAAAACAATGTAATTTCTAACCGACAAAGCCAGAAAGAAGCATAGAAGACATAAACAACAGACAACACAACAATATAACACTGAAAACAACATTTTGTGAGTCATTATGAATCAGAGATTTGTAGTATAAATCCAAAACATGAAGAGTGAGACCGTATTTGTATTAAAATATCATCTAAAATTCTGTCGTGATTTACTGAATGTTAATAACAAATGCAGCAACATTGGTAGCAGAATGGAAACTGATAGATTACCGTTGTTATTAATTATTCACAATAGCTGGAATTCCATGACATATCAAGAGAACAATAAAAAAATAACTGGAATGAGACCAAAAATAAGGCAAACACTAAACTACGCACATACATACTTATAAATAATACTATTACACTTGTTCAACTTATTAAAAAATTATCAAGATATTAAAACATTAGCAAAACTAAATCTAAGCTGCATAGCCTGGAAATTGAGGTTGGGAGACGTACACGTCCCAGAACACCAGCTGATGAAAGAATTTGAAAAATATGTAAAACAGAAGACAAAATACATTTCATGATACACTGTCAAAAATATACAAATGAAAGGCAGGAACTTTATGAATAATTCAACATAATGTACAATATCCTCTCAACACAAAATTTTTAAGATTTTAAGCACGACAAAGCCATCTCTGCTTTGACATGTTGTCATACACATAAACAATGCTTTTACTAAAATACTGGCACTAACTTGTAGTAAAGTTACTGTTTATTTATACCATATCAACATGAAATAAATTCACACGTGTATGTAATCATATTCGGGGGAATGTCAGTAATACATTCGCTAAGCTGCGAAACGGATGCGAAATCACCCCGACTGGTTTATTTTGGAGGAAATTCATTGCTATTAAATATTCATGAATGCACATATTATAATGAGGTGGGCGCGTAAATACGTGCATAATGAGGTCAACACGGTAAAGGTCACACTGCAGACCGAAAATGGCGGCACGTTGAAATTCGAGTTTGTCGTAGTCGTCGTAAATAGACTTAGAATGTAGCATAGAAACTGTAAAACGTAGGTTTTAATGTAGTTTCAAGATGAAGTGACATTCATCACAATGTGTAAAAAAGTAACTCGTACTAGTCGTAGAATTGAAAAAAAATCTGCTGCTACAATCAGCCGACGTCTTCTCAGTCAGAGGTCAGTTGAAGAGACGTTGTGATTGGCTTAGATGATTGTCAATTAGAACACGCATTAACATAATTACCCGTTGAAAAGTCGACGGGTTCCTGCAGTGTCGATAGAGAGCCATTCAAAATAAACCAGTGATTTCGCAGTTACACCATATTTTTTTATTTTATTTAAACTACAAAAACAAATTAATCGCCCGAGTGCGCCAGTCTAGGATGCGAGTTGCCCAATGCTGACTGCAAACATGCAAATATATATGTTTACCTTTTGCAGTGAAATCGATTATCCAATTAATTGATATACAGCCTTGAAGTTTAGTAAATGCGTCATATATTGAAATATTAAGAATGACATATTGTGTCGTAGTATGACCGGGTATGTTTTATTGAACGTATACTTGTGTCCCTCAGTGTGGGAATAGTTATAATTGTGAGTTTCTATCAATCGTACACTTTGAGCCGGTTTAACAAAGATGTCATACATACATACATACCAATTTATATAGAAGAAAATATTTGGTTCAACATATAGTGATTACTTATTCATTATTCGACTTATAACTGAATGCAATGCGGTTTATTGCATTTTTTTCAGCAAACTATGACAGACAGATGAAATACTCTCCATGCACTCCGCCAACGTTCGCATATATATTTAAACACATTTTCGAACCATATAACACTGTATTTATTTATTTTAAATGCTACACCACATACATTTCCGTCACATTGTAAATGTGGGGAAACTGTTTGTTTTTTTTTCATTTTGCTAAGAGTTTTCAAATTAGTTATATTGGTGTGTTCATTTGCCTTAAAATTGTATTGCTAGCAATTGCAACCATTAGTACTAAAGGCATTCTATGTTATACATATTCAACGTATAAGTGTATTTATAAATAAAAGGCATAATTTTTTTATCATAAATCCGAAAGCTGTGCAAACAGGAACGTAGAAAATGTTGGAAGTAGTTATTTTACAACCATCATTTACGTCACTAATAAATCGAGAACTGTACAATTGTCGCAATTTTAAATTATAATATTTTCTCATTTTCATTTGTCATGTCATGTTTCATTTTCATTTAGACATACAATATAGTATATCATGATAGTATTATCAAAGTTAAGACTGGGAAACTGTATGGCGACTGTCACACGCAACGTAATATTACCGTAATTGGTATAGTACAGGTGTGATGGTTCAAATACCAAAATGGCAACAGTAACAAAAAGACTTCCCTGGCGGCGATGATAAAATACGAACACGGAGCCAACAGATGAGGTTCCAACTGGTACTGGTATTATTATACTCTGCAAACATCAAGTACAATAACGCGGTAAAACTCCACTACTCCAATAACTAGATACTTAAACTCCAATACAATTCAACGAGATCTCCGATCTGATCTCAGTGCTGAACAACTCCCCTATATATACCCACACTGTCTATAAATAGACCATTACATCAGCATACATAATGAGTCTGGAATTTACTACAAATTCTAGAATGTTCCATTACCTTCTATTGCCTTCTACAGTGTTCTATTACCTATTCAACCAGCTTCTAAAAATTCCACCCAGACACAGTACGGTTCTAGAACATTCTCAGTCACACGGAAGTGGTAAACAAGTCGTATGCGACAGCGACATATCTAATATAAATGCAATCTTGTCATCAGTCCGTATTCACTTTACATAACATATACTACTTTCCTAAAAATTATACTTAAGACAGCATACAAATATTAATTGATATTTTTACAGAGTTTGTACTAAGAGGCGTATCTCATTAATTTAATTTGTTGAAGTAAATTTTAAGCCCAAAATATATGTACATACATATATGTCTTATAACAAGTACCAGTCAGTATTACTGCAGGTTGGATGATGAAAGAAGCCATAAAAGAGTCTAGCATTTCCCATGAGTGAACAATTGAAATAGACGGAGATAACCTATATATTCAATATTCATTAAAGAATTCTCAGAATTTACAATACAAGCAAAGGTGTACCCAAGAGAAAAGACATTCGTGCATAACCTACAGTCAAACCTCCATCATATTTTCTTATTAACGTACTGTTGCATATAAAAGCATTTTATGTATATTCCAATAAAATAACATTACATATGCGATGTGGTAGTATCATATGTTCAATATTTGTTTTCTCAAATGTGATTTAAATTATGTATGCACTGCCAATGTCATAGCATGATACAGCGAGTAGAAAGATGGATTCGATTCGATGCACACTTGTTCTGTGATATCTCTAAGCAAAACACTAACGTGAATAAGGCATACCGTATACCTATTTTCATCGTTGCTATAAGCTACAGATAATGCAATGGCACACATAATCGAACAACTGAATAATTAAAAACGCGATATGAACATTGTTAATTGACGGTCAAGATCAGTACTTAAATAACATTCTGTTGAATACAGAATACTTTTATGGACATGTACATTGATGGAAAATTGTTCGTCAATCAAAATAGAATTTGTATTCAGCAATTTAACATCAACGTACAACAGGTAGGCTCAATCGATATGTGCTTATCCAATGACACCTTGATTAATTCAGAATCAAGCCAACGTTCCTAGTAACTGCGTGAATTATAAATAATGAAACATGTATATTAATAACGTGCTTGATCACAACTAATCACTGCATTATGAATTGTATATTTTTATTGTTCATTTTCAATGTAATCTTTGACAGATAATTGTTATAGATACATACGCAATAACTGTCATGATAAAGACAGGTGAGCATGACGTTAATCTGGTCCCTGCTACATTAAACCAATATATAAATTGGAATAAGTCCGTTCGTAAAACAGAAATACAAAAAAGATTAATCTCCGTATGTAGCAATTAAATTAAAAGCCCAGCAATCGAAAAATGTCAATTATCGAACGCGCATTGAAGACGTTTCAGACTAATCACTATAATTAATCTCGTACTGTGATACATACAGACTAGATAGTTATCAAAAGAAAAGTCGATTACTTGACCATACTGAGTGACTGAGTGTACGTGAACGAGAAAACATATACTTGAGTTTTAGCATTACGTGTTAGGTGAGAAACTCGACTATTAACACAGGAGAGTCGGGGGATGTTAATATATTTTCCTAATAGGTTTCAATTTGTGTATTTTGCCAAAATGTATAACAATTACTCCTTGTCATTGCATTTTTCATTCTCATTCGACTAGAATAAGTATAACATATTGTGACATTTATTATCGTGATAATAGTGTCAACGGAAATATACAGAAAGCTACAGGCGATAAAAGGTTGAAATATTGTGATATTCATACGTCAATACCACTAGTACTAAATTAATGTGAATATCAGTTACAAATTAACGGAGCCATATATGGCTCTTCAAATCGTTTATTAAATGTGACATGCATATTTCGAATAAACATATACCCTATATTAGTGACGAAAGCA
The DNA here is from genome assembly GCF_978046115.1 of Saccoglossus kowalevskii. NCBI lineage: Eukaryota > Metazoa > Hemichordata > Enteropneusta > Harrimaniidae > Saccoglossus > Saccoglossus kowalevskii. The sequence goes on from NC_140659.1 coordinate 9,762,679, forward strand.
TGAATTCATACCCCTATCACAACACATTGTTTAATGTCAAAGTATTAGTGGAGGTGATATTTTCTCTGTGGCAGTTATTCGTCGTTGTATCTTCACGCCATCTCAAAAGGTTGTTTTTCGTGTTCGTTTTTCATGACGTCAAGGCAAAAAAAAGACACGACATCAATTCGATATAATGGAAATCGAAGCCGCAGTGGAAGACAGGCGTTTTGATGCAATTATTTAAATCAAGTGATATTTACCAGTTATATGTCGTGTTTATTTTATATGCCTCATATTAATGTTTTGTTCTTTCACTATCAAATTTGAACTTTCAACCTAATATCTACATGAATAATAAACTCTTTAAGTTGTTTTTTGAATAACATATGTAAAAATTCCGCTAATGTTGGTATATGTTAATAGATTAACCACAATGTTGTCTAAACTATAATTTCTATGTATTTCTGTTAATTTGTTGTTGTAAAAAAGAGGATTTTTGGTATAATTATTATTTTAAATCTACTTTTCTGTTTTCCAGCGTATTTAATACATGTGTATAATTATCTGTTATTAGGAAATGAAGAATAATTGTGATGTATAAATTAATTACCCGTCATGCAACATGAACGCAATGTTCTTGTATATGAGATGACGTGGGTTATATGCCACATCGAACGGAACATTAGTAAATCTGCCAGATGATAAGGTCAAATGAGATTTCAATGTAACCGTTTGATATTATCCAAGTATGTCAATCAGTCAGTAACTCATTTTCAGTTTTGAGAAACATGTGATTTCATATTTACTGATATTTTGACAGCCGATCATCATCCATTCGTTCGTACATTTCGATATATCTGAATTAATAAATAGTGTTATAATAATATACAATGTCACATTCAGATTTTGACACATTTTAGTGTTGGTAATAAAGGATATGGAATAATGACGAATAAAGTAATGCGTTGATAGTAATTGCTCTGGGCACAAAAAGAAAACGGAAATAGAAAATCTATTTGAGGCTGTTTTATGTTAATTTATTGTTGGTATAGTTTTATATTTGCAGCACTGAGATAGAAAATTACAACTGTACATATTATTTCGTTATTATTTATCACAGACTATTTCCCCAGATATACAAGTATGCAAATTATTTAATAGAAACTTGAGAATATAGATCTGTCCGGTATTCTCTGATACGCGTCAATCATGGATGTGCGTTAATAGCTACGATGGAATTAAGTTACTATTATTTGATATCGCTATTCATTATTTTCGCTATAATGAAAATATTGTTTCAGCGAAACTTGTCATTCTTACGGGGTTCAAAAAGGTTAGTGAGAGGTTTGTGGGATGCTATATACTTGCTTTTATCCTTCAGCTTATGAAGCAGGATTGAAGATTGAAGACCAGAGTTCGTCACTGTGTAGGGTACTTTCCATTTACTCATGTGCTAGTACACGACGTGTTGACGCTTGGATGTGACATAAAAATCACTTGTTATTCACTTAGCATTCAGTTGTACATGATTATGCTGATAAATATCGTTGCTTTTGGTTGAAGATTTTTAAAGAAATTCGCACGGCTGACACTGTCTGTCATGTTCTTACTTCATATATTACTGAGGGAGAGTGGAAATTACTTGCGATGATTGGGAAAAAGGTCTTAATCCCTTGTGACACATTGGTTGCCCTTTATTTGCAGATACCCGAGGCATTGGCAGTTTGAGCCGGGGCTATGTCCGCTTCTGCAAGCAGCAAAGACTTGGATTACGACAAATCTAACTACAACCATGTTAACGTTTGTAACAAAACAAGGAGTGTTAACAATTTTCGAGCACATGAGGGGGGCTAAAATAACATACCTTATCATGGATCAACAATCAAAAGTCGCAAATTCATATTACAAGTACATGAGCATGGTACAATTACATAGATAATGTATATACAATGATAAATAGAATCAAGGGCAAGCAACCAAGAGTCAATGTCACATCACATCATGTTACCTTATTTAGATAGAAGCTTATTATACCTTTAGAGAAAAAACTTTGTATGTTAACTAAAGGCTAGTCGTACTCAAAAAATCCTAACCTAGTGAATGAAGTAGGGAATGCATACCCCGTATCTAAAAGAAAGTAAAATATTACTGTAAAGGTGTGGAAAGTTGATTTAAAGTGAAATTAATTTAGTTATACAGTCTGCTATGCTCTTAATTAAAAGTCAAGGGCACAGATCTAAGTATGAAATAGGAGAAGGAGCAGATTATGTAGTCTTGAAACAAATACAAACTAGTTTTTTTTTTATTTTGATTATGCTGGAGAGGCTTGTTCCTTTTTTATTAGTCAATAGGGGAAAACTTGTACAGAAAAGCGTTTTGTCAAAAGTACTTTTATAATAAACATTGATTGAAAAATGTATCAAATCCCAGCTCGTAAATTAATATAAAAATCAATATTACTTTTATTTATGACTTTCAGACATTTTTTTTAATTTACCAGGAATTATAATCCTCGACATTATATATAGTTTTAACAATCCCGAATATAAATGACTTGTAGTGTTTTTGTCTACTATCATCTACAGCATTGTAAATTCATATTATTTATTATGATGTTAAAAAGTGTCGTACACTACATATATTTCAAATTGAAACAAATGTGTAATAATACACTTTATGGATTTTCAATAACAATTTTTTTAGCTAATCTATAAATATGATATGTTTACACAGTTAGTTGGTTTTTCGAATTGACTTGCATTGAACAACTCTGAAAATATTGTATTTTTCGTCAAACTTCGAATTTAAACAGGAAATTATTAATTCTGAAGCCATTTGGAAGTAAAATTGAATGAGGGTTGTGGTTATCTACACATTCGTATAACTAATATGATTTGCATTTAGACTAGCAAATATCAGAGGTGGCTAATCCAAAGCTGAACATCTAAAACAAATTATTCTATCTGTACCTGTGATGCCTTTAACTAATTCAATGTATAACTGTTACGACATTATAACAATAACACTTGTACATAGAGCCAAAATGTTTGACCGTTTTCTGTTTAAGGTAGCGAGACTATTATTTGTGTTTAAAATTACGATTTTCATATTTATTTATTAATTGATGAAATGCACTATAAACTTTCACCTGATAAAGTCAACGTAACCTAGAATGTCATTGTAAGTTGGTTACAATGTAGATTTTTTGAAGGGAAGCAAGGCAGCTTCAGTAGTGTTTTGTAAAATCAACAACACAGGTTTAATTTGTGTGCCTATAAGTTTCAAAGATTAACTCAAGACAAAGCAATGTTAGGATGTGTTATCAGTAGCTATCTGACACACGATGAGGGTTTCCAAACATTTGAGTGGTTTGTCTCCGCCCCTGTTTATTTCACAGATTAGACATTTGCATATGAATGTGTCAGACACAAGGTCACACAGCCACTGAAAAAAATCATTGATTTTGGTGTTTTCATCTGTCGATTTTATCGAACTATAGCTATCCCATTCCTTGTATTTTTTGGTTTCCAATAGCCTTACACATTTGGATGCCCCTACACATGTTAAAACAGACTTTGATGGGAAAACAAATCGCTTGTGCAGATAAACAAGCTTGAAAATCTTTGCTGTGACTTCATCAACGTTTTCTAGAAGTTTATGTTTTTCAAAATACAAGGTCTTTAACAAAAAATAACGTATACTAATTGTCGTCGGATTAACACCAAATTTTCACAGCTTTAAGGTGACAATGAGAGGAACTTGAATGTGTCCAGACAAACTATTTCATGGATTATTTACCAATGTGTTGTTGTTTGAGTTGGGGGCAATGCGACTAAAACAGAAATTAAAATTCAGGACACTACTTTTCAAAACGCGTTGCTTGAATAAAACTAACCAGACACATTCAATGTACCAGGCTATTGAACAACTAGGAAAAGTGAAAAAAAAACTTCTTATCACCAGCATAAATGCGTAATTATTTCTTTTACAAAAAAAAGTAATTTTTCACTTTTGATTAAGTAACGCACCGTAGAATGCAGATATGGGCATGGCGAACACACCTTTGAAAAGCTTGAAGTCTGGCGATTCGAAAAATATATACTTTCCCGGGTCTATTTGTAGTCATTTGGTCACAATTAGAAGATGAAAACAAGTATGCAAATAATAGTCCCGCTACCTTAACTGGCAATACACTGGGTTCATCTCTGATGTCAGTTCTCAGTGTTAATACATATGCCACAATGCCTCCTTCTCGAATAAATTCAAGCATAATATTAAATTACGTCAACGAATTTCAACTTTCCATCAACATGGAAAAAGGTTTTCAGATGTGCAACATGTTTTATTACTTACTAAAAGTAATACTATGTCCCATTCATACAATTTAGAATATGTGCGTGTCGTTTATAGATATATTGTATAAAGAGTATCTGGGAATTGTGGTCACAAATCAGTGCTGCAAGTAGCAATGGCTAAACGTTAATAAAAAACGGATATATTTAGCACACGAACTCGTTTGATAGCTTTTCGTGCAACATTATACTACATCCTTATAAACACTATGTACACAGGCAGTAAATAGATTCTAGACATAAATAATAAATGTGATTATTGTGTGAGATTAAGGAAACTCAATCTTAACAAGGAAGTGGTGTTTCAGTCCAAGTATGCAAATAATGCAAACAGGATTAATTTCCGCCAAATACGGGAAGAAATGCTGAGATGCGTGGACTATTTATTATTACAAATTATTTTATTGACATGCTCCCTACAACTGACAATGTGAAGTTTTAATTCACTTTGTTTTGCAGATCGGATTAAGAACGTTCAAGTGACAGACATACTCCAATAATCCCTGCTGTGCGGTCACTCTTTATGATGTACCCCTGTCGCCCAATGTGTAGCTGACATTTTGTGCATATTTAAACTTAGTTCGAATACAGGCAAAATAATCATGCCATCGCAGTACTGCAGCTAATGATGCCTTGTTAACAACCCCCTGGTGACTCTGATTTTGGAAAATATTTGTACGCTGACGTTAGAGTGTGATAACTTGTAAAATAGACTCGATCAAGCAAAGTTTTCAGTATGTACAACAATCTGGGTTTTTATTATATTTCATAACGATTTTTCAAAACTAACACATAAAAATCACGTACCATTTTACGCTAAAGTAATGATTATTTGGTTAGTTGGTGTTTGGCCGTCGAATATTATGAGTAATGTTCACGTACAAGAAGTCTGGTAGCGGTGTGTCCGAAAAGGGAATGCGCTGTGCCATATCCCGTCTATTTGATTGTACTTTTGCGGAATTTCTCTTTTATAGCGGAACACGGACGCGCACGCAATCGGTAGCGGCGCTGTTAAATATTGATAACTTACGCCTTTATCTATTTATCCCATACGTGCCAAATCGACAAAGAAATTAAATACAGATAAAATGGCGCAGCATTCAGTTTGTGTGTGTATACTTATTACGTATATTATGTTTAATTATTATTTTACAAATATCTAGTTACCCATGGAACCAAGGGCGTTACATTTACATTATTCCACAAATCTTTGAAAACAGAATGTATCACTGAAGTAACACTTTTGCATAACGGCCCTAGTTAGACTAGCATATATTAGAGATCGCTAATCCAAAGTTGAACATGTAAAATTAATTCATGTACGTGATGCCTTCATTGTTTGAATGCATAACTTGCCTTGATTGCCATAAACTTATAATATTGACACTTGCACATAGAGCCAAGGTGTTTGTCAGTCAAATCATTGTCATTGTCAAGTTCAATAATGTTAGATATTTAAATGACCAAACACCGAGTCAATATCGCAAACCTTCACAACTCACCACAGAGCATAAACTCCGAGTACTATATAGCATACACACTTACCAGGTCCCCCTTTGTAGCTGCAGTATTACATGAGAACCTTGCCAATGAATGGTTTAAACAGAACTCTGATATATATCCCCTATTGTCATTCTACGTGATAATTGACCTACGCCTTCTTATCGAATAAAAAGTAGTTGCAGCGAATCTGTAACATCCCAACTACAAACGACTATTATGACTATTTGTTGAAGTTAGTGACTATACACACGGGCATGTATTAAAAGTTCAACCCAAAAGGACCCCATGGAAAACTATTATTAGGCTTAGGCTCTACCATCTGAGACCAACTATTATACTTTTGCTAATTAAAAATTAAAACGTAATTGATCATTATACAAGAATTCCTATGATACATATCCAAAAATGTCTTTTTTTCCACCTCCAATGAAAGTGAGGTTCGAATCCACGAATCAGTCGTGAGAGGTAGAACGTCAAAGCACATAATTATTCCACCTATGAACACTGCAAATAAACATATACGCAATAAACAATAAATCCTACCTGTGTGACGATCCGCCAACGAAATGAGGGATTCGTTGCTCATGGAGTCACTCTCCGTAAAGATATCGTTCGTATTCGTGATAACAATTCGTGTGTGTAATTCTGACTTCAGAAATCGATTGACGACCAAGATAATGTTATCACTTTTCCGTCAATTATTTGCTATATCGAACGTCATACAAAACAGAGATAGGTAATATGTGAATGATCCATGGTGTGTTATGAACTGATCTAGCTATGCATTGCAATTGTCGTTCACCCACAGAACTAAATAATTCAAGTCCTTCCAATATTGAATGCATACGATGTCCGAATATAAAGATAGAAAATGTTTGCATTTACACTTTTGTTAGACATAGTTACGAAAGCCAGGGGGAAGTATAAGACCATTGAGCCACACAGCCAAGAAATGGTATCAATGATTTGTCCGAGCTAATATTATTACCATATATTTGTACGATATGATAACACATTTAAATTTATATGAAGGTCGATCTATCGAAAATACGAGCAATATGTAAAACAATGACGCTTTCAAAACTCAGCTCAAAAGAGTTCAGCTTTACACTATCTTTACATCAACGTATAAAATGATCATAAATAAAATGTTTCAGAGGAGCAAAATGTCTTTTTACTTGTCAATGTACTTAAAAGGTATTATTATACATCTGTCACCGTAAACATACCGTAAAGTTACAGCGTGCGTAGTTTTGCGGTATTTTACGGGGTATTTTTATTCTACCATATAAGGAAATGCAAATTCCAAATATGGAATGAACACGCGCGTAAGAGTCCTCTAATAATAAAAACAAACATGGCTGCAACTAGGGTTTGACCGGACTCCACACAAGAAGTTTGCTGATTCTGTGCTAAACTTTTTGCATTTTTGGCATTTCCATGGTGTATCCTTGGAAGGAAAAGATGTATAATAATAAGGTTATTACAAGGATAACTCAAAGTATGCACTCAGACAGTACGCCGCGCATCGGTCGATACTCTCGCTGTACTGTCTTCGTGCATACTTTGAAGTATCCTCGTAATAACCTAATATTATTGGTAAAATTGTGCACATACATTAGACCACGTTTTCCCGACAGTGGTTTACGATCTAATTTCGAGTTAATTCACACCATTCTGTAGACATATGTGCGTCACCAGGGACAATAGTGAAACTGAATCGTTTAACCAATCAAGTCGCGATTTACGGGATGATTAGTATAGTGTGATTCCATCAAATCATATTTGTCGTTGTTGCCTTTACTCTGTATGGTATGTCTATTTCACTTATATTTCAAGAACCAAACATAACATTATCTGACCTACATGATATTTGCCATTTTTCATAATGCTTTCATATTAACTAGTTTGCATAAATTACGCAACATTCAGCTATTTCACGCATGTCTAATAAAACATCAGAGTTCAACGAAACTTTGTACTTAGGTGCTCCTGGAGTAGTATTTAAATTGTATTTAAAGTTAAAATCAGTGCATATTAATAACAAATTTCCAATTTATCAGATTTAAATTTACCTTTGTGCATATGTACTCTGTGATAAGTGCCAAACTGTGAACTACGGATGTACAATCACATTTAATCCTGCTATAGACGAAAAATAACTTATATATCGCATTTCAGTTGTCCGATTAATGATGCGCGTGGAATACATTGCGAGGAATAATGAGATATATGATTCGACGTTCAAGCGATTAGTACCATAACGAGTAATATGAGTATTATTGCCGCCTGCCCTCTGTGCTAAATATACCGCATATGTATGCGCAATCATTTAGGGGATATTACATTACGTGGGATTTTCTTTCAGAGTATCGTGTGACACAGTTTATACGGCAAAGCTACGGGAATATCAGTTGGGATACTAATATATAGCTTTGATCGGCGATGCTATGAGCATGGTTAGTGCGCGGTGGATATAAAGTATACCGTGGAAAGAAGCAGGGAGAATGTAACTAGAGGGTTAACATTCCAGCGAAATATGATCGGATATAGCATGGTAGATCTCGTAGCTTTATTTGTAACCGTTTTTGGTCGCGTTTATCATGGCGCGGTGAGCTGTGTGTTTGCTTACAATGGCGAGGCGCTCTGCCGTGACGTGGTTGTGGGATCAAATCTCGTGTTTAGTGAGTTTACATGTTCGTAATACCCATGTAATCATAGTGCATTCCTAATGTTAGGCAAACGAGCAGTCGGTGGATAATTAGTAAGCAAGACATGCATTTTTGAAGATTCCGGTCTGCCAGGCAGAACAAACACATTAGATCCAGTCGGCATTGGGTGTTCTATTAAGCGTGTTTCTCTAGTACACCTAGCTAGTGATCTAGAAAATGGGTCAATTATTTGGACCACTGCCCTGTAAACATTGACCTTTGTTTGACCTACTGATGCACATGAAAGCTTGTATAATGTAAACGTATTTATGTACCCCTTTGGTAATGGCGTATATATATATATATATATAGAACACGTCCCTATTAAGGCAGTCGTGTGCCATTAACACAGATGATCAGATTTCCTTGACTTTTACAATGTTTTTTTTTATGAAACACGCGGATATAAAAATTATTTTTGTTTTGCATTATCTACAAAAATATTTTTAGTGTTTAAACAAAAACAACTACAAGGCTTTAAGGTTTAATTCCCAGGTATATTTAAATGATATATGCTAGTTATTTATAGCCTTAGTTACAATTTATCCATGTAATCTTTATAAAAAGCAGCTGAGGGAACACGTGTTGAAATTGTTTTATATACAAATGCCGTCTGTATGTATATACATATGAAGTGTAAAAGTATCCTTCGGCCCAAAATGCCTGTTCACTCAGACAATAAATGTATGTATTAATCCGTAACATGCAAATTTTCAATAAAACTGTGTAAAGAATTATTCATTCTCGTGCACGCTGAATGATATCACTCTCATTAATTAATTGTTTGGTAGACACGTATACGTGACCTCAGGGAATTACGTTTGCGCACCAACCATTTCTAAAAGACAAAGCACCTGTCGATCGCTATCTCCAATATATTGTGTGTATTTATAGTTTTCAATTAATTTGTAAAACCTGCCGTTTTGAACCAGTGGTCCTGAGCGGAAAAAAAAAACTCTCATTTAATTTCCCTATATTGATCCGATGAACTACTATTAATTAATTTTCATTCACCGGAAAGTACATACTGAAATATATTTACATACATGTATGTGAATTATCCGAACTCTTTCAAAGGTTTTTCGATCATTTCCGAAATCCTCTCGATTTGAAAAAATAGAACATTGCGAAATCATGATACTAATACGTGGGACATGAAGATGGTGTTACAGGTGCAAACAGAGCGACAAATCCGCATATTGTCGATTTCGCTTGTGGATTACATAAGTGGCATGACTCGAAGTTTGCTCCTTACCGGTACTAAACTGACACGAGAGCATGTACGATAAATCATACTTTGGCGAAAGGTTGAGTGTTTTATCAGTACTTTCATATCATGGTAGCGTCATTATTAATTCATTTTCTGTTGTATGTTAAGAAGGGCTTTTAAAAACAAACTCGACTCGTTATGAATAATGTATAGACTGCAGTGCAGGCTGATTACAGTGAAAACCATCCGACACGTAGATATGTGGCTCCAGTGGGAATTGTGAATCACGTGACTGCCTCGTCCCCGGCATTGATAATTTATATATTTTAATTGAATGCGCGGTCCTTAGTTGCATATATATAAAGACACGCGTGTGTATTATGTGTGACACAGCTGTGCTAAGCCTTGTAAGCCGATTGAAATAGGGCCATGACTTGATGAATACACTAAATCGCGCCCTCAAGCAGCGAAGCGCTCCTGGACGTAAATGGGTGAAAGTGCGACTTATAAGACAGGTGTATTGTAGATACTAAATTGTTTTAAGATTATTTCAAGTAATTGAAGTCATTTCATTGACGTTCCCAGCAACTGGGGAAGTGTTAACGGGCATAAAAAAACAGCTAGCCGTTTGTAATATTGTGTCACTTTAGGAATGGGATTCATTTATGATAACTATAGTCTTTCTGAATGTCAAGTGCGAGATGTCCCTTTAATGTCGGAATGACATTGGTCGACTATTTAAACTATGATACCAGAATTAAAACTAACTAGATTCGAAAGTGGCGGTGTAACTTATCTACTTTTGCAGTCTCACCACTACTATGTACATGTATTTGGCTGACCTGGTGTCATTGTTTTTAAGCATTTGACTACTGTGATGATATTAAAGCGGGAGGGTCGTCATGTGCGCACGCGCGGGAATGGATAGACGCTTGTTTGTAAACAATGACACGCTATGGCCACCTGACGCATGCGTAGGTGACGACTCCCCCGCTTTAATATTAGAGGTTTTGTGTGACAAAACGAAAATATTGCGCTTTAATACGAGTGAAGTTCGATTTGTTTTCACGAATATACGCAACACCGCAGTAAAACCCCGGGTTATTTGTGACACTTTATGTTTACCACAAGAAAGCCGCCGTAGTATTCAGTAGTTTGCCACGGCAAATGCACCAATCAGAGCGCCTCCCTTTCATTCCGGGGCAACAACACAATCTACTTTTTCGTGGTATTCACTAAAAATATTGAAATCCTAGTTTTTTTGTTTTGTCAGTATGTTATGAGTGTAGCGGAAACAAATACTATTGAGGGCGAGAATTTTTCGCAGGAGATGGGTGAAAACATCGAATGGGACTGATATGTTAAACATATAAATGTAATTGACTCGAGAATTGGGCCGCTCACTTGTTTTGTTTGTCAGAAAATCAAATCAATACCATTACCTATCCATCTTCCAATACTGGTGTAGCCTAATGTACTGTTTTTGTGACATTTTGTTTGGGAAATAATGGCTGCAGCGACGATTGTTTTTTCCCCTCTGCATGGAAATGAACTACTAACAGCACTCGAGGTGTGAGGAACAGTTTTTTTGTTTTTTTTTATTTTAAAATGAAATCAAAAATATCTAGTTGACATGCACGTTCAAGCATCAAAAATCGTTGCTTTAGTGTACGCCATAAGATATCAAATGAATACATAACCAACTTACAAATATATTAGTTGAATAAAACTAGTCACATGACTCCATATCAATGCGATCGATATTCCTCAGTCTCGAATTTAACAGCAACAGAAGTTCTCACTTATTTAAAGGCACTTGATTAATGACGTGTTAAATTATTTATTTCCATATAACTGAATGTGTGACCTTTAATGCCGTTCGTGGGTATTTCGATCTATTTTGTTGGGAGACAATGTCATCAAAATATTTTTTTTACAAGCGTGAAGCTAAATTATTGATTTCGATATATGCTATATATTTTTTAACATACAAACAATACAATGAAATGACAGAAAAGAAATTTCCAAGAAATTTAATAATCCAACAAAAGGCATTATTTCATAGAAAATAAATAATATTTCCCAGAATTACCTAATAATTTATTACAATCAGCATTACCTATCATATAATAAAAACGATACTATTTCTTTACTGTATGTCATCCGCCGATGTTTTCAGATAATATGAGATCTTTTCTTGCAACGAATGTTAAACATCGCTGTTTTCATAGTTTTTTGACCATTATTTTGTCAGTTAACATAAAATAAAGCCATTGTGTGGAAGTCATGGAAATCTGAATACCCGTTTTAATAGTCATAAACGACCTTAAATACGGCCATGTGAGATTAATTAATAACACGACTTGGTGGTTAATGATGTGTAGTCGGCGTCGACGGAATCGGTAAACCTCAAAGTTTGCGCACAAGATATTTAAAGATATGTCGATGTGTCGGACCACCTGCTTAAATTATTGATATGCCTATCCACGTCGATATTCTGAAACATATAAGTGATATGAAGTGTGTTCCAATAAACTAAGTCACACGTGACAGGCTATGAAACGTACCAGTGGTTTATTGCCGAGTGGGTATTTCGATGTTTTGCCGGAAAGCTGGTCACGTGATTAGAGATAGTATATTAGACTCGTTTAGTTTTAACTGCATGGCATTGCATAAATAGTTAATACATACATATACACACATGAATAATTAATATCAGATGTGTGATTGATACAGCTTATTATACTAGCCCAGTCGTGGTCATTTTATAAAAGAGTTTGTAGAATCTTTCATCGGACAAAGATTTTAAACTAGCAGCTTATTTTCTCATATGGATATATTAGTTGTTAAAATGTTGTTCGTTGTTTTCGTATTAAAATACACATTGGGATGTAATCGTTGTTTTGGTTTCACGCATAATAGTTTTATGGTCACGCGCCGTGAATTTCTAGTACGTATAATTATTTCAAAGCGCATGCTCAGTAACGTTGTTTCGTTATTACATTACTATTTAAACAACGTACGCATTGTTTGATATTGATCAACGTTATTGATACTCGGAGTTCGAAATCGTATTTTGATCAATATGTAGCAATTATCACAAACGTGTGCATTACAACATTATTATCTATAATGGTCGTGCCCTGTAGCGACAAATTAAATATGTCACTTCGAAATGGCGTAGAAAGTATGAAAAATGTTACCCAAAGCGGTTTGTCTGTGTAGTTATCCATCATTTAGATCCCGCTGAACTTGTTTTATTGACGGACGACACAGATCTTGATTATCATATAGCGATGATTTGAACATACGTCACGAAAGCTATCATCGATAGGGGGCATCATTGCCGGGTTGAACCATGCGATGCGTTCATGAAAGAAATCAGGATATAGTTTTAGGACGGATATAGTTATAGACTGGACGTATAGTAGATTAATCCCCCAAATCATCAAAATAACAAAACAAAAACATCATGTAATAAGATATAGGTCGTAGCTAGGTGTATGAGGCACCGCCTTGATGTATTCTGCGTCGGTATGAAATGAAACTCGTTGCGAAGCACGTGTACTGGTAGCGTGTCGACCGTAATGAACACTGCCAAATAGCAATCTATATTTAAATACATTTATAGACCGGGTTATAAAATATAGCTGGTAGGGCAAGATATATGATATCTGCGTGTCTGTAAAATCGTCACAATTTCATTTGTAAGTATGTTTTGTACATCCAACATTTACAGGCTGTTATATGCAATCAGGTGACGCAGCGGGAGTTAATTTGAAATGTCACAACCTAGAACGCGGTCGTACATTTTAACAGCCGATGTAAAACATGCACCCAGACATATCTCTGTGAAATGACTGTTGAATGTTTCTCCGGGGAACGGTATGATACGAGCGCAGTAAGACCGCCCAGTTTGGTTGTATCTTCCCGGCCAGCATTCTATGATGTGACGTGAGCGAAGCAAGACCGCCCTGTTTGAGTGATATCTTCTAACAGCCTGCGATGTGCTAGGCAGATTGACAGAGAGTCTGTGTGCATGAAGGGTAGACCAGTGCATGCCTCGGGTTTTCAATGTCATGACAATTCTATAAATATACACATTTTATCATCAAGATATTGGTTACGCCAATCGTTCATCAATAGCTCTTGTGAAATTGTGTGTCAAATTAAATTTAAAATTAATTTTAAAAGAATAATACATTCTAGAGAAGATTGACACATATTTCCCAGGCACATGCATACAATTTGACAAGTAATCCCGGCAACGCATTTTGCCATGGTATTGTGGTGTGAATTATGATACGTTAAACCATCAGCAAGCATTAAACAATAGATGCCGCTACTGATTAAATATGTTTTTCACTCAACGTCATCAGTTGCTCTGTCTCCAGGAACCTCCTTTGTAATTCTGATCTAGGTGAAACCCTTTAAGAAAACTACTTTATTTGCAAGAAATGATATTTCTAAACTATGGCGCATACACGCCGCGTAGGCGAGAGAAACACCCACACATGAAAGTAGTCATGCTCAATAGATCTGTATGGTCATATATAGTCACTAGAACTCAGTTTTAAATTTACATTCCTGTTGCAAGAACAGTAAGATTGACTATTCAAACCACCAACACAAGGTAAAAGAGAGAGTATATTAATAACAATTCATGGGTGCTCGTCAATTTGAAAAAAAAGACGAGAGATCTCTTCATCGGCGTGCTTATTCGGTGTTATTGGTGACGTGCAAACTACGATCGTGACGAGGAAGGAACACGAACGTTGTTTCATGTATTGTACTCTAAACCGAAAATACAATACATTAAAAACGTTAAACAAATAGGTCACGTTTATTTTTCGAAGTAGGGGGCTCAGAATTGCAGGTACCTCCATTTCTCTGTTATTTACACCAAGACGGATGACGTCACTACCACCATCGACAATTAAATAAATAAATACATCTTTACCCATCTACTTATTCTGCCAATCCCTATTTTAGGTATAACACAGTCGTTATCAGTAGCTAATAAGGTATCAAACTAGAGAACTTATAAGGTATAGAGTTACATTGAACATTTTTCAATGAAATTGGTTTCAATGTGCAGTGGTGTGCGGTTTACAAATCGACTGTATACCTTCAGGTTCGAAGCATAGACGATTAGAACACGTGCCAGATGGTATGATCGCATTCACTATCCGTGTGTACAGTGTACACTTGTGAAAATGGGTCATATGACAAGAATCATGTAAATTGCACTTATAGACTACGTTATTTATATTGAAGCATTCTTGAATCGTAGCATCATTGCAGGGCAAGAATGTTATGCAGTTAGAAACCATGTGGCGGAATAGTAATGAGGCCATCGAAGGTTGAAAACGTAAACCAAACTCAGGAATATTGTGATAAACATTGACGCTGTGCTCGCCTGGGTTACAATAATACGAACGTCTTTTATCATAATATTTTGCGCTTTGTTACACTAACAGAAGTCATACTCACGTAGAATGTCCACTGCTCCACTCATGTGGACATCTTTTTGTTCTCCTATTGTAGCCCCACTCTAAGATTCCAACGGAAATTAAAACGTGGTTCGGGCACAACGATGCAACGCATGTTATGAATCTGGATTACGCGGTACAAGCGTACTCCCTATCACAGCGACAAAAAACGAAGCTCGACGGACGACGTCATACATTTCACAATCACGAAAATGAGTCTCTTTGTTTTAACTCCAGCTAGTGATTGATTGTATTTGTTGTCTCAAACATACTTTCCCAACTTGCGTCACTGGAAAGGTTGTATGACCTGTGACCGAGTAACTGGGTGAAATTACGGTCAATGTAATTGAACAGATGAATAATGTTCTATAAACACATATGTAGGCACTAAATTATATTTCTCTTCCAACAGATAATCGTCCAAATACACGCGTCTGTCCCTTTTCAGGTAATAACCGATAGCCGGAACAGATGTACGCGTAAAAGGAACTTCAAAAGACAGTGCATTTCATATTAATCGTTTCGAAGAGCTGGCGCACCGGAAATTAAAACGGTAACAATTGAAGAACAAATTTCCCTGGCTGATTGTTTATGCTGAGCGTACAACGAGTTTGGACTACGCCGAATATTACAAACGTGTGCACCCCCTCCTCTTTCCTCCTTTTATTTCAAGTCTTAATTTTGGAAACGCACTCAATACAGAGGCTCTATGGAGGGCGCTCCGGAGTACACGTTTTTTTATGCCCAGTTTCAGTACTGAAATGTATATTTGGAAAACAATCATTATAATATTCTTTTTTTAATGGCCGATGGTCGTCGCGCCGCCATGTGCGTCATTTGTGTTGATAAACATTGGTTCTTCTACAATTCAATACGCTCTTCTAATGGAAATCACGAGTACGAGTTTGGACCTGGGAACAACGTGCAAGAAGTACCTTCCAATCACCAAAGAAAATGCATAGTTAAAGCTTGGTAACGTCTCAGTTTGTATTGCGCTACAGACAAAGTCGCCATATATGTTCATATGAGACCCATATCTCGCGCGTGCGTGGCGCGACGACCACCGCCCTTTAACTATTAGTATTTTAATGTTGTGGGAATTTACCGATACCCGGAAAAAATTGTTGACCTTGTCATTCGATCCGAGGGCAATCAAAAATGTCATCAATTTTTAATTCTAGTTCAAAACACGAAGACATCACGTGGTTAGGTGAAAGACAATCGCAGTGTAGTCAATTACAGCAAATGATTAACCACACATGGGGGCGTGTAATGATAGTTCCCGAAGTATAAATGTATAAACCAACCGCGTCTACTGACAGGAGTAAATTAAATCGAACGCGTTCTGGTCTCATCAACAACCTTCAGTGTTGCGGTCAATCACCTCACTACGCACGGCCATTTTGCTGTAGTTGTTACATCTGAAAACGTACTACAAAAAGTGGGAAAAAATGCATGTGTCATCCGAACTATTTATTAATGTCAGACTTAATTAAAAACGTAAATACGAACCATTTTATCGCGGACTATGTTTTGCAAAGTAATGTTATTGTAGTGAAATGGCGCACGTAAAAGGGGTTTCCTAACATTTTCGTTCATCTTGTATTCTGGTGAATATTTCAATACCATTTCTTCGATTTTCCGCGTCTAACAGCAATATGACACAAAGGTTATAGTAAGTTCATAAAGTTGGTCATTTATCATATAATCTAATGTCTTGATAACTTTGAAAAAACTACTAAAAGTTTCCTAGCGTGAACCATGCATGTTTTAATTTAATTACTAAGAACATTTATTTCCGATTTAGGGCTTAAGACGTTTTATTAAAATGATTAAATTAACCAGGTGACTTGAACGTAACTTTGTTAACCGACAGGGCCTTGTAGTTCGAACATATTCGAATGTGCAAATTAGTTCTATGCAAAGCTTGTGCAGTGATGATAAGTAACGCGTATCGAACTCTGAGTTCGATCAACAACTACATTGTTCAAGAGAAGAGCGAAGTTCAAGCAGCACACATAAGGGCAAACGCCGTGGTCTTTGCGCCGCGTCCTGTTCGATATGGGACTCATAGCGACGTATACAACGCGTGTAAAATACATTGTTTGTTTACATAAAATTCGAACACGCGCTGCGTGACGATCACCACCCTTTGAAGATCAAGCGTAAAAGGTAACATCGTCTTTTTTCTCGCGATCTCAACCTCCTTACTAATTTTGGCTCGCTGTTCAATGTTCTGAGAAAGGAATTAAATAAATGCGGCGCTCCACTCCACTAAAGAATAGATCCGTTCAGATTCATACATATTATGGGATGCCGTGGGCGTCGCAAAAAAAATTACACATACTAGTAGTTTACTGGTCAGTTTAAATGTATCGCGCAAGAAATTCCCCACAATCACAAGATCTCGGATGATTGACAGTGTTTACGTCGACTGAATTTTCATTTGAAGAAGGGGGGTCGTCACCTGCGCATGAGTCAGATGGCTAGAGCGTGTCAAACAAGCGTCTACCCATGAGCCTTTGCGTTTTTAGCGTGTGTTGTTATCATCGCTTGGGACTCAATTCCCGCGCGTGCGCAGGTGACGACCCTCCCGCTTCAAACTAATCAAATCTAAGACCAATAGCTGACAATGTGATATAGTAAGAGTCGTAACTAGGCGTCACTGGAGTGGCGCATGCGAGAGGGACGCTGTATAGACTATAGTCTTTATTTTAGTATGCACAATAACTATGATTTTAAAGTGCCGTGGTCGTCGCGCAGCGCGTGTTCGAATTTCATGTAAATAAACAATGTATTTTACACGCGTTGTATACGTCGCTATGAGTCTCATAACGAACACGACGCGGCGCGACGACTGCCACCCTTTAATATTCGTTTTGCAAAGATAATACATTAGTTTATTATTATTAAATCATGATTACAGGATAAAAAGTTGGAAAATTAAAAAAAATAAACAATATATACTAAACAAACAAACTAAACAAACAAAAGATACAAAAATATAAAAAAAAACTTGGCTTATAATTTGTATGATGCTCTAGAATAGCTGTGGCGTATACATAAGTTTACGGTTCAGAACATAAAACTTCGAACATAAATGCCTGTCTGATGATAAAAGCGCTACACTAATCCAATTATCAACTTTAGTAAGAGGGGTATAGAGTGAAAAAACAAACATGTTTCGTCTAAGAATGTCAAATGTATGAACATTGGATTATACAAACATACCACGTGACTAGCACTACAACCCCGGGGCCGGGAATCCCAGGAATAAACACAATTCATTATCATAAATACTTTTACTATTATGATGAAACCAAAGCTGTGAACATGTTACAACAAAATGTTCGGAACAATGTAATTTTAGCATTACTACTGCGGCTAGAACATTTTCGAAGCAATATATTGGCTCTGCCGTAGAATGATCGAATCTGTCGTTTTATGTTCTCGTCGTTCATGCAATTATATCAGTAACGACATATCCTAGATAAACGTGCTTATGCACAATTTTAAGCTTAAAGTCACCAAGGTACACGGGTGGAATTACACTCTTTCGAGAATTAAAGTACATAAGTCAGACTTCTTAGGATGGCAGATAATATAAAAGACCCAGCCATATTCATAGGAAGCATTAACGAGGGTTCAGATTCATTTGGTTTTAATTCGTTTTACGTACTACAAATTCTCTTTTTACAGTCAATCATAATCTTATATCCAGAGAAACTAATAAAAATACCCAAATTGTTTATATCTAACGGTATTTGTACTATACCAGGCTCAATGTTACACTGATCGAAATCTGGCGCATTGTGCCGTGAATCAACTAAGATATTATTTGTTTTACCTGCAATAAATCCTGTCATGCATTGCTATTCGAATTCTGATTCGGGAGAGGGCTGAACACAAGTTTCATACGTCATTGCGCTTTAAATTACGCGAAAATCACCTCTGACACAGGCAACCTAAAATGTTGTGGTCAATTACCTCACTACGTATGCTCATTTTCCCGACTCGTTTACATAAAACGCAAATAGCTATAGGAAGGAGATTGTCCAAAAAGCTTAATCCCAGCCGATTCTACGGAGCTGATTAGGATGTTCGGCGACTGACAAGGATACTTAGCGAAAATTACAGCACAGATATAAAATGTCAAAGAGTTCAAACACCGTGGCAATTTTGCCGGCATTATAACTTCAAATAACAGACAATTGTGATAATTAGTCAGGGTTTAAAGTAAAAAAAAAATACTACATTATCCAAAATTTCAGTGATTACTGTGTTATGTGTGTCAGAGCCCGGAGCAACGTATGATTCTTTGGAGTTGGAGTTCACTTGACGTCATTACTTTAGAGTGGCGGTGACGTAATGCAGTTTGCATGCTGCTATTTCAATGTCTGCTTTGGTTTTCACATCACGTAGTTACTGACTGTCTACCATTCAAAACCATATGCACAGCAGTAATATAAAGTCTGGTTTACACAATCAGAATTACCTGACCAAACTGTATTCGATTTACCTGAACGGTGTATTTAATATATGATCCGATTTTATTGATCTTTAAAAAAAAAGCTTTATCTGACGCCAGAGATCAAGTAGTTTGATTAGACATCCGATTCTGCCGTGTTTTTGTTTTTTTCATGAATTGTAGACAATTGCTGATTTCTTAAAAGCATTTCTCGTTTCAACGGATGACCGATAAATTACGTTGAAAGTTTCATCCCAGGTACCTGTCACATTTCGCTTTTAATGATTATTAGACTTTTCTGTTTTGTTCACCAAATACTAGTACTACTTTTTATATGATGAAAAAAACAATAATCAATACCGTTACCAATGACGATTTTGTTGCAATAATGCAGAAACTGGACAGGATAATTCATGCTCATCTACAATTTATCTTTGAGGACACTTGTCAATGAATGTATTTTTAGTCAGTTATAATTACAAATGTCACTGAATATGTCCTGAAATTTGAGAGAAAATGCACAAAGTTAATGTTTCGTGGGGCACTTAATAAACTTCTAAACCAGACATTGTACGATTTCTAGCGTATGTGGGTAGACACATCATTGTCTCTTGTCTCGTGGCAATTCGGCGCTCTAGATTAAAGGGCGGGAGTCGTCGCGCCACGCATGCGCGAGATATACGGGTCTCATATAAACAAAGATGGTGGCGACTTTGACTGTTGCGCAGATTGACAAGTACAAACTGAGACGCTACCAAGCTTTAATTTGTTATTTTTTAGCTGATTTTAAGGCGTCGAAGGAGTCACATGTATGTATTTATTCTGCCGTAGTTCACAAAGCACGTACGTAATGGCTGATTGTACATCTTTCAAAACCATATGTACGACAGTAACAATGTAGACATGAATTACAGACAGTTGTTTATTTCATCTTAAGAGTATTGCACATTTCTAACTAGTATTCGTCTTGTACGTTTCACTTCGCGTAACTGTCACCTTTCATAGAAGGTTATTGGACTTTTCTGCCTACTTCAGTAATGCTACTCTCACGCTATTCATATAACATAATCAATACCTTTTTCCCAACAGCTCTGTTGAAATCACGCAGAAATGTGACGGGGAGACCCTGGCTTATCTTTTGACAAGTAAATTTAATAATCAGCGTTTGGGAGGGAGTCATTTGTCCATTCTCTAATTAGATGGGATTTTTTTTTGCGTGAAAAATAAATAAATTTTGAATGGAAAATACACAAATTTCAAATCGATTGAAATTATTAAATATGTCGATGAGTATGTCAATATATCTTGCACATCAGTCGATATAATCATTTCAATCCGGAATCTCCACAGAAAAAGATTCATTACTACTACCGCCTGTGAGGTTATGCCCTTGTCGGCGCCGGTTTTTTACCTCCGCCAGGAAGATTATGTTTATGTCGTCGTTAATTTGCCAAGTCGGCCAAGCACGTTATGCTCTTGTCGTTTACCTTTGAAACAAGGATATCTTGATCATGTTACCATGGAGACAGAAATATTGTGGAGCGGTTCGCAATCGCCAGAAAGTTACCAATCAATTATATTTTGGGAGAGATCTAACACTGGTTAGCTAGTTTCAACAACCATCCTTCATTGCAAAGTATTCAACAAGCTACGGGAGAAATGTTCATGAATTTGTTAGGAGCGGTTGTCCTCCACATAAGCAACAATCGATAATATTTTGGGAAAGATGTATACCCAGTTGCGGTGGAGATTTTGTTGAGGATTCTTCACCACTGCCAGATCGGATCATTGGTCTATCTTTTCACACGCAAACTCGATACATGTGATTACGTATATTTTAGTTTCCATGGGCGGAGATATACGCAATAATGGCCGATGTTATAATTCATTAATTATACAATTTTGGTTAAATTTGTGGGATTTTTGTGGAAAGGAATTTACTTGCGAGTAGAGGTTTACAGTAGTGTGTGATACTGTAAAGCTATGACATCATAAAAAGCTTTAATAGTGATTTCAGATATTGAGTATTTAAACACGCAATAATGGACAGCGTGGCGTCTGCTGTCCTGGTCAATCAATGGGAACGCGGCATTTCAATAATTTGCAGCCCATGGTAATACCCTTTCAACGACAACAGTAAAAATTTCAGAACAGCTACTTTAAAGTTTGCAGCGGAGAATTATGACCATAATAACACCATATGGTATCTACAAGAAATCATCTGCGATGTAATACTGTCACTGATTGGCTAATCGCGCTGCCAATCACGTGGCTGTTTATAAATCTCCACATCTAGCAACCTCTTGGATGCATTAGGCATCGTTCACTCTGTGTTATCCCTCATTATGGTAGATAGTATGAGTCAGCATTTTCGCTCATTGTGAAATATGCCATTGGTCTGCGATATCACTCGTTACGATATGTGACATAGCGATGTCGTTCTTTGCGATATCGCGATATATGGCACGAGTCAGCACTACGACTCATTGCAATATATGTATCAAGAGTGCGATATCATTCATCACGATATGTGTCATAACGATGTGTAGCTCGAATATGCGATATCACTCATCGCGATATATGGTATGATATCACTTTCTATGATAAATGGTACGAGTCAGCAATATCGCTCAGTGCTATATTGGGTATCATTCATTGCGATATATGCAATGAGTCAACCATACAAGATATCTGTGTATGTACGAAGCCGTTTCTGCAATTATACCACTCATTGCGATGTATGTGACGAGTCTGCGATGACAGTCATTTATGCCAGTCATTTATGCCAAACTGTATTTCGCTTGCATGCACATGAGCAAAACGGTTGTGTTGAAAATATTCTGTCTTCATCTTTCCTTGTCTATTCTTCAGGTGAGTGTGAGAATTTAGTACACAAATTATCAAGATACTGAATTCTACGTAACTATTTATTCAGGCGTACAGAGATATGATATAAAATATTGACTTTCAACTTGAAATCAGTCAATATGGGAAGACACGCGTCATTATCTCCAGTGATCTTCTAAATTCAGAAAAAAAAAAACACGTGGTTCTTGCAACAAGAGTGTTGAAACACGATATTCGGTTGTCATGGAAACTTGAACATAACACTTTGCGAATCACTGTATTCCAAAAAGTACGAAGTAGCGTTGAATATTGAATCGGGTTAATTCATGTTTCCTGGTTGAACTACCGTCGTAGCCTCGTTCGCAAACTACATTATCTGTAACTCATCAACACGGCCCTCGGGCTTCGTACATACACAGATATCTTGGATTACTGCGAATTAGCATATTGTGTTCAGTTTCAGGAAAGTACCCTACTAGAAAAAAAAATGGGAGAGAAAAAGAATAAAATTCTAATTGACAGTGTCCTATTTTGTCCGGGATTTCTATTCCCACACGACTTTATACTTATTTCATTTATACAAATCGGATAGCAGACTCGGCTTAAAAAATGGTTAGGTGTTATAATAGTCGCGATGATGATCACCACGACTAGTGCGCCGCTATGGGATTCTGTGCGGCGAACGTTATAATATGGTTGGCGTCTAAGATTTCGCTGCAAGCGATTGTGATGTGCTCTGGGTTCAGTCTCATTTGGAAATAATAGAAAATAGAGACGTATACTTCATCTTTCTTGGAAAACAATCTTGTCAACGACTTACATGTGCTGTCGTGATACAGGTCTGGTCGATAATCATTTCGTCTTCGTGAGTACGAGGTTGAAAAGCACTTATTCATAACTAGATCAATATATTCGACGTATGAGAAATTGATTCCGGTAGCTTCTCAAGGTGCCATACATTTTCCCTGTAGCGTTTCATTTGAGTGTGTGTGTGTCTGTCGTCACGACAACACTTAAAAATAAATAACATAAGGGTAGCAATATATATGTACATATATATGAAATGCGCTCATTGTTAAATACAACTTCTCAAACAGTGTAGTGTGATGTTCTAATTCAAATGTTTTTTTATGAATTCATTTTAACGTAAATGAGTATTTAGTGTAGTTCTACCATAGCCAAATGAACCAATACTAAATCGTTTAAAGAGCAGTGGTAGTCGTACCGCGTCCTGTGCGATATGGGACTCATAGTGACGTACACAACGCATGGAAAATACATTGTTTATTTACATGAAATTCGAACACGCGCTGCGCGACGACCACCGCGCTTTAATAAATACATCTGGGTGGCATAAAATACATGCATTTTCTTCCGATGTATCTAGGACATTCACATTAAAGGTCTTCGCACATCGCGTGTTCGAATTTCATGTAAACAAACAATGTACACGCGTTACGTATGTCGCTACTATAAGACCCCTATTCGAACAGGACGCGGCGCGACGACCACCGCCCTTTAAACGCCAAAATATTGTAAATTCATTCGTAAGTGCGTGCAAGTAAAATATCAGGAAATTAAAATATGTAGATTAGTTTAAGCAGCATGTTGACGTTTTAATTAATCCTCTACCAATATTTTACACGTTACGGATAACACTTTTTCAATGTTAAAAGACAATATTTATGTCGTGTATCTGAAAAGCAGGAAGGTGACCAGTTTAAAGTCACCCTTCAGGGCAATTTTAAAATATTTGTTGAGCTATCGTTCAAACATATATCTCAAATGCTATGTACTGTGTATCCGGTTTATTTGTATAATCTTGTCTAAGTATACAAAATGATTAGAACATTTTAAAAAAAAAAGATATTGAAAAAATTGTTCACACCAATGATGACCGTCTTTTCGAAAGCAGTGATTTTTTTTTCTCAAAATTATGACAAAGTAAAATATGCGTAAAGAATGAATCTGAGCAAGTGGAGAATGGTAATTGATGCAGCTGTTAGAGGCTGTCCGGGGTTTTATAGAATGTGCTTACTAGATACGCCTTTTTACATCCTACTCTGAATCGTATCGTTCGCAATGGTGTCCGGCGCAAATACAAGTACGGATTTAGCGAGTGATTCTAGATCGGATGGGGTTACGATATATGAAAATACTCATACATGTTGTCAACATTTTCAAGTTTACTGTATTTATCCAATTCTGTGTCATTTCGTCTTCTGAAGTCCTTCTGAAATTATGCAATCCTGTAAACTGTTTATCTGTATCACGATTTTATTTGCTTACTATGCTGCCAGTAAGTTTGACGTACATGATCGGGTATGTCCCACGTAGTGCGATCACGGTCACGATCGCTAAATGATTTAAATTACTGTAAAGCTATTGCATATGTATATCTACGTCTGGATATATTAAATCATTACCATATACTACGATCACCATTTCTATATACTTACCTTTGTACATAATCCCCATTCGTAAATATCCTTATGTGAAATTTACGTTTACGTTTAATGATTTATGTTTTCTTTGTGAGCATGCACTATGCTGATCGTTTTTCAATTGCATTCTCAACTAAGCATATTTTAGCTAATCTGTGAGAGCAGGTGGTGTGACAGAAGAGACGCAATGAATTGTAAGAATTTTTCAAATTTAGCATATCATTGTAATCGATCAGAAAACGAAACGAAAAATTGAATATACTGCGGAAGATTAAATGTATAAGCACTGTGCAACTTAACATTCAAGTAAGATCGGACACGAGAACCTTGTCCCGGGTAATTTACAATGTTGTCAAATGTATGTATTATAATTATATTTATTATTTTTATTAACTATTATAATAAAATGTTAGTTTTACATATTTATGCTAATGTATTTATATCGCATTAACTAAATGTGGCTCGGAATTTTTATGAAGATGTATGTATAGATTTACGCCGCACAAGCACACAGCATTTGGATGAGGGTAAACCTAAGTCAGCGTACTGACGCCTGTCAACATATGTTCAGTTACCGCTATATATTATGTACTGTATTATTTACGTCACAGCTGTGATACACGCACCTGCCGGGATACATCTGGAGTAAATTAATGGTTTAACTAACTATGGCGTCGATATATATCTTCCATGTTACAAAATTAATAAATCAGTTAGTTGCGTACTTGAAAAACAATTTCTACTTGGTTTCTGGGTGCTGGCTTCTGATAGCATTTTCTGAGCGTTCAGAGTTACTTATAATACCAGAGCTTACTTTTTAATTATAAAAGCATAACTTATCTATTAATATATTATTTTTATAAATTCATTCAGGTGAAACTCGCCATAATTTTGATTTTCTTGTTTAAGAATATACCCTGTTTATATCATTCCATTCTTTTAAAGATATAGTTTCAGACTCATACTGCCCTCAATGTTAATAACAAAATTCACTTGTACGTTTGTTTTTTGACGTCGTTGAACAATTTCTATTGGCGTTCACTATTTCAGGCTATGTTATGTTACAACATGTAGTGCCCACTTTTTTTAGATAATGGATAATTTCACTGATAATGAGCGACAAAGTCAGGCGAGAATCGTACCGTTGAAATTGATTGGTCGTTCCAGTCATTTATGACTCTTTTTTTAAAGGCAAGTCTAACTCGATCTAGCGACACTTTATTCAGATAATGGCTTTATATACATAATGCCTACCCACCATTTAGATTTAATGTCAACATTCGTGTAAATTTTAAAGACAGTGTCGTCAGTGAAAATACAGAAAATACTGAATTCTAAAGTTAAGTTATTAGATCCATCACCCTTAATCGCGTAATCGGAGGGTGAAATCAAGGCTTAAAGGCAAACACGTTGTTTTTTTATTTAACATAACATGTATGGCAGAAAGAATATATTATATAATCTTCCATTCAACTTGAACATTCTTAAATAGAAGCAGCTATTATTAGGAGACGAATTGTGTAATAAATCCAGTATGTTTTTTTTTTTGCACATATGCTATGCTGTATGGAGATGCGGAATGTAATCGACACACTTTCTTTTAAAATAATTCATTCAACTCTTTGGCGGTAACTGCCTCCGCGTGTGAACAAATCTCAATTAAGTGGTACAAGCCACAATCATACCAGCAGAAAATGTTATTTCAAAATAAATTACTCCAAAAAATCCAATATAAACTTGAATTATTACCCAGCTTACTACTACCCTGGAATGAATATATTTTACCTTTTTTTCAAATGTTGCATATAATTTAGTGTTATTGCGTTAATACGAAGTATAAACATTATTGTTGTTTTCCTTCTGGTTGTTACATTGAAGCTTTTTTTTAAAAGCTTGGAAACCATGAGAGAAAATCTACATTGTCAAAAAAAACTCGCTTGTTAGAGGTACAGCGCCCTCTCTGGTTTCCACAATCAACAGCTTCGGTTCGGAGGTCAATGAACCTTATCTCGAGTTGTTTTTTTGTTCATAAAAAAATGGCGTCGACCACTGGCACTGACTCGACAAAATTATCGGTAAGTCAATACAGAACTATGGTTCTTCTGTGTTTGAAGTGTGTAGTTATGCATGTTTGTGATAAGTATTCATACACGGCACAAAAATGATTAGAATGTATGGCTTTGATCTTATGGTATGTCCACATAACATGTACCGGTAATCGAGTAAACCAACCCGCACTGATCGGTTTAAAGTTTGTTGACCTCTATTCGTGCTATAATCTGACCTCGATTTTATGTGACTATGATACTAAAGGTGAAATTTTACGTTCTAGACTGTTACACATTCTCTGATATTCTCAGCTGAAATGTGGATAGTATAAAAAGCGTAAAGACCATTTTCGATGGCGGCGTGAACGTGAACGTGTTGCGATACATTGGACCCGGTCAATCGTACAACAAAGAGGTTTTTTGGGTACCGTAGTCAGCCATCGTCATGTGTAGATCGCTGGGACATGGTCAATTGAGTGCATATAATGCCGGCTGACTGCGAACATTAACATATGCATCCATGCGGCGAATTCGGATCCAATTTTAAGGTTTACGTTGAAGTTCATAAGCCTACTCATGATTTGTTTAAAGTTTGTCATAAATCGCATGACAATGATTATTGGTTTTTTATGTAAAATTCCATGGTAACATAAAATGGATCCTTCTGTGTGTTACAATATCGAACTTATCAAAAATTTGACACATATTATTTCGAAAATTACTATTTTTAGAACAATTCCATAGAACAAAGTTAAAGCAAATTTTTTTTTTATTTTTTAAACTAATTAAATCCAGGATATTTAAAATAATTTATGATAATTGCATGTTATTCACAGCTCATATTGGAGATAATCTGTTGATATTTTTTTGAGCACATTATTTGCATTATTTCCTGCGAATGACGTCTTTGTCATATGTGCATCTTTATATCCACATGAAAACTAACCAGGAGAATGAGAACATACATGTGTATCGTATACCATGAGAGCACGTACAGTGTGTTACTTGATCAGGATGCGTTCTCGTGATTTTTGTGGAATATGTAAATATTTTTTGTATGTATGTAAAACAATTTGCATTGCCAATTTATGGACTCAGAATATACATGTATCTAAAACTAGCATATGTTAAGTATTTCTAGATATCTTGCTAAGTACTGAGTAAATATGAATCTTTAATGTTAAATTGTATGAACATGCACCGATTAACCACATTTAGGGATGAAGTCGCCCATGGGTGTTACCCACAGTCAGCTGGCGCACACGTGATAATAAAATAAATGCGATATTTACTATATGGGGGCCGCCATCATGAATGCCGCATAAAACTAAATAAGAGACAAGTTGTGAAACGTGTTTTACAGATTCCTACAAATCAGGACAAAAATACCAATCTTTCACAAAAATACGGTTCGTATATCAGGTGTGCGCCAGCTGACTGTGGTGTTACCATATAACAAGACATCATCTTGCCAAGTGAACTTTTAGCGTTGGTTCTTTGCTGAAAGCAGATAAACCATCTCAATTCTGAATAGTTTCATTGTCAATATCGTTAACGATTCCGTAGTATGCTTATACTACAAAGACTGAATTCAGAGTTTCAGTCTATGTGACGTTGTTGCACAGGGTCCAAAGATATCGCATGCCTGTGATCATCAAATACCGCAAAATATTGCCACTGCTAAAACAATAGAACACCGTGAATATCACATTGCTCATCTGATAATACCGGGTATTGCTCGAAGCAATATTGATATTTTCTCTCACGCTACATGTACTCACTGGTCATGTCAAAACCATTAGGCTGGCATATACAAGAATTTACTAATGCACATACCCAGTTTTAAACTGTATTTAAAAATCTGGGTGAAAAGGTGAAAGGGTGAATCAGAGTTCAACAAACTTTGCTGTGACAAAACATATATATTCAATCTTACCATGAACCTAAAACTCAAAACAGCTGAAATAAATTGTTATTTATTTTACTTACATGTTAATTTATTAATTTGTTGTTACACAGTGGGCATACCTGTATTTATAATGTAATATGTATTTTGGTGTGACACTGGTATTTGACCTTGTCTTGGTGCAAAATGTCATGATATATGTATGGTAATCAAATCAAACATGGACAAGGTACTGTACTTGGCTTTTATGATGTAAACTCCGTAGTACTGCTTATCAAGCAATATATGTCAGTCAAGAATTTAATTGAACTTTGCATGACAGATGTATCCTACATTCTATAGGTGTATTCACTCTTCACCAAGATAGAATTACTCCCTCACCCATGGCTGACTGCCCCACAATGCGTATGGTTTGGTTCACTATCAGATGGCATTGTCTGAATTGCATGGTTTCTGAAAACTTGATAAACCCCTGCATGATTCTATCTAGAAGGTCACATATTTGACCTTGGTAAAATACTTAGATCTGATTGGACGTGCCTCTAAAACATGTACCCAATCAAAGGTTCCCTATAGTTGCACATGGCAATGGATATCAAAAAAATGGTAAGATGTCAACTTGGCGAAGAAGAGGCGCTTTAAAACATACTCTAATCTGACAAGTACAGTTGTAAGGTGATGGTCGAATAAAGAGACCACATCTCAAAGAGTAATGAATTTCTCGAAAATGACTGACTACTTTTTTTAACGTTTCAAACGTGTTGAATCTCAATTACATCTGATTTACTGCTGTTATAGAGTTGCATACCGGTACAATATGTCACCTCACTGATGTTTAGATTGGCTACAATGATATCAAAAACCGATCATGTATTTTTCCTTGCAATGGTTTTCCAATTTGTTATCGAATGAGATAACATTCACCCTATTCAAAAAATTAACAAATAATGTTATGAATTCATTAATATTCATGCTCATGGAAACCAATGAGTTCTATGAGTATGTTTAGCTGAATATTCACTGGGATTTAGTTTAGTGCAGTGGTAACCACCAGCAAAATGAGCAAGAATGAAACTCAGTGAATAATAGAAGTATGTACCACACAAAACATGTACCGGGTATATATAGAAAGTCAAGAAGAAAAACTTTTAATACAGAGACATACCATTATTTGTTTTTGTTGCAGGGGTTGACTGAGTTCATCCAACAATACAAGACTTTGTTAAAACCATACGCGGATACTGCTTTAGTGTATGCAAATAATTGTAGAACGGCCGTGAATACGTATTGCGATGATTGGGAACCGTGGCAGATTATTTTATGCACATTAGGTCTGACCGTAGCTGTTATATGGATCTATCAATTCCTATTTGACCATGATCTAAGTAAGTATGCATGCGTTTGAAATATGCCATATAACTCTTTTTGGTTGTTAGTTAAAATTAAAGTACGCCCTCTAAAAAAATAACTTGTTTTTTTTTTCTTGTAAAATTAATGCAATTTGCTGTAGATTCAATGATAACTGACTTTTAAAACCTACCATGTGGAATTGAAGCATCAACGCCAATTGAGCAGAGGTTGATGGTTGAACCTCCCATGGTTGAATTGTACGCTTGAATCCATTCTTCGTTTTTCAAAGTGTGGCTGTTTGCGATATGTATACAATTAAAGAGGCATGCTTAAATTTTGAACAACTGGAAAAACCAAGAGGGGGGTCATGTGATTAATATAGTTATTCTGGGTTTTTATTTTGCTAGAAACACATTTCCTGGGTCAAGGGAAAGCTGCAAAATTTTTTACCAGTTCACATTTCCTTGTGACTCATTGTGACTACCTCAACTCAACTAATCAAAATCATGAAAATTAACACCGAAAAACATTGTCTGAGAACTGGCTTAACTTCAGTACCTCTGTCACTCATACATATTGATGAATAATATAAGCATGAATTTTAATTTCAATTGTTTTTTTACACAGGTCCCTGGCAAAGATTAAGCAAGTTTTTTTTCAAAACTATTAGAAAAATACCTATTATTGGACCAAAGGTAAGTCACTTGCTATGTTCACGTTACGGGATCTCGGCACGTGTCGAAATTTGTAATCCTTTGTGTTTGCAGAAGGATTACAGCAGTTACATTCACATTAGTTGGGACCCACTTAGGACCACCTTGGCTTGAGCGGAAATCACGCCCGCATCCGTCAATCTGTTATTTGACCAAAACATGGAAAACGATACGCATATGATAATAATAATAATTGCTATATTGAAATTATATTCATTTGTTGTTATGGTATTTATTACGAGTCATCGTGCACTTGAACGGCAAAGAAGATTCAAGATTCGGCATGTGCCGAGATCTCTAACGTGAACACCACTATTACAGCAAAACATATATAGGTCTATATAGTACAATACTTTGTTACATTAAATTTGAACATTATGGTGTGTTTTTTTCAAAATGAAATATAATATTCTTGTTTATTTTAGATCCAGCAAGAGATTGAAAAGACAATGCGTGAAATTGAGAGCAAATTGTTTCCACTCGGTCCGGGACAGAGGTACGTCAATCAACTACCTGACAAGGGAATAAAAGAAAATGAACTAATGAAATTAATTGAAGATAAATATCATGCAATAGGTAAGACTTCAAGGAATATTACCGGTATAAAAAAAAAAATTAAAATACAATCAATTGAATCATGTTTCAGTGAAATGTCTCTTTTTATTTCAGAATCCCATAACTGGGAGAAGGGCATGGTTTCTGGCACAGTGTATTGTGGGAGTCAAGACCTAACAAGGCTGACTGCCAAGGTATAGCAATACCATTCTACTTTACTCCCCTTGCATGCACTCTATCTTCTCATCTTACAATATAACATTTGATATAATTAAAACCTAATATTTATGCTTTCAGGTTTATGGGGAGTTTGCCTGGGCCAATCCATTACATCCGGATGTGTTCCCGGGTCTTCGTAAAATGGAAGCCGAGGTGGTAGCAATGTGTGTTCGAATGTTCAATGGTGGACCAAAAGCATGTGGCGCGGTAAGTTTCATACCAACTACTGTATTTGTTTTATTGACTCCCATGTGCGAAGCACAAAATGGGAGTCTTTGCAGTTAGTGTGTCTGTATGTGTGTATGTGTGTATGTGTGTATGTGTGTATGTGTGTGTGTATGTGTGTATGTGTGTCCGACTGTTCCACTGCTATCTCAAGAACCATACATCGTTTTTTGATGAAACTTGGTGCATAGATGCTCTGGGCCAATGCGCAGATTTGATTAGGTTTTGGTAAAAATCCATGCTCGTTAATTACCTAATTTGCATGATAATTAGCTATTTTTTAGCTGTTCTATGACTGTTCCACTGATATCTAAAGAACCACTCATTGGATTTTGATGAAACTTGGTACATAGATGCTCTGAACATATGCGCAGATTTGATTAGTTTTTGGTAATAATCCGTGGATACTAATTACCTAATTTGCATAATGATTAGTCAATTTTCGGTTTTTCCACTGATATCTCAAGTACTAATCATCACATTTCAATGAAACTTGGTACATAGATGTCATACGACACTGCACAGACCTGATAGTTTTTATGGTAATATCAGTACATATTAATTACCTAATTTGCATAATTAATTAATTTTCAGCATTTGATATAAGTAGTTAGCATTACATTTCAATGAAACTTGGTACTTACATACTCAAGGACTATGCAGAGATTGATTGTTTTCGATAAATATTTGTGCATATTAATCACCTAATTTGCATAATTAGTTAATTTTCAGCTTTTCCACGGGTATCTCAAGTACTAATCATCGCATTTCAATGAAACTTGGTACATAGATCCTTTAGGACTATGCAGAGACCTGATTAGTTTTAGGGTAAATAATTGTGCATATTAATTACCTAATTTGCATAATTAATTTTCAGCTTTTCTACTGATATCTAAAGTACTAATCATCACATTTCAATGAATCTAGAATTATGCAGACCCAATTAGTTTCCGGTAAATATTTGTGCATATTAATCACCTAATTTGCATAATTAACCAACTTTCACACTGATATCTCAGGTACTATACATCACATATCAATGAATGTACATGGATGCTGTAGGACAATAGACAGACCTGAATAATTGTGGGTTAAAATCTGTACATATTAATTACCTAATTTGCATAATTAACCAATTTTAAGCTTTCACACTGATATCTAAAGCACCGTAAAAACTCCAAACTTTCGACCGGTTTTAAATAATTGGTGTTAGAAATGTGACGTGTTTTTAGAGTCAAAATTAAGGTGCATTTTCGGACGGTCGAATTTTTCAGAATAGAAATCAGCAAATGAAAAAATGGAGATGATAGACAGTGTGCTTCATTAGTTTTTAAAAAATGCAATGTCCGTCAATTGACGTAAACTTCCTCATGTTTCACGGTAAAAGCAAAGGTCGTGGCCGAGTTGTAACTCAAAATCTAAACAAAGTCATCAATCAGTGAGTATTATGACAAGCAAAACAAAACATCAAGACGCGGAGAAGAGGTCAGCACAAAACTAATAGGTCAAAAGACAAAGCTGTCTCGCACTACCTAGGAAAACTTGCAAATGTTCGAAGTACAGGTACCCATTGGACAAAAGATACATGGAAGTTTAGCAAACTATCTCCCCGACCCAGTGCAATGTATCCGGTTAGAATCAAAGCTCACGTGTCCCTTATTTGAGGGACCAAATTCTGCCGTAAATTCGCCCTTGGATTAAAAAATAAAATGGGATTTAAGAAAATAAAATGGGACTTTTAAGGTGTATTTTGGCGTCATTTTTTGGACATTTCAATCAATCCTGCCGGCTAAAATAGAGTAAGTTTTACCGTGGTCATTGACGTCTGTCTATTCAAGAGTACACGTGTATGATTTTTATCGTGACTAGCGTGAGCGGGTAAGCTTCCTTTCGAGAATGAGCTGTTATCACTGTGAACAATGTTAAATTATTCTTCAGATGACCAGTTTATTTTTTAAAAACAACTAATTTTTTTATTTAAAAAAAATCATGCCGTTTTCGCATCAAAATCCAAGCCAAAATATCGTACTACAACACCAATCTCTTCCGCATTGCGTTCAATAACATTAACATATTTAAATAAGCTATGGTAATTTGAACACGTTGGCATCATCCAGCTTTTTGATTGGTTAATTAGCGATTTGACCTATTTGACCTAAGAGAACATGGCGGATATCCTACAGCATCAAACGTTTATACGAGACCGGAATCATTCGCTTACGATGAAACTAAGTTGACTTTTATTTGTATTTCATAACCATTCAACAAATTTATTTTGTGTACATTATTATAATCACTACTGAGTACAGTAATAATCAACAATTCAGAAACACAGCATGCCGAGATTTTTGTGTTCGTTTTTATTTGAAACTTCGTTTATTTAGAATATATTTTCGTTACCAATAAAATAAAAATCTCTCAGTCAATCAGAAACCCGGATTCATGCCTTCGAGGAAGGTCCCGTTTGAACGCTCACATCGGTTTTTTTTTCGTTTGGGGGAAAACTAAAACTGGTCGCAATTTTCGAATAAGAATGAGTCGGCAATTCTTAGTGGAGTCGAAAATTTGGAGGTAAATAAAACACCGAACCCCGGCAAATAAATAGGCGGCCGAATTTTTAGAGGGGTCGAGATTTTGGAGTTTTCACGGTACTAATTATTCCATTTCAATGAAACTTAGTACAAAGATGCTCTAGGACAATGTACAAACCTAATTAGTTTGGGGTAAAAATCTGTTCATATTAATTCCCTAATAAGCATAATAATTCATAATTTTTTGGTTCTAATCACATTTCAATTAAACTTGGAGACATAGATTTTCTGTTACATTGCGCAGACCTCATTAGTTTTACACTCAAATCTGGTCATATTAATTTTCTGATTTGCATAATTAGTTTTCAGCTAAGTAATTTCGAATTATATTTAATGTGTCTCCAATACTCTCAGCACATGGGAGTTCTTTCTAAGCTTTCTTTGATTAGAATTGCAGGTAAATGACAGAGATGTGTTTATGGTCAAATAAGTAAATTTTAATTATGCAGTGTACATTAGATACAATATTTGGTTTATGTGCATAGCTATTGGAGATGTGTTTCTAATTTAATGCTACACACTGGTACGTGTATATATCTATTAAACAAGTGTCAGTAATTTCCACCGATGTGTGCAGAATCAATTGCTCATTGTTTAACCTTTTCAGTGCCGTATATGGAATAAATCTTGCATGCATCTCTTGAAATATAGAATACTGTAGTGTAATTTGTGATGTAATACTACAAAGTGTAATTTGTGTGCACTAGTATGATGTAATACTATAAAGTGTAATGTGTGTGCACTAGTATGATGTAATACTATAAATTGTAATTTGTGTGCACTAGTATGATGTAATACTATAAAGTGTAATTTGTGTGCACTAGTATGATGTAATACTATAAAGTGTAATTTGTGTGCTCTAGTACGATGTAATACTATAAAGTGTAATTTGTGTGCACTAGTATGATGTAATACTATAAAGTGTAATTTGTGTGCTCTAGTACGATGTAATACTATAAAGTGTAATTTGTGTGCACTAGTATGATGTAATACTATAAAGTGTAATTTGTGTGCTCTAGTACGATGTAATACTATAAAGTGTAATTTGTGTGCTTTAGTATGATGTAATACTATAAAGTGTAATTTGTGTGCTCTAGTACGATGTAATACTATAAAGTGTAATTTGTGTGCACTAGTATGATGTAATACTATAAAGTGTAATGTGCGTGCCCTAGTATGATGTAATACTATAAAGTGTAATGTGTGTGCACTAGTATGATGTAATACTACAAAGTGTAATTTGTGTGCCCTAGTATGATGTAATACTATAAAGTGTAATACTATAAAGAAAGTCTGGTGGTGAAAAGGATTATGTAATTTAAATTGTAATGTGACTTATTATCTAATGTGTCACATGGTGTGTTACATACATGTTTCTTTTCTGTTTCTCAGGTGACAACTGGTGGTACTGAAAGTATTTTAATGGCATGCAGAGCCTACAGAGCTATAGCCTATGAGAGGGGAGTTAAAAGACCTGAAATGTATGTATCACCGACCTGTTTAGTCCAGGTGGCTAATACTGCATTGTTTTTATTAGCCAATCACCGACCTGTTTAGTCCAGGTGGCTAATACTATCGTACATTGTTTTTCTTATCCAATTACCAACCTGTTGAACCATGGTGGCTATTAATGTAGAATACTTTATTTTTGCTTGCAATTTAACTTTTAACATATATTCTACATCATGTTAAACATATCAGCAGGCATTTATTGTGTTTCAAAATGGCTGACATGTTTCAGTGTTGTTTACTATTGCCCTACAGGAGCTATGTCATGTCAATGACTTATTTATTATGTGTAATTAATATTGTTATGTGAATTCATAGTAAATGAAAATAATTATTGTTTTTTTTTAATGATCTCATTCCAAAGTCAAAAACATTGGTCAAAATTGGTGGGCATTATTACACAAAATTATTTGTTAAATTAAACGTTTTGCTCGGAAAAAATTTGGTTGCGGTACTAGGAGGGTTAATAAAAAAAATTTATGTTGCAGTCTAGCGCCAAAAAGTGTGCATGCAGCCTTTGATAAAGCCGCTACATATTTTTGTATGAAGGTTGTTCGTGTGCCGCAGGATGAAAATATGCGATGTGACATTAAGGTCAGTGTAACCAATACGGCATCAAATGTAATCTCAATGACGGTGAAACCAATATTGTTGAATATGTGACCTTAAGGTCACTGAGACCGGGTATGACAGGAAATGTGACCTTGAGGTCACTGAGACCGGGTATGACAGGAAATGTGACATTGAGGTCACTGAGACCGGGTATGACAGGGAATGTGACCTTAAGGTCACTGAGACCGGGTATGACAGGGAATGTGACCTTAAGGTCACTGAGACTGGGTATGACAGGGAATGTGACCTTATGGTCACTGAGACTGGGTATGACAGGAAATGTGACCTTAAGGTCACTGAGTCCGGTGTGACAGGAAATGTGACCTTGAGACTGGTGTGGCAAGGAATGTGAACTCTAGGTCGCTGAGACCAGACATGTCAGGAATTTGGTTTCAATGTCACTGAGACCGGTATGACCGGGGGGGGGGGGAGGGTGTCTCAAGGTCACTGAGACCGGCATGGCGGGAGATGTGACCTGAAGGTCGGTGAGACCGATATTGTGGAATATGTGACCTCAAGGTCAGTAAAACAAAATGATGGAAGCTGTGACCTCTGGGTATAACATAAATTGACACTTTCTGGTCAACTGCCCCCTCCCAGGGATGACCATATAGGTTTTTAATTTCATGCAATACTTAACAATTTGAAGAGTTTACCTGCCCGGGAAGAGGGTGTCAGAATTAAAATTAAGTTTCTCAGTACCAAATTTCAAATGTGCTGTGTGTATATTACATATTCTCTATTTTTTACATTCATAATAATTGTCAAATGCAATCAAAATATCTGTGTAATATGTTTTTATATCCTATCCAGGCTATGGAGAGAATGATCAATAAAAATACCTGTGTCTTAGTTGGATCAGCACCACAATTCCCTCATGGTTCTATAGATCCCATAGAGGATATATCAAAGGTAAGCTACAGGATTCACATGGATAAATGAGTAAATTCAAAATGGATTTAATGGATATGATTTAATGGAATTAAATATTAAAGTTATAGTGCCCTCTGTAGTTGTGTTGCACTGTGTCATGTTTGGTGTGTGTGATGGGTCATGCAACATTTACATTTGTTGTTTTTTTACACAAAATTTAATGTTGCTTCCTGTCGACTGCTGTATGGTGAAAGTGAAACTAATTTGATTTGAATTGAATGATGTTATTCTAAAACTGAACAACTAACCACTATAATGATTGATTGAATTTTGTAGCTTTGTAGGTCTTGAAAATAAAATATGACTGGTGGGCTACCATTTTCAGAAGCTGATAATCCATTTGATTACATAACTTTCTTATTCCCCTTTTTTTCCTGGATATAATTCAGGGTACCTGAATTCGAGTAATAATGATGAAGATATTGCGCCCAAATCCTTAACGATGTTACAGTGCACATTATTACCCTGTAAATATGTATATGAATTTACTATTAACAACCTCCATTGGTAATTGAATATAGAGTACAATATTTAATTTCTCAACAAAAATCAGAGATTTTAAGTCTGTAATCATTTTCTTTTTAAACCACAGCTGGCATTAAAGTATAATTTACCATGCCATGTGGATGCATGCCTAGGAGGTTTTCTTATTGCTTTCATGGACAAAGCTGGTTATCCTTTACAACCATTTGACTTTAGATTGGAAGGTGTTACCAGTATATCCGCTGATACTCATAAGGTGAGGCTCTTTTTAGTCCCCGTTCGGACACAGTCCAAAAACGCGGATTTACCGGTATGTTTTGACACTTGTGCGTTCGTGCGTGTGTGTTTTAATGAATAGGCTTCTAGAGCCATATCTCTGACATGCTTTGACTGATTATGTTCAAATTTTATATATTCATTATACATCACGTTAAAAATATATACATGTATTCAAAATGGCTGATTTTGTTTTAATTAATGCTGTTCCAGAGCAATATCTCTCGTATATGGACTTGTTTGACGATCTGATACAAATTTCAATCATTTTAATGTTAAACAATCATCATAATCATATTCCTGACATGGTTATATACCAGCTATATTACTATAAACAAAAACTATATATCTTAAATTTGATAACTAACAGGGACTGTGCTATGCATGGCTTGTTTTTTTTAGATCAAACTGATTTTCTGAAAAATTTTCTTGGGCGATAATTTTACTATATCAAATTATATATTTTTCAATCTTCATTATAGTATGGTTATGCTCCAAAAGGATCATCTGTAGTTCTATATAAAAATGAAGAAATTCGTTCTGGGCAATATTTTGCATATCCTGACTGGCAAGGTGGTCTTTATGCCACACCATGTATCGGAGGTAAGCCTCTTTTTATCAGCGCTGATCAACATGGTGTAAAATCCAATGCACCTTGCAAAGAAACTGTAGACACATGCACAGAATTTGTTTCTGAGAAAACACTATGTTCATATTGTGCATGTGGTACACAGGCTCTATGAGGAAAACATTCAACATTCAAGGAACTGAATACCGTTAGTACACATGTAGCAGCATGTTTAACATTGTCTGACAAATGGTCTAACATTGGTTTATCATGATAGTATCAAATCATGTCTCTGCAAAGAAAAAAAACTAGTATTTGGTAAGATGCTAGTTCCAGGGCTGAATATTTGGTGTATCTAAAATGGTAACATACTAGTTCCAGGGCTGATTATTTGGTGTATCGCAAATGGTAACATGCTAGTTCCAGGGCTGATTATTTGGTGTATCGCAAATGGTAAAATGCTAGTTCCAGGGCTGAATATTTGGTGTATCTCAAATGGTAACATACTAGTTCCAGGGCTGATTATTTGGTGTATCGCAAATAATAACATGCTAGTTCCAGGGCTGATTATTTGGTGTATCCCAAATGGTAACATGCTAGTTCCGGGGCTGATTATTTGGTGTATCCCAAATGGTAATATACTAGTTCCTGGGCTGATTATGTCGTATACTTAGTATGTAGTCATTGTGGTGCAATCATTGCAGCAACTTGTGCAGTTATGATGTATCATAGACATACCACTCTCATATACTTTGTAGGTAGTCGTTGTGGTGCAATCATTGCAGCAACTTGGGCAGTTATGATGTATCATAGACATACCACTCTCATACACTTTGTAGGTAGTCGTTGTGGTGAAATCATTGCAGCAACTTGGGCAGTTATGATGTATCACAGATATACCATTCTCATATACTTTGTAGGTAGTCGTTGTGGTGCAATCATTGCAGCAACTTGGGCAGTTATGATGTATCATAGACATACCACTCTCATATACTTTGTAGGTAGTCGTTGTGGTGCAATCATTGCAGCAACTTGGGCAGTTATGATGTATCACAGATATACCACTCTCATATACTTTGAAGGTAGTCGTTGTGGTGCAATCATTGCAGCAACTTGGGCAGTTATGATGTATCACAGATATACCACTCTCATATACTTTGTAGGTAGTCGTTGTGGTGCAATCATTGCAGCAACTTGGGCAGTTATGATGTATCACAGATATACCACTCTCATATACTTTGTAGGTAGTCGTTGTGGTGCAATCATTGCAGCAACTTGGGCAGTTATGATGTATCATGGAGAACAAGGATATGTTGAAGCCACCCGTAAAGTTATTGAAACTACACGTTATATCGAAGCAGGGTAAGTTATTTCTGATGAATAGAATTTGTGTTGTTTAGAAATTGCAGATTCTGTGAAAGTTTCTGTCTTCCGTCCATCATATATATTTATATACTGTTATGTAATTTATTTTGGAATTTTTATTTTTACTCAATAGATAAATCAGTGAAAATGATCATTTCAGAGCAGTAAAATGTTCATAAAGATAAATTTCGCTACTTTGAGTCACATTTAACAGACGCAGTCTAAGTTAGGTACAACACTGATTAGTATCTGCTGTAATGTTACAAACATTAATTATTTTTGACAATTATTTTTTTTTTTTAATTTTACTTGATTTTGATGTGGGATCATCTGGGGAAAAATAACCTTAAAATAACCTTTTAGCAAAACTGGTAACTTTGTCAGCCCTGTTTGGTGGTACATAATTTTGTGGAATTTCAAACAATACCGGTAATAGCAAGAATTTGCCTGCTTTTAAATATTTAAAGATGAAGATTTTTTTCTAGTTAGCTATGTGTATCTTCAAGAGAAAACTCACAATAATTAGTCCCCGTTCGGACGAAGTCCGAAAACGGGGACTTTTAATTCGGTCTCCGTCCGTCCGTGTGTCCATGCGTCCATTCTAAGTCATATTTCAGAATCCCTTGGACCGATTCCGTTCATTCTTTGCATGTGCCTAGTACTTTATGTGGGACATATGCAATTCGATTCAAAATGGCCGACTGGCAGCCATCTTGTTTTTTGAAAATGTTGTATTTTGGACATGCGTTGTCAGTTTTTATTCAAATTTAGTACATAGATCATACATGTTAGGATACATGTCCCCAACCGTCCGTGAGTTCCTGAGTCTGTGTGTCAGTGCGTCAGTCTGTCCAGAGTCATATTTCAGAATCCTGTGGACCGATTCCGTTCATTCTTTGCATGTGCCTAGTACCTTAATTGGGAC
Organism: Saccoglossus kowalevskii; assembly: GCF_978046115.1. Lineage (NCBI taxonomy): Eukaryota > Metazoa > Hemichordata > Enteropneusta > Harrimaniidae > Saccoglossus > Saccoglossus kowalevskii. Next base: position 9,803,966 of record NC_140659.1, read on the forward strand.
ATATGCATATGCAATGGTTTAGCGATTCGATTCAAAATGGCCGACTGGCAGCCATCTTGTTTTTTGAAAATGTTGTATTTTGGACATGCTTTGTCAGTTTTCATTCAAACTTGGTACATAGATTATACATGTTAGGATACATGTCCATGATGATTTATTTCACAATTGGATCAAAGATGGTCGACTGGCAGGCATCTTGTTTTTTGAAAATGTTGTTTTTTGGACATGCTTTGTCAGTTGTCATTCAAACTTGGTACATAGATTATACATGTTAGGATACATGTCCATGACGATTTATTTCGCAATTGGATCAATGATGGTCGACTGGCAGGCATCTTGTTTTGGGTTTTTTATGCGGTATCTTGGACGTGCTCTGTCAGTTTTCATTCAAATTTGGCACATACATGTATTTTATACATGCTAGGATGCATGTCCATAACAATTTGTTTCAAAATCTGGTCAAAGATGGCCGATTGACAGCCATCTGACTTTTTGGCCTTACTACTATATTTCCAAAATTTATGTACCATTTTTATTCGTATTTGGCACATACATCATACATATCAGTGTGTTTCATAATCAGATCAAAGCCAAATCAATGGCCAAATAACGGCTGTTTTTATTTTTGGCCATATTACTACTACACGGAACACATGTTTTGATGTAAATAAACAATCTGTTGTAACGCCACTTGAAACTTAAGTTTCAAGGACACGCTCGCGACAACCCCTTCGCTTTAATATGACGAGCACAAAGAGAACTTTCAAAAATTTAACTGGGACTGTGTCATTTTCAATGACTTGTTTCACTATGATTTATTTTGTTTCTTTTCAGAATTCGTGAAATTGAAGGCCTTCATATTGTTGGCAGTTCTGATGTGAGTGTAGTTGCCTTTGGATCGCTAGACTTTGACATATTTCAATTATCAGATATGATGACTAAACAAGGATGGCATCTCAATCCCCTGCAGTTTCCTACCAGGTAAGTTAGCATTTAACCATAAATCAATATATTAAAAAAAAATTGGGGTTAAGCTAAAAAAAAAAAAAAATCATGGAAGATTATCCTCGAATAATAAAACATGGTTTCCCAAAAAAACCAAAATGGCTGCATTCTAACTTGTTTTCTTTTTATTTGCCTAGCATACATATTTGTTGTACATTAGTTCATACGAAAACAGGATATGCTGATAAATTCTTGAATGATTTACGTCTTGTCACCGCGGAGATGATGAGCAAACCCAGGACAAAGCCAGACGGATCAGTAAGTCACTATTAGTTGTTTTTCTAATTTCGCATTTGCTTTATTAGAATCTCATTTTCAATAGTTGTATACTGAATTATTAAAATATTATTTTTGTCACCATAAAACATTCTTTATCTATGTATCTCTATACTAGAGCTATTTGAGTAGCATTAGGGTAAATTCAGTACTGGACTGCATAACAGAGATGGGCACTGTCGCGTATAGACTGGCAAAGTCAGGACTTCTTTTTTGTTTTACTCCAAAAAATATAATTCATTGTCAATTTAGTCTTTTTAACGTGGTCGCAAAACACTAGCGTGACTGCGAAAGAAATCCAGAGTGAACGCATCTGCAGACGACTCCCTGCGTTGAAGTGAAAATCACTCTTGACTAGCATTGACAACGAATCAAAGTGCAGCTGTGTACGTCATATCTAATATCAATGTACGTAACCTTTCACTTTTGAGGTCCCGGCGATTTTGAAAGACTACTCTTATACATTGGACATTTAAATCGAATCAAAACAACCTTTAAAAGGTCATGTTTACTTTCACACACCCACGCATGAATAATCAATAACATCATGAATAATGATAGCAGTCAAATGCCCGCAGATGCGTCCAGTCGGGATTTCTTTAGCGGTCAATTTTCGTGATCACACTAAAAGGACTAATAGAACAAATAATTATTTCTTTTTGCAAAACAAAAAATAAGTCCCAACTTTGCCAGTCTATGTCGCGTACTGTATTCGCTGGTGCATGCCTGATTAACATAAATACCTAAAAATTCAGTACTGGTACATTCCTTCCATTCTAGAATATGTTTTCAGATTCTTTGCAGATTCTTATTCTATGCATTTCAACATAGCTTTCTTTTTTCCAAAAAAATCTCCATATTGAGAAAAAGAAAAAACACCTTTGGTATGATAAAAATTCACTTTTGGGTTCATTTCAAAACATTGATAGTTCAATTCTTTTATTTACAGTTTCAAGCAACCAACTAATGTCTCACTATTAAATGTTTTGTTTTTTTAAATCTCTTCACAGGCTGCTATGTACGGCATGGCTCAAACCATTCCTGATCGCTCTATTGTTACTCAGGTGGCCTGTACATATTATAATGCCTACTACAGGACCACTCCTTCACCTTTGCTGAATGGAATGGAATAATCTCAATCCGTTCCTCCCACTTCATCTACAACACTTATTAATGCAAGTCATACATGTAGTTTTTACCAATTGTCTTGAAGTTTATTAATTAAGCTATGCAAATGAAACATGATTTTGACGTGTTTGAAATTTACAGCTAATCCAAGGCTTGCTCGAAAGAAGTCAGGGTTAGAGAGAATTCTGGTTTACACAAGGGTTAGGTTAGACATGTAGAAGTATGTAAAAAAAACTTAAAAATATCTTTTCCAAATTGCATAGTAAATAATTAAGTATTTTGAACAATATATCTTCTTAGAGTAATTGTAATGTACAGACAAGCTTTGGAAATCCATTGTGGCTCCAGTTTTTGTTAGATTTTGTTTTCATGGCAACCATGAAAATTTTAAATATGCAATGCAAATATTTGTGTAAAATCTGCATAATGCAAACAAACATGGAATGAGTCAAGAAAGCACACACACAAAAGTGTGTGTGCTTTCTTGACTCATTCCATGTTTGTTTTTGTTTTGTGTTTTGTCACTCTTTTTCATCCATGTGAGATAAAATATTGAAGTGTTGTTTTTATACCCGCAAAATGTTTAGAAACCGAAGACCAACCGGAAAACATTTTTTTTTATTAATGCGACAGAATGAAAATTTACAACATTTTATCTCAGTGATTATTATGGTCATTTCAGTCTTGTGTAGTTGAGGACGAACCAAATTTAGATTTGGCTTTTTAAAACATTTTGACACAGCCATCAAGTGATAGTGTTACAAAATGTTTGCCACAATGTATTACCGGAAAGTTTGCATCCAACTTTTTGCAATTCCTTCAATTATTAACCATTCATTTCAAGGTCATTTCAAGGTCATTTCAAGGTCAGGTTGAAGTCAAGGGATGCAGGATTATTCTAAGCTATTCAAACACCTTATTTTATTTTATGTTTTTAAAAGAGCATCAATTTTGTTAAATTTTTCCATCTATGTAACCAACTACAGTGTAAATACCAAACAATTTCTGATGCAATCTGAGAATAGCAAACAAATAACTGTAAAACTGAGAACTTCATCAATCAAAATATTTATTTTCTGGCACGCTGTTATTTGCATGCCATATCCTAACATTTGGTTTCACAAATTTGCCTCAGTATTGCATGGATGAAAAAAAATATATAAAAAGGCTGCTTAAAATTACCTGTTTTGCAGTGTCACTGGTTTCACAATGGGTAAAATACAAGTTTTTTTATTTAATCAAAATATGGGTATATCATTAATACTAATCTACTGAAATGTTTAGTTTAACCAGTTATAGATAAATTCATATGATATGACCAAATCACAGATGTAAAATATTTGCAGTGTTCGTGTTGAAAATTGTGACTCAGTAACAAGTTTCCATGATGCGACCAGTCTTCTAGCATCATATTTCACACATGCAACATATTTGAAAGTCAATTTCTCATGAATAGACCAAAAAACAAAATGGCGAAACTATTTTTTTTCCAACATTTTAAACAAGGTACACCCTTAAATAGACTGATGTGTCTGTGTGTCTCAGCTCTGAATTCTGATTTGCAAAGAAAATATGTATAAGCTTATAAACATTTTATTTATAAATTGAAATTGTATTTTATTTTATTTTATTTTATAATTTCTAAATTTCAATAATTACATAATATCACACTTTTCAAGAACTCGCTAGTGATTATTATACGGGTAAATGTAATGTTGTAATGAAGATTCATTGAGGTACATTGTGTAGTTTAGTGAATTCTGTCAATGATGCTTATGATTGAATCCTCATATGTGTACAGGTACTTTCTATGTGACCAATTGCATTGTAGCATCTGCTATTTCTGTATATTACAAAATGGTTAATCTGTGCAAGGTGATGCAATGGAAAAGAGGCAGGGTATTTTTTTTTTTTTCAACTTAAAGAGCGACAGTCGTCGTGCCGCGTCCTGTTCGATATTGGACTCATAGTGACGCATACAACGTGTGTAAAATACATTGTTTATTTACATGAAATTCGAACACGCGCTGCGCGACGACCACCGCGCTTTAACAAGCGTAAACATTCTCAGACCTGTGCATATTGTTCGACTAGCGGGGGTAACTAAAAGATGAAATGTTTGATTGTTGAATTATAATTTTAAAGTGACTATTACAAAATTTTCTGTATATTTGACTATTTTCTGTTTTCTGAGATTCCATGTTATGAGTGAAACCATAGTACCTTCCATGGTGAAACTGAACATATAAACAAAATAAAGGTCATAGTGTCATCATCAAATAGGTGATTTTCCGTACAACTGCGAGATCTCGCGAGATGCATGAAAGACGCGCGTCGAACGTCTGCCGCAAAAATCGAACGATTTGATTTTGAACTCGAATTTCTTTATTTCGTAGCGCACATCGACCGGCCGATCTTCGACAGAGGAATATTGCATTCGAATATCCTCACTTGATCGAAATTGCCCATCATCAAATGTGTACAGCACATTATTGACATGGATGTACATTTATTTGCATAATGTAAAATGAGGTATGCAAATTCCATTGCTAACTACCACCAAAAGTTAATGAGAACATGAAATTGACAATTTTTTGCTATTTTTATAGGTTAGTTGAGAAAAAGGAAAAAAAAACTAGTATACCCAAGCTTTTTTCCCCCATGACAACAATCTTCCCTAAAATAATACCGCTCAGTTGCAACCATTTGAATTAAATAAACAGAAATTTACACTTATTAGGCATGCAATTTACAAATTATTTTGTAACCTCAATGTTTATTAAGTTCTAGATTTTCATTTCTTCAGGAAAATACAAAATTATTTTTGTAGCAGTTTGTTGTTACACTAGTTGAGAGAGTTACCAAGAAGAGGCACATACTTTGTCTATATAAATTGTGAATGGTTTTTACAAGTTTATCATATAATATAATTATTATACAATTATTTTAACAATGTTTGCTTATAAATAATGAGTAATATCTTTCATTTCAATCTAATCAGATGCCGCCTATGGCAACCAATACAACTATGTCTTAAAATGTAGTATTTTATGGTTCTTGAAATAAATTATGCAATTTCTCAGTAAATAAAGTAGATAAAATCAATTATCAAATGTGCTGGAGGTTAGCTTTCATTATTCACCCCCCCCCCAAAAAAAAATTAATCTGAAGTATTTTTCATTACTTTTAAGTGTATAAAAATGCTAGCATTGAATCCAGCCAAAATATTATTTGTATAAAATGAATTCTTATTACTATATGTATATGGTTTATATCATTCAAGGGAGAAACCAATATTCTTGCAGGGGGAAGATTGAAATTGGTGAACGATTAAGATTCCAATCAATCATAATCACTAATGGTTTATTTTAGAACCCCAACATGCATTGTTAAAGTGCGCCCTCTATCAGAACAAATTGTTGATTTTCTCTCCATTTGAAAAAATGTTTATGTTTAGGTGAGAAAAACACAATTTGTTTTTTGTTTTTTTTATATACATATTACTGAGTGCAACTAATTAGTGGAACAATGTTTTGATGTATTTTCATATTATAATTTGAAAAGAGCAATATCAATAAATTTATTATGTATTGTTTTTCCAATATCAAATGGTTATTACCACGAGCAAGATTATGTTGTACCAGAAAGTTGTCCCGTACGAAATAGTAAGAAACAACGCTTTGCATAGGGGATTGTTTTTAGAGCGCAACAGTTGTGTGCATCGTGTTCGATGCGATGTACACAACGCATATACATTTGTAAAAGACATCGTTTACACCCAATTTAAAAGTAGTGTGGGTCGGCTGGAGTTTAAAGGGCAGCAGTCGTCGCGCCGCGTTCTGATCGATATGGGTATACAACGCGTGTAAAATACATTGTTCATTTACATGAAATTCGAACATGCGCTGCGCGACGACCACTGCGCTTTAATAGCACGTAGCCTATAAATTTCGTCCTCCAGAGGGCAGTTCTATGTCGTAAATGAGTAACGAACGATTTCACAACAAAACACATCACAGAAGCGCTGTGTCATTAAAGAGTGTGACTAAATAATATATTTATTCAGTACCATAGGCTATAATGTACACACTTAAATGTAACAAAAATAAATAAATAGATCGTTTGACAAGAATAGCCAATGCTGTTACTTGTCTGAATATTACAAACTTATAGTTATGAGTACAAAATGATATTTACATTTCAAGTTAAATTTCCTTGCAACAAACTATGACGTTTTTGTAAAGAATAAAATACGTATTTGGCAAGATTTTGTATTGTATGTGTGTTTTCAGATTGCAGTAGCAAAATAAATTTCCATTCAAGCGCTGGGCAATAGTAAAACTTGTCTATAAAACGAGTTCTAATTTCCTCAAATTTGGGACATTGTAATAGAAAATGGAACTCGTGTGACTTTTATAGGGTATATTGGAATACATACAAAAATCGTCATCCGATTATATACAGTATACACGTTTTATAAATTTCAAGTGACGGCTGAAAACAACTTGACCAATCAATCACAGTGTATTTAATAGATCACCCTCACCTGTGAAACGATGAATAGATGGATGGAATGAGAGGAATATGCGTACCTGATTGCGTGTGGTTACTTTTTTAAATCAGTCATCGTCAATAATACAATCTCCTATCAGTGAAGTGCGCCACCATGCGATACGACGTAGCCAGGATTCGAAGTGTAAAAATGTATATTTCAGTCAGTTACTGCAGTGTCGAGTGACCAACTATAGTTGTTTGCGAATTGAAGTCCTGCAACACAAACCGCTTCAACCAACTTTTCACTAAATCCCAAATTAATCCGTTCAATTTGCGCACTTCAGCGACGGTTTCATGTCATCGCTAGATGGCGTAATTGTGATCAATATTCAAGACAAAAACTAAATTCACTCAATTGCAAAACAGAATCAAGTCATATACGAGTAACGTGGCCGTTGTCAAATTTGCATATGGCCGCCGAGAACTCGTGAGAGCCATGAGATTTGCTTCTGCCTCTCAAATGGCGGACATGATGACGGGAGGGCACCATATGAAAGAATGGAAAACCATGTCTTGTAGTCATCTCGCTCTCAACGAGATTTCAACGAGAGCCATTTACGTCTAAGGACTAATGAAACTACCTTCGGCAAATAAAAGAATGTTGACTTCTAACAAGTTTGGGGTCACCATTTTTCGAAAAACTTGTTGCCTGGTGACAGTGCAAAAAATATTTATAGTGACGTGACTGACCGGTCCTTTTTATTGCGTTGAATTCGTTCAACAGTCTAGGATTTAAAATGTTCAATACGGCTTTAATCAATTACCTCCAGGGTATATGATTCAATGCTGAATTTTCTAAAATACAGTACTGCATTTTAGAAAATTCAGCATTGAATGTATGTAGCAGTGACGAAAAGCTACGTGGAACATCCGTCATGTCAGGTGCAAAAGAAGTTACGTAGAAGGTCCGTGAACTTGCAAGCGAAGTCGATAAAGTTGCGTGCGATGTACAAAAGTTGCCTGCAAAGTATGTAAAGTTGCATGGAACGTCCGTCACCTTGCCGAGTAAAGTAAATAAAGTTGGGAAAAAAGTTCGGTAAACCTATGTGCGAAGTCGATAAAATTTCACGGAATGCCTCGAAAGCTGCTTGCAGAATCGGAAATTTTACGTTCAAAATAAGTGAAGTTACGTATAACGTCCATCAAGTTACGCAAAAGTTGCGTAGAGGTTCGTAAACTTGCATGCTGGATTGACACACAAAAGCTACATGCAAAAAACGTAGTAAAAGTTATAGCCTGACGAGCTGGCGTGAGTTGCGCCCTCCGCGGTACTCCAAACCCAACATACGTCAGATAGTGACAGCCATCAAAGAATAACCATTCACGGCAGAGTTTATTTGTATGTTGGCATAATGTGTGAGTAGTATCATCTTGCCAACGAGACATACACTATTCTGTCAGATGTTAGTGAGGTCTGATGACGGGCGAGGGCGTACTCATGCCTACATGTCGGGCTATAAAAGTAACATTGAGCATTGGACATGTTGGACTAGCAAACGAACTCGATAACGTTGCGTGCAAAGTGCGTAAGGTTGTACGCACAGGCAAAGTGGATAAAGTTACGGGGAACTTCCGTTATGTTATGTATAAAGTGGGCAAGGTTACGCAGAAGGCCCGTAAGCTTTCATACGAAGTCGATAAAGTGCGTAATGCTGCACACAAAAGCGGAAATGTTGCGTGTAAAGTCGAAATGCTTCATTCAAAGTAGGTAAAATTACGCAGATCGGTCGTCATGTTACGTGCATGATAGCCGGGAAAGTGGCGTAGACGGTCCGTAAACTTGCACGCGAAGTCAATAAAGTTAAGAGCCAAGTGCGCATTGGTACACGCAAAGGCGGGAAGGTTGCATGCAAAATAGATGAAGTTGAGAGGAACCGTGACGTCCGTCATATTAGGAGAAAGCTACATGCATAGTAAGTATGATTACATAGAACGTCCATTATGGTACGCACAAAATCCGGAATATTACGTAGAAAGTCCGTAAACGTGCTTGCGAAGTCGACATATGTCGAACAACGCCAAAGCTGCAAACAAAAGCGATCATGACGTTGCGTGCAAAATCAAAAAAACTACGTGCATAGTAAAGTCGGGAAAGTTCCGTAAACATGCATGCGATTCGATAAATTTAACAGCAAAGTGCGTAAAGTTGTACACAAAAGAGGAAAAGTATTTTACCATATGCTACTAACACAATGTTGAAATAAGATTGAATGTATTTTTTAATATGTGTCCAGTCCAGTATTATTAGTATTTCTACTTCGGGTGCATATTGGCTTCCAGTTTATTTGTGCTGCCCTCGGCGGCCGGTATTTGTTTGGAAAGCTCGCTTGAAAGCTCGCTTGAGTGGCACGGCGAGGAGCTGCTGTAAAGAAAGTGTACGTAAAGAAAGTGATACACGGCGCACATATCACACTCGTCGGGGTGACTGGTACGAAACGTGACTGATCAAAAATCCCCCTTTTGTGAATATATAACCAAATTTTGTGCAAAAAAAGTTTTATTTTGTTTTACTGATTTGATGAAAAATCACATCTGAAGGAAATCGGATACTTTATTGTAATAGTAAATAATTATTGGAATGACGTCAACCCGTAGACGCCTTGCTCATATAACCGTGGACGCGCACACTCGACACCGCGACACTTTCAAGAATTTGTTTATGTGCTTGCGTCACACATACGTGACCGAATACACGCGACGACATTGAGTTACAACCAAGTTGGGGAAAAATTCCAACTAGCTTTAAATTACGTGACCTCAAAGATAAAAATGCTGTTCACCATTCTTAGACACGTACTTGAACTTGGGACGCTCTTCATATATATAAATGTGTACACGTCAGTCATTTTGTTAGAATACTCTCTGTGATAGAACTGAATATTATTGAAAGTAATTGATTGAAATTGATACTTTTTCATACTATAGAACCTGCCGACCAGCAATTGCTTTTCACATACAATTATGCAAGAGATGAGAGCCTCTGAGAGTCTTTAAGAAGTTCGCGGCTTGTCGTCATAAACCCACAAGTAAATTATTCTAAACAATCTGTGTTTTACTCCACGTGGATCTCTGTTAGGACATCAAACAACTAATAACGGTCTGTGGGGATGACATCACCATGGTAACGATACACTACGTCAAACTGACCCGTGTAACATGACACAGCGTCTGAAAGATGCTTTTATGTTTAGATAAGAACACACAGTGGAATGTGGTATCTTCACTGGCCTCCACACAGGAACGAAACACTATTATTTCAGTTGTCAAGCAATTATCTACACAACATCTTACTTTAAATAAAACATATGAGGTTGAACAGTTGAACTGAGTAAGGGCTAGACCGCTGGAACACTTTCTGTCGCAGGGGTACAAAAAGTAGATTAAACTTTTCATGCAACCCATTGCATTATTTTTTTCTTCTCCGAGAACTACGTGCATTTTTATTTCAGTACTGAAGTGAATGTTCCGATTTAGAGAATGCTTTTTGTCGAATATTCCTAGCTGCACCCCGGTAGATTAATGGTCCAACCCTACGTAAAGCGTACACCTAACAGCGCGGCCCCGGGTACAACCACTCGGAGCCACGTTGATATGTATGTGTAATTCCGGTGGCAATATTTGGGGCCGCATGCAAACATTTGAACGAGCACATGAGACCAATGCCACTCTAGTTTTTAAACTTGTCAACAAGTTTCAGCAACCATTGTTTAAAGGGCGATGGTCGTGGCAGCGCATGTTCGAATTTCACGTAAACAAACAATGTATTTTACACGCGTTGTGTACGTCGCTGTGCGTCCCGTATCGAACAGGACGCGGCGCGACGACCGCCGCCCTTTGAAAAAGAAGATATCAATTCCCGGGACTGCACTGTGGAATCATGGGACATTATTTTCAATTCTTTCCCATTGCAATGTTGATCAATTGAGAAATCGCCGAAGGTATGTTTAAGGACATGTGGAATTAAATTAAGCAAAAAATTTGCAAACGTTTAACTTGTTTAAACAAATCACAGTATATTGAAAAAAAAAAATATCTTACGCTCGACGATTTTCGAAGAACGGCGCACAATTTTAAATGGACTGTCCCTTGTATTAACAAGCAACGCCTGGAAAACCATGAGCGATACTTTTTTAATTTAGATATAAATGTCGATGATAATAACATTTCGTGAATAAAACACGTACAAGCCACATACTTGTCATTCCGTGAAAGACCCTATATGGATTACATAAGTAATACACCTTGCTGTGAATATCTGACATAGTTGAGGGTTACAGTGAGTTTTATAGTTTAGGAAGTTGCCCTGTGACGAAGTCCTGGAATGGGACCTACTTCACCGCGAAAGACCTCGAATAGTTTGAACATTTGTCAAATCAATTTCGTGACTAATAGCCGTGATCGGGGAGGTGGTTCTTGGTTGTTTTGAAGAAAGCACAGTTATGTATCAAGCATTTTTAAACTTTGCGGGTGACTGTAGATTTTTTTCTCTCACGCAAACCATTTGTTTTTATATGTTCCGAATTGTTTTACCCGAAGGGGGCATTCGATCCGTTGAATGGGGGTGGGGAGTATAAGATTTGTTTAAAAAATGTTACAACGATATTTATTTCAACTTTTATACTCTCAGTGCGAGTTAATACGCAAGTTTGCAATAATAAGGAAAACTCAACTCTGTGGAAAACATGAAGTAATTTACATTGTAATCCAATGATAAACAAGTTTGATCTATTGCCATTTTAGGAATCAATTATTACATAACAATAGCAATCGTTAAACATTCTCAATAGTTCGTGGCTACAATACGTACTCGTCTTATAACTATTTTGTTTTCAACATAAGTTATTGATTACAGGACTAAACTTTTAGATGTAAGAAAAGTAGTTCGGTGATCATATTTTGTTTTATCAACATTAAACAATGAGCACATATTACAAAAATTCGATGCACTGTGGGTGATAACAAAAACCATTTTAAATTATGTTATTTAGACTACCGGTATCAGTCTTTACATTAAAGGGCGGTGGTCGTCGTGCCGCGCTTGTGCGACATTTTTGTTGATAAACATTGATTATTCCACGATTAATGCGCTCTTCGTATTAAATCACAAATACGAGTTTTGACCTGGACGCGACTTTGCTCTAATTACCGCCGGTGACTCTTTCGACACCTTCTAATCACCAAACAAATTATCTAATTAAAGCTTCGTGACGTCTCAGTCAGTCAAAGTCGCCATATTTGTTTATATGACACATATCTTTAAGTATGGCGCGACGACTACCGTCCTTTAAACAGTCTTTAAATGTGTATTTAATTATTCTTGTTATGTCCCCATCCTTCTAAAACACCCCTTAGTTTTCAAATGAGTTGCCCCTTATTCTCCGCACATATTGACTTGACTAGATGAAAATCTGTGGCTGAAAAAACAATACCACTGACAATAATAAACAACACTATGATAAAAGGTCCATTAGTAACCAGCAGGGCAAAAGCTTTATGCAAATGACTCCGGTTTAAGTCCAACTACCCCTGCTGGTAACACAACTTCACTGTATGTATTTTCACTAAGATGTTTGGTTATTATGAAGCAGTAACCAACACTGAAAAATTCACCTCTGTGGATATTGAATGGAATGACAGTCTTCCCAATACTATCGGCACAACAAAACCAATCCTTTCATTTTTATTAGAATTGATACATTTCACAATTCAAACTGAAAGAGAGGAATAGAAACATTTCAAAATACGTCATTTCGAACTGCCCTAGTTGATTAAAAAAATAAAGGGAATGGGTTTGTTGTGTCGATATTACAAGTTACACATAGATGGATCGTTACCTAATTGTTGTTAATTATTCCGCATCAAACCACAGCACCATTTGTAGGATGTTTTTTAATCAAAAATTGTTAAACAATTACATTATCTCAATCGAGCCAGATCTCTCAAAATGATGTCTTTCAGACACAGGAACATATATAATTCATCCTAAAAGAAATGGTGGATTGTGGGTAAACTGCTTAAATTCCAATTATCCCATGGGGATGAGGGTCCAAGCATTTCAGTTGATGCTGAAATGTCAACGGAGGTCAGTTTTCACACACTAGTATTAATCACTGGAAGAGGTGATGCATTTTGTCATATAGTACCATGTGCACTATGTGGCAACGACTCAATGTGATTTGAAAAATGGCCAACTTCAACCAAAGCACAGGATGGATATATCTAATCATGCATACATATTCAAAATTCACATACTAAGGGCCGGTACATCTGAACCACAGGAAGTAAAGTAATCTGTGTTTATGGATCGTTTAAATTCAGCATGCATGTAAGGGACGTCAAAAGATCAATGTCGGATAAAAAACTTAATTCCTTTAGTTTTTTTCCAACCCCCCTAACCCCTACTGAAACTTAATTGATAAATATTGGTTCACCATTAAATACAAATTATTAATAGGACAGTAGTATTGCATAGCAGTTGGTTGTCGGGTGGGTGTAAAAAGACTTTACAAATGCACCTCATTTGACGCACATATTTACACTCGGACCAAACCATTTTCTCGTCTTGGATGTATTTTTTTCATTTTCTGTTATTTCTGTCCATGATTGGATAGAAAAAAAACGAACTACAGATACTCCAAGATTTTTTTTTACTTCATTAAAAAATAAAATCGTTTTTGTAGGATAGAAACTTTTTGAGGTCAAAACCCCCCACCCCAAACTAAAGCAAATAAGTTTTTTTATCTGACATCGATCTGTTGACGTCGTCCCTAATTCAAGCAACTAATCAAATATAATGTCAATAGCCAACTGTGATTGCATTCATTGGCAGTAGAAGCTATGTCTTTAATTGTACAGATCTGCTAGATCTTGGAAATCAAATATATTTTTTTATTTATTTTGGAGACCAACAGAAGAATTTAGTCCCATTTACAGATTATATTAGAGTTCTAGTTATCATGCTACCCATTGTAACAAGTACATTGATTTTATTTACATTCATCGAAGGACAGGAACAGTTTTAAGACTAGGGAAAGCATGTATTGCTATTTTAGAAGTGTGATAATATTCAATGCAGACACAGTGTTTTTTCTAAGACTACAGCTGTCACCATTGGTGGAAGTGTGGTAATAAGAATTGAAAATGACATTACCTAATGTAAAATACTTTATTTTAGCTGGAATTACTTTTCACTTAAATGACTTTTTTGGTTCATTCGGTGGATTTTATTTTCACTGAATCATCCCTTCAGCAAAGACTAGGGAATTCAATATCACCATGGTAATATTCATTGGAGATAGCACTATACATCAAATTCACATGTGGTATTTAAACATAGTTGCGGAACTTGGTAAATATTTACCTGTTTACTGCCCATAACAAAAACACTGGCTTTGATCGGATGACATTTCCTAAACACACTAAATCATGATTCAAGATTTGAACAGAATGTACTGTAAAGGCTGGGCAACACAAGACAATTCATGAAGAAATGCATGAAACAACGCATGTGTTGCTTTGTGTATATGATGTAATCGCTCCAAGCAAAATCACTGGAAAAACAATTGTGATGGTTTTTCAGGTATCCATTCACATGTCACCAGTTGTCGCATGTTATATACTGCGAAATTAGAAGCCGTATCCATTCGTTTTGAGCAAGTGAGAACCAAAAAAAATCACTGATTCTCATATGTGTAGTTGTTATATAAGAAGCAACATCCCTTCTATTTCTAATATAGATTTTACAGTAATTGTTGCTGCATTGCCTCAACAATAACCTCATGGGAAACGGCCTTTAACACTGAACATGCTCACCACCGTACCTTGCTGAATACCAATACATAACTGTCAGCAGAGGGTAGCAAACTCATCCACATCAAATTAACACACCAACAAATGTTTTCTTGTGTTACCAACATTAACATATTTATTGATAAAAGCCTCTGGCACATGATGGATAGTTTAAAAACTCAAATCCACTCAACATATTCTAACAGCCCTGCTTAGCATCATAAAGATATCCACTGTTCTTAGCTTACAGTGCAGTCTATGTCAAAACACCTTGAGGAACTACAATAGAATAATGTGTGCTGGAAATAATAAAAAGTCTAACAAAACAAAAATATATATAGATAAGAAACACTGCAAACAAACCTCCATACTGGCAAAAAACTGGATCTAAACATCAGAAATACAAAAAAAAAAAAAATCTGGACCCAGTAATTATGCCAAAAAATGATAAAATTCACATCCAAAATATACTACTATTAAAATACCTTTTTTTTAAATTTCAGAAAATTCACAATAATTATTAGAAGGCCTACAATTATATTCTTGTCTATGGGTCTGAGTGAGAATTAAGCATGAAGCCACAGAAGGTGATATCGAGAATGGAGTGAAGATTAATCTACCTCACCTTGTCCACCAAGTTAGGGGGTACTATGAATCAAGTTGCCCTGATATTGTATAATTATACTTTAAGTTTGCTTGCACTATTGTTGATTTCCAACTGAACTTGATCTGCGATTTTTTACATAGTTAGGGGCCATAGCAATTATTATGCTAGGGGACCCTATACCAATTCATTATTTTTTTGTAAATAACAATCGAATACACCTTCTGAGGCACACACTTCTCCCATATAAAGTGCTCTCCTAATAGTAATATTTATCACAAACGTTCAATAGTTGAGCTCCTCTCAAACCACACAGGAGATGCCTTGAACCACACTCATACAAACAGTACACAAGAAAACAATATTAGAAACTAGAGGCAAATAAAAACAATGATTATATAAGTATTCTCATTTCATCAATATGTGTACTCCTTCAATCATTACTCAGTTTCCATCGGATTTTCCGAAATATATAGAAATACCAGACACCTGGAAATATCATGTTTATAACATCGTACAAGACATTCTCTTAAAGAAGGCAAATATTATATAAACTCAACATGTGAAGAGAAATCATCACAGATAAAATAAACAATTCCAAGAAACCCATCATGATACAGAAAAATTTAGTTTGAAGATAAATGTTCAAACTTCTATTAATGGATTATTAACACAACAATTTTATAAGCAAATATAGAGCTAAATACACACATGATTTATCAGTTTAAAAAAAATAACATTTAAAATCTTGGATGGTGAAGTAATTTTCCCAATAAGAACACTATAACCATGGAATTGTCATGCACCACAAATAATTTATCAATCTTTCAAACATGACAACTCAGTTTTATAAAGACAAATCTTTTTGGTCATTGGTTGAGGGCAACGGTTTGTGAAAAAAATTAATTATTATGCTTGTTTCGAACAATGAGCAAAAAATTATTATGCTTTTTCAACCGGAATGTATAAACAAGATGTGTTCTTTATTTGGGGCACCTAATATAGACATTGTAACCTTTTGCAGCCCACTCACTCTCAAAATAATATGTAAATGTACAACCTGAACTTGATTTTCATATATTGCGGAGACGCCAATGGTGTTAGAAATTTCAGGATAATGGTATGGCTCACTCATTCATGATTTGGAAACATAAAGTCATAAATTTATTATTATTGTATTAGTAACTTATCAAGACGTAATGAAATATTGAACCTTGTTAATCTTTGGTTTGCAAGGTGTTACACAATGTAATTCCCAAGCGTTGACAGCCACTTATATTAATGTAGCTAATGTCCACACATCATTAAGTCTCAAAGCCGTTAGGGTAGCAGTGTCCAAAATTCATCTAAACAAAGTATTTTAAAAGTATTGTATACGTCGCATGGGACTCGTATTGAACACAATGTAACACAGTGACTTTGGAGCTTCAAGGATGGATGCTTCTTTTGAGAAGGGGGAGGGGGGTTATAAATTTTTTTTTGAAGCAACTACCAACTGCACTATCAGTGTATCTCACAATCCTTTTTATTAAATGGGCCCCTCTATCAATCGGATTTTATTTTTAATTCAACTACCTGACAGGAAATGACCACATGCTATCAACCCACCTTGATGTTTCTGCTTGATGATGGAAAATAGTGATTTAGTTTTTATTTTCAGATTTTGTGTTGAAATTAAAATTCCACTAAAAATCCATGACTGTAAAGTACTGTAAAATACTTTATTTTCACTTGGAATTAATTTTTGCTATTTCCGCTGGAGGAATGATTCAGTGAAAATAAAATCCAGCGAATATACTTTTTTTATATATATTTTACATTCAACTCATCAAGAATCAGTGAAAATAAAATCCACACAAAACACCCAAAAATTCTTTTCAGCGAAAATTAATTCCAGCTAAAATAAAGTATTTCACAGTACTCTATTTCAGCCCAAATATTATTTCAGTGATAATTAAATTAAGTAGTTTACAGTATAACATTTCAACCTCCCATTAAATAAAATCTTAGTTCATCCTCCTGCCAAAATAATTATTTTGTCATGGTCCAATTAATATAAGGAGTATGGTAACAGAAAAACTTAACCTGTTGAGAGAAATGTTCTGATT
This sequence comes from Saccoglossus kowalevskii, assembly GCF_978046115.1. NCBI lineage: Eukaryota > Metazoa > Hemichordata > Enteropneusta > Harrimaniidae > Saccoglossus > Saccoglossus kowalevskii. Next base: position 9,821,429 of record NC_140659.1, read on the forward strand.
GTCATTTGTTACGCATAACAACGATTCATCCGACTGTTTTAAAGCGAGCTTGGGCCCTTCTGATTATTCTTCGTCGACAGAAGTGCAGATATTAGTGAAATGAGAATGGTGATTGTTTCTTTCGGTCGTCTTTTTTGATTTACTGTACTCGACGACAGTAGTAACCCAGTGCTTTGCACTTTTCACATAGATGTTGGGGGTGTTCTTTACTTTGGTCAGAGACATCAAGTCCATCAGGCTTCTCAAGAGGGCGCTGTTCAATCAAAGAATATTGATCAGTGAGTAAAGCAATAGCAATAACATTGAAACAATGTTGCAAACAATTCTGGTTTACTGAGTTGATGGTATCCATTGAGTACTATAAAATTAGTAGAGCCATGAGCAGTTGATTACAAAACTCATCATTAATTTGTCTATATTAATAATTATTTTAAACTGTGATATCTTTTCTTTCTGATATGTATATAAGCAATAAACAATATTACACAAAACAAAGGTGTTTTCACCCCATGACATGGGTATCTACTGTAATATATTTGTTTTTTTATAGTACTGGTATATGAATCCATGATATTTGGAAGAATGAGCACTATGAGAACAACTCTCATGGCCGTCTTGTTTACACAAGATCTCACACAAGATTTTGGCAGCTATAGATTTATTAGAATTGTTTGATATTGAACTATGATACTTAATAATACTGAGGGAGTGAGACTAGGACCAGAACATGTAATAAATAAATCAAGTTATGTACCATATTTACCTGCTTATGAGGATAGACATTAATATGACACTTGATACATTCCTGTCCCATATTAGCCCAGCTGTTACCGCTCATCCACTTGCGCTTGCACTTGGGACATTTGTATTCACCAAAACATCGTTTCTTTCCTTGGTATGGAGTTAATCCTTCTCCCTTTGGTCTGGCCTGAAATTGGATGCAAACAAACAATAATATTTACATAAATTCATAATAATACTACCGTAAAATCTGTATTAGAAGCCACATCAATAATAGAAGTCGCACCCATTATTTTTGAATAATTGAGAATCAAAAATTCATCATTTCTCATATGTGTAGATGCTCTAATAGAAGCTGCAGTTTCTAATACAGATTTGACAGTATTCAAGAATTTGGTGTCAATTGAGTTTCTGTAACTAAATTCTAAGGTGAGGCACTGGGTATACCACATAAATTGAATCCATTTAGTAGCCAAAAATGTTCATGGGTGTATATGGCATTGAGAGTGAATTAATGATTTTTTATATTTTTTTTTATTAGGAAGACCAGTGGAAAGTACTGTAAAATCTGTATTATGAGTTGCATTCTATTTGGGAATAGAAGTTGCACCTATTCTTTTTGAACAATTAAAGACCCAAAATTCATATGTGTAGATGCTCTAATAGAAGCCGCATACCTCAATTCTGTTGAATTGTATCATTTTAATAGAAGCTATTGTAAAATTAAAATATTTTAGCTGGACTTAATTTTCACTGAAAGAACTTTCTAGAATTTATATGGAATATATATATTTGTATGAAATTTATTTTTATTGATTGTTTGATGAGTTGAATGTAAAATATCAGGAAAAAGGTATAATACAGATTTTACACTAGTTTAACTTACAAGGTGCTATTGCAGACGATTCTGGTTGCAACAAGGTTACTAAGAACAAGAATATCTAACCACTTTAAAATGCCTATATATAATTATGAAAGTCACTATCATATACTGAATGAAGAGCCACAGTCACTGCATGTTTTTATCCTATAAAATTTTAACTGGATACATAAAATTTTAGGAAACTTTGTCTTACTCAATATCAACACCCTTCCCATTTCTTTCTTGACACATCCTGTACACTCCTATTATAGAATAATTTATATGTGCTTTCTCTGAGACTCAACATATCATGGTGCTGTGGGTCTGCTTTAATATGAGCTAGTTTAAAATCAAATCCCACGACTTCCAGGTCACTGACACTACGGTACTGGCATTGCACTAAACCAATCAAATTGCCTGACTTCCAGATCATTGACACTGCTAGCATTGCACTCAACTCAACTAATCAAATTGCAAGATTTCCAGATTATTGACACTGCTGGCATTGCACTCAACCAATCCAATTGCCTGACTTTCAAATCATTGACACTACTGGCATTGCACTCAACCAATCAAATTGACTGACTTTCAAATCATTGACACTACTGGCATTACACTCACCTCAACTAATCAAATTGCAAGATTTCCAGAATATTGACACTGCTGGCATTGCACTCAACCAATCAAATTGCAAGATTTCCAGATCATTGACACTGCTGGCATTGCACTCAACCAATCAAATTGCCTGACTTTCAAATCATTGACACTACTGGCATTGCACTGAATCAATCAAATTGCCTGACTTCCAGATCATTGACACTACTGGCATTGCACTGAATCAATCAAATTGCCTGACTTCCAGATCATTGACACTACTGGCATTGCACTGAACCAATCAAATTACATATCTTCCACTTGACAATACTGGCATTGCACTCAACCAATCAAATTGCCTGACTTTCAAATCATTGACACTACTGGCATTGCACTGAATCAATCAAATTGCCTGACTTCCAGATCATTGACACTGCTGGCATTGCACTGAACTAATCAAATTGCATATCTTCCAGATCATTAACACTACTGGCATTGCACTGAACCAATCAAATTGCCTGACTTCCAGATCATTGACACTACCAGCATTACACTGAACCAATCAAATTGCCTGACTTCCAGATCATTGACACTACTGGCATTGCACTGAACCAATCAAATTGCATATCTTCCACTTGACAATACTGGCATTGCATTCAACATATCAAATCAACTAGAGGTTTGAAGGGCAACGATTCTAAGCTACCACTATTACTGCATGCATCTACCAAGTGTTAGCCAAACCCATATAATGATGAGAGGAATGCATCACATGAAACTTGTCTAATCAATGATTCCCATACTAATGATCTATCTGATACCATATTCTTAATTCCCTCCATTAAAATGAAAAACGAGATGTAATTAAAGACTTTTCAGAAGAACAACTAAGATATGGCCACTTTGTTACGCCTAGTTGTCATGACAACTACACTAACTACTACAAGCTTGAGCAATTATACAGTTAATTTACCATCCAGCTATGTTGCCTCCCAGCTAGTCAATATCAGCAACAGAAAAACACGACTCCAATCAACATGCAAGTGTTTTTTTGTATTTTTAACAGTTTTGTTTTGATTTTGATTTTTTATGAAAATCAAATTATTTGTTCATTTTCTCTATAAATTCCAACAAAAAACCTAACCAATAGTTGTGACATACTTGATGACTCAAAACATAAATAGGGGAGGGTGGGGGGCTTCCTACTTACTCCCTAACAAATGAATCTTGGTTATTGCTACCTGATTTCTCTTATGGAGTGATTATTATATGAAAGTAAACAAATGTGCAACACAGTGTTTACTTACTGTTGTTGTAAAATACTTTTAGCTAGATTAAATTTTGTATAAAGTGTATTTTCACTGATATTTGTTGAGGTTTAATGTAAAATGTTATGGGAAGGTATTTTCCTTGATCCATCTGTTCATCAAAAATAACTTAATTCAAAGTAATTCACATAATGCCATATTTTATTTTTTTTCATATAACTTCTTTGCGTGACATTATTTTCTATTGGTTTGATAAAAAATGTTGAGAAAATTTCATGATAATAGACTCAGAAATTGATGTCGAGATCTCATTTAAAGTGAGACACAAACTTGTAAATTTCCCTTAAATAGTTTAAATAGTGTTACATACTCTTCTGTAATAACATTCACTGTTACTTGGAACACAAGCTGGGATGTGATGATTGGAGAAAATGGAATACTACTAGTATTTGAGTGCCAAAAAAAACAAGCTTTGTGGCTCTCACTTTCTCTCTCTCACCAAAAGATATTTTGTCTTTCACTCATGAAGGTATAAACAGAAGGAGGTACAACTGGCTTAAGCCTATTAAATTTCCTTTGATACTAGTAATCCTCTTATTTTGTCTGTTTAAACACTTATGTATTAGTTTAAATTGAAGCCTTCTTTACAATGGTGTTAAAACTATGTCCCTCCAGAATACTCTGCGCATGCAGTAGATGATGGAAACTGTTTTCAATTTTTTTTTTTGTCAACCATTATCCAGACGTCGTGATTTTGTGAAAAATATATCCTCTTCAACCATGACTTCTTCAATTTCATTTACTTCCGCTGAATTGAAGCAATTATTAACTTCATCTTCTTGAACACGTACACAACTTTCCAGCGACAATGACCTTTTGCCCGACGTTTTTTGAATATTCTTAAAGGCTCCTGAAGTACGTCCGTAATACTGACATCGGAAATATCTGCAGTTCCATTAAAATATGGTCAGTGTATCATGATTGAAAGTCATTGAAAGGTTTGTTTAAGGGGTTGCAGCTGATTGGTACAACAGGCCGGAACAAACACAGTTGTTGTTGTCGTGTAGTTTTTCCAAAAAATCTTCGATTCAATGTGCTCTGAATACATCAAATATTGCCAGGGCTTTTTGTTTATTGGGTAACCACAGATTCTGGTGAAATGGCTGTCGTGCTGAGTGTGAACTACAGTAATAATAGCAATAATCCTCAGACGTGTGTTGGCTAGTGGAAGTGTAACACCCGTTTTAACGTGTGAATTAGTAACAGACATTGAATAATAAATGCTCTTTGTTCTTATTTGTTAAGATTCTATTTTAAATTCATTGACAATCACGTGCAAATGAAAGGTCAAAGTTGAAATAATTCGTCTGCAAGTAGAATACAAATAATAAGATGCGCAAATTAGACGAAAATTGCTTTCATGTAAAAAATTCATTGCAGTAAAAATTTCCCATCCTACAGTATGTTAATTTGCCTTATCTGTAGACAATTTGTTGTGCTGCTAGATTAACAAGCAAACATTATAATCACTGAGTAAACGACGGAAATGAACATGGAACATTTGATCTTAAGGATGCTGTATACCTTTTTTTGCTTTGAAACCCAAAATTCTACTTTTTTGTATTTTTCAATGCTGGACTACAAGGAGCAAACACTCAGTAGGAAAAAAAATGAATTGAATGGTTTTATAAGGTGTAAAAAACAATTTTTGTTAATTAAAAACAAAAGCACATGTCATTGTTTTGAAAGCTATGTTTTAATTAATCAGCCAAAGACATAATAGACAGATAATTTGCATAATAGTCGCCACCCATGGCAAATATAAACAGTCTCTTGCATTCAGTACAAGCTCAGACTAGTAATACGAGTACATTTTTGTATTAGTAGTCCGAGGTACAAGTTACACGCACTCCATTTACGATCGTCCACAAATTTAATTTCGGTGAATTTCTCGCTCTTCAAGCAGTCGACTATGAAACCGTCTTGGGGTTGACTATGACAGTGATGAAAGAAAATGAATGCAAGGAAATTTTGAGAAGAACGTCAACAGTATGTAAAGCGATTATTATGAAAATTTAATCATGGAAGGTACCTTCCACGATTTAATTGATCAGACCATGGAGGTATAAACAGAAGGTAGAAAATTTGAGCACATGGCAGACTTAGTTTTCGTGACCAAATTACGTGTCATGGACTCCGACCACAATGAGTCGGAAGTGAAACACTTGGGCCCGGACTTGGCTACACCATGGCTACACGTAAAGCCTGAGACAAGCAGCTGTAAAAGCGTGTGTGTGAGCATCCTTGTTTTACCTGTTTTATTTTTCTTTATCTTCACATTCTCAATAAATAATTTGACGAATTCAATGAAGTTAGATTTGTTATACATGATATAGAAAGTGAACTGAATGTAAGATACCAGCAGTAGTAGTCCCCGCCAGCAGTTGTTCCGGTAATACGTATTACGTATTGAAGATGGAAAAAGAATCATCAAACTAATTTTGTCAACAGTTTTGGGAACTAAAAAACGGAAAACACGATTTATGGCGAACAGGTTATTTTACAAATCAACAAAATAATAACGGAGCAAACAAACTGAAAATTCACCGCCCGATCGACAGACAACTTTAAACCTAAGCGATCGCATCTCCCGATTCAGTTTAGCACTTGCTGTGACTTCTATCCCCCTCATTGCCATTCAAATCAGATAATACAGATATTTGTTGAGACATCTCGCGCAGTAAAACAAAAATCTTGGAAAGAAAACTACATGTAGTTGACTCTGGTTGTGCGTTCAGCCACAGTTATTGCTTCAGCAGCTGAGCAAGAGAATGACCTTCCATGGAGGGCAATGTATGGTAATGAGTCTTCCAGAAAAGGAGTGTCTCCTCCTACAACATATTAATGAATATGTAAATCATGACGTCATTTTGGCACGGCTTTGTCATGCCGTGAAACAGTGTTTCCTATTGGATTCGGGAGCATAATTTCGTACTTTATAACCAATTGCGACCACGCATATCCACACATTTGTGTGATTATGACAGACAGATACCATGACTATTCTTCATGAGTTTGTTTTGATCCATGGGACAAACGGATTTTGAGTTAGCCGACGATACGTTGCTGCTAAGTTGTTTTTGCCGTTTTCTCGGTGAAAGAAAACAGCGATTCACCGCAACTGCAGGCCTTTGAACTCCAGTTTTAGTGGACGCATTATACTAATTTTTCGCACAGACACTCTTCGATATGTTCCCTCTCAAGCCGCGCTGGGATTTTTCTATTTTCCTATTTGTTTAGAAATTACGTTCTAATTTCTGAATACCGGAAAGAACCAGATCGCATTGTTTTTTCAAGATAGCTAAATTATTATTTCTTCTCCAACTATCATGTCGATACATATCTCAATTAACGTGGAATGGTGGTGAGCGTCGTTTTGTTGCCAATGTTCCACTAAATTTCTTTATTCATTGGTTCAATTATTTTTTTACTGAAAATGGCTTTCTGTGTTTACACAGAGATCACGTGACTATACACGTCCATACACACACTATCTTGTTGATTTCATATCCAGTGTGAAATAAGCTTTCCATCAATATATAGCTTTGTGTGGTTCAGTAAATATTTAATATGAAAATATCAGTTTAGAAAATCAATACCAAAAACGTGTACAGCATCCTTAAACCAGTTGTAACTCCTTCTGTTTATACCTCCATAAGACTTTGAAAGAACAAAATACAGTTTAACTTGTCATGTGTTAAAAAGAAGAGATGCAATAAAGAGAACAGAAACATAATCTATTACTGTTATACTAACAGTAGATAGCCAATGGATGTAATTCAACCCATCTGACCTTTCTCACCCACCACAACAACCATAAATTGCAACTGCACCCAAAAGTAGAACAAACACAATGTTGCCCAAGGTTACATTACATTATTTTGAAATATTAAAATAAATAAAGTTAAATCTAAATAACCAAAATATATTTAACTTTATAAATCTTTTATATTCTGGTTATAACATTTAGCTAGTTTACATTTTAACAAAGTTGCTGCTGAAGTAATAAAGGCGCTGTTTCTTGTTAACCTTTATTCTGCCAGCCCCATGCACTTTTACATTGACTTGACCAGATAAGGGTTAAAAGGTCAGTTACACTTGGGTATATTTTTATGAGGGATAAGAACCTCCAGTACTATCAAAATGAAATGTGTGGAACAATTATAGGATGTAAATTTGAATGGAAAAAAAAAAAAAAGCTAAGCCACGCATTACAGATTATATTACAGATATTTATCAGGGCTCTTTACAAAAGTAATTTTTATAAAAGGTGTGAGAGGCATTTGACATCAGTTTTGTCATATTTTTCAATCCAAGTATTACTTTAAATGTAGTTATTTTCACTGATGATTATAATTTGCAAACTTAAAACCTAGTGAATAGTTCAAAACAATAAATGTCAGTGAAAATAAATGTTTTCACAGTACTGTGTTAAAGTAACCCTTGTCACAATGGTACCATGGGGTAACATATAAAGATGCAAACAGCATATAGTTAGATAAAAAATGCTTTTTTGTAAAATAAATTCCAGCTATAGGTAATTTGACTCAGTATTACTCAGGAAAACTTCGAAAATTCATTGTTTAAACAGCGTTATGTGAGTAGACAATGAGACACTGCAGCTTTACAGCGGTTCTGAGGACGTCTTGCAACTTTGCAAAACACTTGGCTTTTGCTTTGTTCTAGACTTGATGGTAGCGTAATATGTGAATTTCACTATTTTCCAGGGACTGTCAACATGATGATTTGCTAATTTAGTGAACGTATTCAATAATTATCCGTCATTTCATGAGTATACACAATCATACTTGATTTAAGAAATACTAAAACAAATAATCAAAATAACCTATTCATGTATTCTAAAGACTGTGCTTTACACTTGTCTAGTATAATAACAGAATGATCTGAGCTGTGCGCCTATCAATGGGCTGTCAAGTCTAGATTGGATAAAAACCAAATGCTAACTCAGATTGTTCATATAATTCTTAGAACTGCTGTAATTTCCCCCGAGTAACACAATTGTGCATTGTTTTCTACTTCCTGTTCTGGTTCTGTTTTGGGTTTTGAGATACATTTAACAGATTCAGACAGCAACATTGAGAGAAGTCAAACAAATCACCCACTCATTTAGGGCCTCAATTTTAAAAACTGTATAATTATCTTTTAATGTATAAGTAGATTGTAGTTAATCTGATCAATAAACTTTCCTGCACAAGTGATAACATTTTGTAAATAGAAGGAAATTGAATTAAGAAAACACTATACTCCACAAAACATGTATGATACTTCCGTTATTAGAATCACAGTAAAATATTGTAAAGCGTGACCATGTATTTTTTTTTTTGCTATCAGGTAATTATAAATTCAAAATGGCTGCCAAACACACATTATTTTGTCAGTAATGCGACATTCACCAGGTGTATTTCACAAAATTTTTCATTCTGAGCAATTACAGAAGTTACTGTAAAATGATTATTTTTCACTGATTTAACATTTCAGGCATATTCAGTGGGTTTTAAATTCACGGTTTTATCATTTAGATAATGTGTTTCATGCTGAATTTTACAAATTCACTGGGTTTTAATTTAGCGCATTTTCCAGTCAGCGAAATGAGCAAAATTAAAACCCAGTGAATATTTTTCAACTAGAGCCTAGACATGCTACTAATATTTTGTTTATTAACCAATTAAATGAAGTACAATTTATTGCAGTGTAATGAATAATAGAGTGGTTTCACTTTTGTTCATGTGGCAATTATTAGTTGATGTAGTGTGTGGGTAAAAACTCATAACTTTTATCCATTTCTAGAAAATTAGCATATTTTATATATATCAGCCAATCAACATCACTCACTGATATCAAAAGCAAAATCCAGACTGTAATGAAGAGGGCATGCAGTAGTCCAGTTTCCAGACTAATAATAGAGCAAACTGCACTGTACTAATTGTATAACAGGTCTGGCTATGATCAATTTCTTGGAACCACCCAGTAAAAAAAGATAAATCCAGCCAAGCAAACCTTAGGATAATGACAACCCTGCAGTGTGATTAGATATAGTCCCAGCAATTAGGTACAGGATGTTTTTATTAAAAACAAGTAATTAAATTCTTTCTTGATTTGTGTAAGCCTATATAGTTTTATAAATTCCAATGAGTCAGTCTAGCACAGAAAGCAATTTTCCACCTATTCTGAAGATCTTTGAAAATTAGATAATTGCTATGTTTATTGTTTGTTACTGTGAAATACCTTATTATAGCTGGAATTAATTTTCCCTGAAATAACTTTTTTTGAGTGTTTTGTATGGAATTTAATTTACAGTAACTAAAATCCAAGTGAGGTCTACCCAAGGTACATATACACTAACTATCAAAGCAACCAGGTTTGTAATTTTCAAGAGGAAGTAAAAAGTTTACGTGGACGATGGACAATCACTCATATGATAAGTTCCGCTCAACAAAGACAGAGGAGCTAATAAAGCTGCAAAATAGAAAAAAAATCGATAAACTAATACCAAATAGTACATAAAAGTAAGTTGTATGTAAATTATTTATATGCACTCATCTGTCAGAGAGCAAATACCATACTAGTATAATTAAAACCAATATTTCAACAATCAAAACAGGACGACGAAGCTGAAACATCCAAGAACCAACACATACCAAAAATTATATCTCAAAAGTGAATATTCTAGGTGTATTTTAAGTCTGACCGGCTGAAAGTGGGAAATTATTAGTACTGTAAAATCTGTATAAGAAGTCGCATTCCTAATAGAAGCCGCAACCATTCTTTGAGACCACAAAAATCACCATTTCTCATATGTGTAAATGCTCTTATGGAAGAGCATCCCCTCTGTTGCATTGTACCATTTTAATAAACAAGCAGCCTATCGGCTGAGATAGCTCCGCAATGCACATTTCAATTAAAGAACTGAAGACATCATTAGAAAATGAACAATATGAATAGTATCAAAGCAATCGGACTTACAGTTTTTAACAAGAAGTCAAAATATCACTTTTTACCAAAAATTACAAAAAATATTCACCAAAATAAATTAATTAGAGAATTGAAGATATCATCACAAAATGGACAAATCTGAGAGAGGTCCACATGTAGTACCTATATATGTAATATCAAAGCAATTGGACTTGCAGTTTTTAACAAGAAGTCAAAAATATCACTTTTTACCAAAAATATTCACCAAAATTAGAGAACTGAAGATATCATCACAAAATGAGCAAATCTGAGAAAGGTCTACATGTAGTATCTATATATGTAATATCAAAGCAATTGAACTATTGGTTTTTAACAAGAAGTCGAAAATATCACTTTTTATCAAAAATAACAAAAATATTCACCAAAATTAGAGAATTGAAGATATCATCATGAAATGAACAAATCTGAGAGAGGTTCACATGTAGTACCTATATATGTAGTATCAAAGCAATTGCACTTGCGGTTTTTAACAAGAAGTCGAAAATATCACTTTTTACCAAAAATGACAAAAATATTCACCAAAATTAGAGAATTAAAGATATCATTACAAAATGAACAAATCTGAGAGAGGTCCACATGTAGTACCTATATATGTAATATCAAAGCAATTGCACTTGCGGTTTTTAACAAGAAGTCGAAAATATTACTTTTTACCAAAAATTACAAAAATATTCACCAAAATTAGAGAATTGAAGATATCAACATGAAATGAACAAACTTAAGAGAGGTCTACCCAAGGTACATATACACCAAGTATCAAAGCATTCAGGCTTGTAGTTTTCAAGAAGAAGTCGAAAAAGTAAAACATTGACACGGACGACGACGATGGACAATCACTCATATGATAAGCTCCGCTCGACAAAGTCAACAGCGGAGCTAAAAACGCGGCTTTTAATATTGATTTTAAAGTACTCTAAATATCCAAACATATTTTAGTATATAAGGTGATAATAGAATTTGCTGAACAATTTAGGTTGGATTTGTATATGCTTCACAAGTTTAGCCTGTACCAACTGCTGTCCCTCCCCCTCCCATTAAAGCATTTGTTTTCACTGGTATTTCATTTCACTATATGTATTTTGATATTTGATCATGTTCACTTGGATTTAAATGAGCTGATTTTTTCAGTGATTCAGACAATTTTATCACTCATCAGCAAATATAGTGAGCTATGAATATTTAATATTTACAGTAATGTACCTCATTAACAACTCCCAGAAGAAGAAGAAAACTCAACCAAACAGCTGTTTTAATGGAGGCATTTGTTTCACAGCTGGTCAGTACGTTTTTTAATCACCAAATCTCCACAGGTCAACTAGTTTGTTTGAATTACGTCATTAGGCTTGCACTAATACATCCCATCTGGTTTATTTAATTCAAAACTTAATGGAGGAGAAAAATTATCTTATGTTTTTTTTTGAGTGGAGGTAAACACACCACTGCCAATAGTTGAGCCTGGGGTACAACAAGGGGGTTTCTAAAAATGCTGACAAAACAAGGGTCAAAGGGGAGTCTGTTTTTGTAGAGATCCTTCTATGGAAATATGTAGGACATTATTATGGTCTCAAGCTGTGATTTATTATGCAACTGCAAAGACCAGTACATGGATCATCAGGGGTAATAATTATTACTGATTTTAGATTCCAGATTAAGCCCAGTTCGGATTAAACTTTATAAATAGCAATCAAACCTTATTTTTTATTAAAAATTAACATAACTGAATTTAAAAATAATTGTATAATCGTTATAAATTGATATGCAAATTACCTGTCATATCAAGTTCTGCTTCTGAATACAACACAACAGATCAGTTAAAATGTGCAGCTGTTTTATAAGTTTTTTGTCAGAACAAAATTGAAGAAAAATTAATCGTCATAAAAAATTAAAGTAAAAACATGATTTTGATATGCAAAAAGTAAATATTTGTATGCCAGGAACAGGATATTATTTGTTCTTTTATTGTAACATAAAATGTACTATAAAAATTCACATTGTCACAGCCAGGAATTTTTTTAATTTGCTGATTTAATGGGTTCAAAAATAGAAAATGTGAAATTTGCTGTGACTCTTTAGAACCCTGGTGTGATTTGTACTGATACAGACAACCAATAATGACTATTACCTGCAGGTAGAAAAGTTAAGTGGTTCCAGATGAAGATTTGAGGGTCATTCAACCAATATAGTATTATCCCTACTTGAAGCCAATCTACAGTAGTAGTACTATTGTGAGCAATCTATTTTTGTTATTAAGTGCACACAGCACACTTTCATTTACACCATTGTTTTCATATATATGCAAACAAGCAACCTCTTGTCAAAATAGAGAAATTAGAGAATCAAAGATATCTTTGATATCATCACGAAATGAACAAATTGAGAGAGGTGTACATATAGTACCTATATATATATAATATCAAAACAATCAGACTTGCGGTATTTAACAAGAAGTCAAAAATATCACTTTTTCCCAAAAATGACAAAAATATTCTTCAAAATAAGAGAATTAAAGATATTACCACGGAATGAACAAATCTGAGAGGTGTACATGTAGTACCTCTATACAATATATATATAATATCAAAGCAATCAGACTTGAGGTTTCTAACAAGAAGTCAAAAATATCACTGTTCACGTTGATGCATCTATTGGTATACTGTTTTGTACAAAATTTAAACGGAAATGTTCATTGCATTCATGGGAAAGTAGGCATGGGTATCATGAAAAACAAAATGACCACCAGTCGGCCATATTAGTTTGAATCACAGAAAAAATATGACGTGCACCTATAACCCAATATGTATGATCAAGCAACATATCAACTTATTAATATGATCTAATACCTTACAGATATGCAATTTAAATTTGCATGCAGCTCTTAGCCTGTGCTAACATGAATAAACGCTTAGCAAAGTCTAAGAAATGCTAAGTACAGGTTAAAATAAATCAGATTCATTATTAAGACCTGGTCCAGATTCTAGGACGGGCTAGATTTGTTTTTGTATTGTTTTAAAAACGTAGAAGTAACAAATAACTTTCCTGTAATCACATTTAAAAGGACTGAACATTTGCATATTCGTAATAAGTTTTGTCGTCCCCTAGCCCTTCCTTCAATGTCACTTTGGACCAGTAATTGTTGGTGCTACAAATTTTTGTAATTGATTGGTATAATGGTTTCTCAAAAACATTTTGTGAAAAGTGACTATCACTTCCTCTGTCCTTAGATTTTCACTGCAACAAAATTTAGTACTGTAAAAGGTTTAATTATTCACTAGATTTTAATTTTGCTTATTTCGCTGACTGGAAAATGTGCTAAATTAAAACCCAGTGAATTTGTAAAATTGAGCATATAGAACACATTATCTAAAAGATAAAACCCACTGAATATGCCTGAAATGCTAAATCAGTGAAATTTAAACCCAGTGAAAATTAGTTATTTTACAGTAATTTAAACAAATGCAAATATTTGAAATAAAAGCTGCTAACACTATTGGCTGTAAGCCTCCACAGGTAGCCAAAATGTATAGGAAAAAAACGCATTAGTTGGTAATGTGTTAATTCACCATGAAAATTTGGATTAAAACGAATATATGTCACTAACAAGATTTTATTTGTATTGTGTAATTGGATGTGGGTAGTAAATTATTATAATAGTACAAACATTTACTTTTGGTAGCCCCAGGCCAGAGGACTATTATCTCAACTTTGTCTGTAACTGATTACTCACTGGGCTTAATTGCCATTCCAATAGACCATTTTCCGTTCACTGCGAGAATCACGCGTTATGCGTGAAATCGAACGTAAAAACAGGACAAACAAAGGTCATAGCGTCGTAGTGGCGTCAAACATCACGTGGGATTCGACAAACGCGAAGTATTTTGGGGGACATTTCCATGCTTAATAATGAGCTGTCCACATTTCATGATAGGCAATTTCAATTAAGTGAGGGTATTCGGAAGCAATATTCCTCTGTCGAAGATCGGCCGGTCGATGTGAGTTAGGAAATAAAGAAATTCTAGTTCAAAATCAAATCGTTCGATTTTTTGCGGCAAACGTTCAATGCGCGTCTTTCATACATCTCGCGAGATCTCGCAATTGTACGGAAAATCACCTATTACAGTGCTTTAAAAATGAGTGTGAGAATTCACGAGATATACTAACCATGTTCTCTAATCATGTAATTGCTAGTTTGCATAACAAGCAGCCTCTCAGCTGAAATAGTTCCGCTATTAACAATGCACATTTCAACTAAAGAACTGAAGATATCATTAGAATATGAACAAATCTGAGAGGTTAACCTGAGGTACCTATAAGTAGTATCAAAGCAATTGGACTTGTGGTTTTTAACAAGAATTCAAAAATACCGCTTTTTATAACAAATTATAAAAATATTCATCAAAATTAGAGAATTGAAGATATCACCCTGAAATGAACAAATCAAAGAGAAGTCTGCCCAAGATAGTTTTAAAGAAAAAGTCGAAAAAGTTGACATGAACGACGGACAACCACTCATATGATAAGCTCCACTTGACAAAGTTGACAACTGAGCTGACAATAGCACAACTAATAATAATTTGAAAATTGAAACAGTCGGGCTTGCAGTTTTTAAAATGACATTAGAAATTATTACAAGCAGCCTATCGGCTGAGATAGCTCCGCTGTTAGCAATGCACATTTCAATTAAAGAAGTGAAGACATCATTAGAAAATGAACAATATGAATAGTATCAAAGCAATCGGACTTACAGTTTTTAACAAGAAGTCGAAAATATCACTTTTTACCAAAAATTACAAAAATATTCATCAAAATAAATTAATTAGAGAATTGAAGATATCATCACAAAACGAACAAATCTGAGAGAGGTCCACATGTAGTACCTATATATGTAATATCAAAGCAATCGGACTTACAGTTTTCAACAAGAAGTCGAAAATATCACTTTTTACCAAAAATGACAAAAATATTCACCAAAATTAGAGAATTGAAGATATCATCACAAAATGAACAAATCTGAGAGAGGTCCACATGTAGTACCTATATATGTAATATCAAAGCAATGGGACTTGCGGTTTTTAACAAGAAGTCAAAAATATCACTTTTTACCAAAAATGACAAAAATATTCACCAAAATTAGAAAATTAAAGATATCATCACGAAATAAACAAATCTGAGAGAGGTCCACATGTAGTACCTATATATGTAATATCAAAGCAATTGCACTTGTGGTTTTTAACAAGAAGTCGAAAATATCAGTTTTTACCAAAAATGACAAAAATATTCACCAAAATTAAAGAATTAAAGATATCATTACAAAATTAACAAATCTGAGAGAGGTCCACATGTAGTACCTATAGATGTAATATCAAAGCAATTGCACTTGCGGTTTTTAACAAGAAGTCGAAAATATCAGTTTTTACCAAAAATGACAAAAATATTCACCAAAATTAGAGAATTAAAGATATCAACATGAAATGAACAAACCTAAGAGAGGTCTACCCAAGGTACATATACACCAAGTATCAAAGCATTTAGGCTTGTAGTTTTCAAGAAGAAGTCGAAAAAATAAAACATTGACACGGACGACGACGACGACGGACAATCACTCATATGATAAGCTCCGCTCGACAAAGTCGACAGCGGAGCTAAAAATATTAACTTAAATTTAAAAATTGGAGGTATTGTCACAAAAATAAACACATCTGAGAGAGAACAAGAGTAACCAATATAAAGTTGATGACAAATCACAGACGATAAGTAAAATGAATAGCTATCATGAACTTCAGAGCTACTAAAGTTATTGGGTGGTCTATAACAAAGAACACTGATAATGTTTATTGATATAAACAGGAGAGTATTGAATTCATCATAAATTGTGGGAAATATTGTCAATTGTGCAATGAAATTATGGGGCACACACTGTTCATTATTTCTCTACTGTTATTGTGATGCTTTTGTGGAGTTTCCACAAAAATTGAATATTACCAAAACAGGTAAAAACAGAAGGTACAGGGCAAATCAAACATGGACAACTTTAGCGATTCATAGTAAATACTTACTTACTGAACAAATCACTTGCAATATTATTATAACAGTTATAAATACTGTCACCATTCTGATTTTTATTTACTAATCTGTTTAATTAATAATAGAATAGATGAGAGAACAATGGCCACAAAATATCAACAAGCCAAAAATGGAAAACAAGGAATAAACCCAGATACTTTGAAAAAGAGTACATGGAAGTATATCAAGTGCTTAAAATCCAGTTCTGACTTGTTTTGAGATTCTAGACCATAAACTAAACTGACAGGCACCAGCTAGAGTATGAATTAATTGTTATCATTACATTTTCAGTAATCGATTTATCCATGATTAAATTTGGTCCAACATGGTAACAAGTTCTCAACATGGAGTAAATTTACTGAGGTCTGTGTGTCCAGCATCAGCTGTCTTACAGCCTAGTCTATTTATAGCCATCCTATTATGATACTAAGGGGCCAGGTCAACATCTAGGGGTTATATTTATTGAGAAACACCAGCAGGCCCACTCTCAAGGTTTACAGTTCCACTAAATGAAACAGAGACTCTGAGGAACATTGATGTGATGTTTTGCTGCATTCCAGTACAGCTACACTATGGAATGCTGGTGAACAGCTGATTTGGATTAGGAAACTCAATGACATTAACAGACCTTTAGTCACTGTAGTTATTGCTGGATGAAAACAGATGCAACTTGGCTTGCCCTAATTATTTGTTACTGATTTACTCCAATTGCATTTGATTGTGATGTATCTGGTCGGAGTGCTACATAAAATAAAAAACGTTTTATTCAGGAATATGCTGTCAATCCCTGGTGTTGTTGTGTTAGTGGTGATACATCTTTTCAAGATGGACAATGTACAACATAGGATGTTTGCACACCGCATTCACTCTTCTGTAACATTTGTACACACAGTAAACTACAGGCAGGCCATTGAAATTATATTTGCCATGATGTATTGATGCGATCCCAGGGATTCGAGAGCCACATCTCTAATAAAATTCAGCATAAAATTGGATATATATATAAGCACGATTATTACAGCAGTGATTCAATTGCAAAACTGCAGATGGGCTAATTACACAAACCAGAAGATGAGAAGGATATACACAAAGCTAATCTCACAGAATATTACCTGCTGGATTACGTAAATATCATAAACATTGATGTCATGCGATTCCCTGATTCATTGACAACTTTCTCTTTAAAGACCAGTATACTAAGAATTTGTAAGATTTGATGATTCAAACATTTTTTTTGCTGACTTAGAAAATTTACAAATAGTGTCTCTCTCATGAATGTAAAATATTTTACAGTAAACTTTGAAAGAAGCAAACAGCCTAAATTCAAGATTGTCATCATGGTTAACAATAGACAAATTTAGGGTGTGTACACAACACATTATCTCCCTGATGTGTCTGTAGTGGTGTTCTCACTGGACGAAATAAGCCGTTGTCACAACGTCTTTTATTGGAGAACGTTGTTAAAATGTGTGTGTGAACAGAATACGCCGCTGTGGCGTCAGCGTTTTTGAAACTGTCGTAAAAAGGGTGGACCAGGTCCTCAACACCATTGTCACACCGGCTCTTGCACAACGCTATGTGTCGTGTGTACACAATACGACAGCCAAAAGCCCTCTATCGCCAACTTATTTATGCTTGTCATTACACAAGATGGCGTCAGAGGTTACAGGTCAAATGTCGAACTGGTCAGACGAAGAAATGAAATTACTGATATCTGGTATGGAGAGAATCGAATATTCAAAGCATGATGGATGGAACGTCTAGGGATGCTAGAGCATATGCTGTGATTGCAGAAAAAAGCGATTGAAAAGGGGTTGGATAGGACGTCATTACAATGTCAATGGAAGATCAAAACTTTACGTATGAAGTACAGAGAAGTGACTGAGCACAACAACAGAAGCGGTAGAAATCCGAAAACTATGTCATTTTGGGATGAACTACACAAAATATTAGATGGAAGACCAGCATTCAATCCTCAAACACCGTTGTTTTTACTAAGTGAGAACGCGAGCAGACAATTCAGCAGATTATCTAATATTTGCACAACATAAAAACAGTGCTAACACCAGCGTTTTTTAGATGTGTGAGAACGTAGCTTGTGAGAATCTTGTTTCTGGTTTACATAAATACTAGTCACCTGTTACTATATATTGAACTGATTGTTTTGTATGTAAACAAATCTGTGTGTTATATAATTAATTCTCTATGGCAGACAAGAGATTAACTTGTGGGGAGAGAGGATGGTTAAAATGAAGAAAGCAAATAACATCTTGTTTATTATTGGTGCAGGCAATGTGGTATTTGGGTTATCATAATGTAGGTCTGTTTTAGTGAAAGCACTTGACTGATTTGTGAGGTGTAGTTAAGATGTTAGGATACAGGTCTATTCATTTTGTAATTGGATCAAAGATGGCTGACTGGTAGCCATTTTGTTTTTGAATATGTGATATCTTATGTATGTGCATGCTTTGACACATTCAAAACTTCAAGACAAGAAAGAAGATAACCTGCAGAAAAAAACACACATGATAGACATGTACAATAACAATATTACCCAGACATTTCGCCTCTAGCAGTTATGGTGGGCCCCTCTAACAAATAAAGTTTTATTTATGAGATTTATTGTGTATACTTGTTTCACTGGTAACATATGAAACAGGATGGTGGTACTGATACCAGGGATTTTTTTATCTTCAGACTAGTCTGGCATTATTCTGACTGACACAGTGGTTTATTTCCACTGTACCACTGCTGATTTTAGTAAAATCAAATTAGTTAATTGCTGAAACTTATGTGTATAATTGATGCAATAACAGCTTTGTAAGTGAATAATGTTGTGTATAGTGTAATTAAGTTTGTTACAATTTTCGTTTGTGAATAATTTTGCAAATATAATGCAAATCACTATGCAAATATAAACGCAAATTACTATGCAAATATAATGCAAATTACTATGCAAGTTACTATTTAAACTGTTACCACCACAGTGGTTTAAAAGGCGGTGGTTATCGCACTGCGCATCTGAGACATTTGTGTTGATAAACATTGATTTTCCTACAATCTAATGCGCTCTTCTAATGGAAATCACAAGTATGAGGTTTGATCTGGGCGCAACTTGCACTAATTATCGTCGGTGGCTCCTTCAATACCTTCCAATCACCTAAAAAAATACCCAATTAAAGCTTGGTAACATCTCAGTTTGTACTTGATCTGCGCAACAGCCAAAGTCGCTATCTTTGTTTATATGAGACCCATATATCTCGCGCATGACTACCGCCCTTTCAACTTTTGGGGGAATATTGTGATTCATCAAATGTGTATGGCACATTATTAACCATGGAAATATCACATAAAATATTGTGATTGATCAAATGTGTATGGCACATTATTAACCATGGAAATATCACATAAAATATTGTGATTGATCAAATGTGTATGGCACATTATTAACCATGGAAATATCACATAAAATATTGTGATTGATCAAATGTGTATGGCACATTATTAAGCATGGAAATATCACATAAAATATTGTGATTGATCAAATGTGTATGGCACATTATTAAGCATGGAAATATCACATAAAATATTGTGATTGATCAAATGTGTATGGCACATTATTAAGCATGGAAATATCACATAAAATATTGTGATTGATCAAATGTGTATGGCACATTATTAAGCATGGAAATATCACATAAAATATTGTGATTGATCAAATGTGTATGGCACATTATTAAGCATGGAAATATCACATAAAATATTGTGATTGATCAAATGTGTATGGCACATTATTAAGCATGGAAATATCACATAAAATATTGTGATTGATCAAATGTGTATGGCACATTATTAAGCATGGAAATATCACATAAAATATTGTGATTGATCAAATGTGTATGGCACATTATTAAGCATGGAAATATCACATAAAATATTGTGATTGATCAAATGTGTATGGCACATTATTAAGCATGGAAATATCACATAAAATATGTTTGCGTATGACGAATCCCATGAGATGTTTGTCGCCACTATGACCTTTGTTTGTCATGTTTTTTGTTGATTTCACGCATAACAAGGGATCTCACAGTGAATGGGAAATTGTCTATTTTTTGCATAATAATGTGGAATAATGTGGAAGTATGTCATTTGTATAAAAAACATTGTCTGATTGTATGCCTTTTCTGTTTTTGACTCACACAAGTGTGCCTTGAAAATATTGAATTGAGTAATAAATCCTAGTATTTATTCACAGTTTAAAAGTAATATATAAATTGATTATAAATAGATACTATACTTCATTCCTCCACATATATAGTAATGTGTAACTTTCACTGGCATTTAATTTCAATATTTTGACATATTTACTGGGTTTTACATCCCAAATTTCCCAATGAAACAATGTATTCTATTGCAATTTGAAAATTTCACACGGATTAAGTTTAGCTGACTTTATTTATCAGTGAAAATAGCGAAATCAAAACCCAGTGAATAATTGGTGAGTTTACAGTGTGGTACAACTGCATGTGGATGATATAATGATTGAACAAATGCAAAGACAAATGAAAATGTTCAAACTGCATCCCATTAACTCAACTCAATCCTGTTCAGCCATCTAAGTTGTCACTATTTTGATTACCATATCAAGCAGACCATTAAAACTTAATTAAATGGTTCTTACTATTGGTTATCAGTATTCTGTGAATTGGACTGCACAAAAACACTGTTAACTGTATTTAAAGGTGCATGCCAGGAAATAATCCTAAATGTATTGTCCATGTAGAGTGGATTTGTCTTAATTGACTATTAAATCCTAGAATTCTATTTGCTTTGTATGTAATCTAGAAAATGACATTCAGGACCTCAAGTCATACCAGACAGATTCTGAACTATGTACCTTGGGGATACAGCTATGTGCAACTTATTTTTGATGAAGGGTGGTCTAATTAGACCAGAGACATAACTAATATTCCAATTAAAGCCTAGAGCAGCAATACTTTTGCAGTTTAGCCTTTATTTTATTATTACATAGATACATGTCCACTGATTACATCTATACCCCCACAGCCAACCTAATATAGGCACAAGAGGCTAATCACTGTTTACAAACAATTCATATACAAACATGCATTAAAAGTAAACTTTTTTCCTACAGAATTCTTAAAATTAGATAAGAGTGGTTAAAATGGACCATCAGAACACACTATAGTGTGGCACATCCACTTTAGTGTCTGTCTAGGGTTTTTTTTAATATCACCCTGGCGTCAAACATGTGATATGATTGCCATTCCATTATAATACCTTGGCAATTATACAATTTACTTATTTATTCAGGAGTTCAGTAACAAATTCTTAAGTTATAGCAAATAGAATAGGGAAAACCACACAAAAAAAAATAGAATGTCATTTCAAATTTTACAAATTAAACACAATATCATTATTTCCCATAGGAAACATACTTGTGTGATAAAGAAACCGAACCAAACATGGTAGTAAGTAACTTTTCTGCACACTGACCCACAAACTGAACCTAGAAAATCTTATATTATAAACATACATACAATAAATTAAGGTGAATTATAACCATCATGACAATAAATTGGTGCGAAAGTGTTTTGTTTGAGAAAAACTTTAAATTTTAGAATTAAAAATGTTTCTGAAAAAGACAGGTTCACAAAAAATTTAAAGGTCATAAAAGTTATGATTAACAAACAAATAAAATAATAGAAAATACACAATAAAACTGGTGTTACCTGTGGACAGTCTTTTATGTAATGGCCCTTCTGGAAACAAAGATGGCACAGATAGGTTGGTGGTGGTCGCTTTTCACGTTTTCTCTCGATCAGCGGGTTACCGAGGGTAAGGTCACTAAACTGATCTGCGATGTCGCCAATGCTGCCGTAGGGAGAAGGCATCAATTTGGATTGCTGTTGGGGGAAAAAGTGAAATTAAAAGAACGCGTTAATGCTGCCCCTGTGTCGGGTAAAAAAAAGCGGTATTGTGGAGCAGACGACAAGCGGCAGACAGTAAGAAGCCGATTTCGTGACGACAAAACATGTCGAACACCTACAAAACTACATCACGGCCAGATTTCGTATTAAGCTGGCATTAGTGGCAACTTCACTGCGAAATGTAAACAATTTGACCAATTTTGCTGACAGTTTCGTTGACTCGGTAGAATATTTGAAAGTTGAGAAACCCATACATCAAATAATGTCATCGAAGAATGCTCGTAAAAAGGGTTGACGCTCAGCGTTGGGTTCATCATGGTTGCTGTCGTTTTCTCGACCACCACGGCCGACCGATCTATCCTCGGAAATAAACCTAGGGGCTGTAGCAAGGGAAATCTTATCTGCGACGGCGGCTGGAGTTTGTCAATCACCCCCTATATACCAGAGCACAACTGGATGATGGCCGCGTTATTGAGTAGCTTCGTCTGCCTGCTATTGGACAGTGCCACATTCCAGAGCGGAGATCGTCAGCAGGGAGCCACAAGGCCTGCTATTAAAACTAACTATCCTACCATCTTATGTTTCATGACAACTCCAGGGCCGACGAATGGCAACAACAAAATGTTTTACAATTAACAAAAAAGTTTCACATATACGATTCCAAAATACACCCGATCATCGAAAAATCAGTTTAGTTGTCAAAAAAACGGAACTCAAAACAATGTCAGCACAGGAAAGAGTGAAAATGTGAACGGAAACAAGTTGCCTATAACATAAATACCGTCCGCCATCTTAGATAATTTGTGCAGATGGTGAAATAGTAGTATAGTACGCCATATAAGGTTTTTAAAAATGGTTATTACAGCGCGATAAAAAATATGAAAATATACATATCAAATCCATGAAATGTGGAAGAATATTCGGTATTTGGTGTCTGTCAAAATCGAACAATGACCTACTTTACATAACACGTTTCTAATCTGTAGTAACTACACAAATAAAATCAACAGTTCACCAACTAATACACGCACTAGGTCAATATTAATCTTATGTAAACGGCATAATCCACAAATACATTTCAACTTCGTCGTTTTTATATAGGACAATAGTAGCCCGTGTGAATGGCGCGGTCTGCGAGACCGACTACTACAATCATTTCACAGTGAGACTCCTCAACGAAATTTCAAAAACGGTTTGCATTTCACGGCGAATTATCGAATGATAATGATACCATCGGCTTTATTGTTAGCTACACACTCCAAATAATGCCGTTGGAACGATGAGATCCGGAACGATGGAGTGGCGAACGTCACTGAGCTATGAGAACAGCTGTTTTGAAAACTTTATGATTCTTTGTGAAACTCGGAGGACATTCGCGATTTGAATGAAAGTATACTGGTTAGCATGCATAGATGGTAGTGTGTGTGTTGGAATGTTTTTTTTTTCTGGTCAAATAACATTAAAAGGAATGGAATAAATTTGCTCACCTCGTTGTAGTTAGTGTTGTTGTTGTTATAATTCGCCAGCCCGTTGGTTATATTACTAATGGTGTTCGGGCTCAAATTTGGATTACCAAATTTATTTGCCCATCCAAAATCCGGGTGATTTTGAAGTTGTTGCTGCTGCTGTTGCTGTTGTCGCTGGAGTTGCGCTTGCTGTTGCTGTTTCTGTGCATTCTGTTCCTGTAGTGTCAGGTACATCCAGTTTAAAAGCTGAGCCGGTTGGTACATCGATGACGTTGCGTCAATCGTTGAGGAGAGCGACAAGTTAGACATGGTGTATCGGCGCCGGGAACTTGAATCTTACACCGAGCGTACAGTAGTGATGATCACATCGGCGAAAACGGGCCTCCGTCCCAATCAATCACTGAATTATACGGTCAACCAAACACGAGTGATATGTGGTGTGTGTTACCCCACTGCCAGTCATATACGAAATAAGCAACTATTTATCAAACAAACTTAATTTGACCAATCAGCGTGCAGTTTTTTTGTTTTGGGGATAATGACCATCAAACGAGCCGCCCTGGAAGTTCTCCTGCTGGCGGGCTCACAGTGGGATGGGTGGAGACTGGCCAGATGTTGTCAGTAAATCACTGTCAACGAATGTCAGCGATCACAGCCTCACTAAACAATCTTGAAGATTCAATGTCTTGGGAGCAAGCGAGTAATAATCTACATATAGTAATGCGTCATCTCCTGTCGTCCCGAGCCAAACAACTTATGATTTTGAACATTGACTTGCCCATTCATTTATCCTGTGTAGTGCTGGAAATTATAAACAGTTGAATCTGCGGGGTTCGTCTCTTAGCAACCGGGTGTTTAAGATGCTGAGCCGTCTGGCAAGTGTCAATATCGCGGTCCAAAAGAACACTTGCCTGTTGAGAAGTGAACAAAAATACATACATAAAATAAATATAACATATGTGTGAAAATCAAGCGCAAAGTGACCTAAGATTATCGTGTTATTATCGTATATGAGTTCGTGTGATGGTCAAAGCATGTTATTGACCAGCCTGACAACATCTGTTACGGTGATTTGAAGCAGGGAGGGAAGTTGTCCCCTTCGATTCGGTGTCCGCCATCACCAGCGCTCTCTCCCTCGCCACACTGCGTGTGATCGAGTGAGGTTATCCCAGAATTTAAGAAGTTTTAATATTATTAATGTTAGTCCGACTTTGGTCAAAACACCGAAAAATGTATTTGGGGGTGATCGGATTTATTGAAACTTTTTCTACAGCAACCCAGTGAATTCATACCTCGCCCTGGGCCTGTCAAGTACATAGTTATTCACATAGTTCGCGGTATTTTGTTTCCTTTGGTGTATATTTCCGTGTCATTTATGACGCGCCCAGGAAAGGCTACGATTTGCACCGTATAACAGATTGGTGTCCTAGAAAGAAACACAAACAAACAGATCTAAAGGTAAACATACAATTATTATAAAATGTATAAACAGTCGGCCATGTGTTTTATGTGTTTATTGTGAACAGCCGGGCACTTGGTTTAGGTTTGTTTATACCGCCTGGAGATTGGAGCCACACCACCACCCTACACCCGAGAGTACGAAACAACTTGAAGAACTGTTTTTGTAAATATGCACTAACCCGTGTATGGCTGGGGTATACATAATGGATATATAGTACATTCGCCGACTGTTGCTACTATAGTTCAACTTTAGAATTGTTCGAGTTGTATTTATATTCTTTTCCATGATATCCAATCAATAATCTCTAATCAACTGAAAATATTCAAATTAAAAAAGGGGAAAAAAGTGGTCAAATCGGTAAGCTTTATCGAAATACACCGGAAATATACCTTTCCGTGTCACCCAGGGGACATCGAAATAGCAGTTGGTCTAAAAACGGCAATGCTTTCACTGTCATCGTCGGATGCGGTATTGTTTTCGAGTGATCACGTCTAAGAAAAAAGATAGAGGGATCGTTCACACAAGTTAGTGCAAGGCACCGTCCCTTGAGGGACGGTGGTGCAAGGGTTGTGCGGCTTCCGGTCTTCTCGGATATTGTGACGCTAGATCGTTCTCCTTCGGGGATCTCCGGGAGGCCGAAATGTAATATGTGAACACACAAATACTATAACTATGAGGTTTATGCATATACCTCACAACTGAAAGAATATATATATATACGTTACACAAAAGATATTTTTCTAATGGTTTGGTTACACCGACATGATACATGCAAACAACTTATGTTTCATATAAATGTTTGCGATCTGTCCGATTTATTCAATTCGAGAAAAATCATGCCTTTTAATATTTGTTTTTTGATCTTTCAGACACATTTAATTCAAGAAACTTTGGTACATTTTATTAAACTTTTGCGATATTTTCGACTTATTCAATTCGAGAAATGTGTGTACTGTTTACATTTTCGGAACCATGATATAGGCTATGCGCGATCTTTCTGAATTATTAAATCCGAGAAGTATTCATTAGTATTATTATCATGTTTTGCGGTCTTTCAGATTTATTTAATTCGAGAAAATTCATACCTTTGAAATTTCTGCAATCTTTTTCCATTCACAGGGACTGTAAAGGTATTGGGGCGTCGGACAACCGGTGAGACGGACAACTGGGTAGTTCTCAACCACAGTACATTTTAGTATTCAAATTAAAAAAATCGCAAAATTATATTTACAAATGATGACGTGACTGCATGTAACCTTTTATTTGATCATACTGATATAATTAAATCAAGCATCTCACTTTTGGTAAGTTGCTTCTCTATAAATATTTATGGGAATTATAGTATTAACAATGAGTGGGATGTCTCGATTGCAAAACAGGTATGAGTTGTTCGCACGAGACGTTGTCCGGGTTCCTGGGATGTACCACCATCCACATGGACCAAATCTACGATTTTTTGGTGTCTTTCAAAGCGCCACCAGTCGTCGTTCCGCATCGCATTTGATATGGCCGCATGCGATATAACGGGTGTAAAACATATTAAACCGACGGCAGTGGTCGTCGCGCCGCGCATGTGCTGTACTTGTGTTGATAAACATTGGTTTTCCCACAATCCAGTGCGCTCTTCTAATGGAAATCACGAGTACAAATTTTGAACTAATTCCCGTCGATGTCTACTTTGATACTTTCCAATCACGTCTCAGTTTGTGCTCGTTGGTCTCCGCAACAGTCAACGTCGCCATCATTGTTCATAAGAGACCCATATCTCGCGCATGTATGGCGCGACAACAACCGCCCTTTAATTGCTTTCATGACTATGGCTCTTTCAAATCATGGAAGGTACCTTCTATTCTCAAACGTACACCACGTGTGAGATGACATTCGATGACGTAATTTGGTGAACATGGACCTAATGACGTCATCACACATAATTTGACAGTCTGGAATATGACTATGACTTTATGATCTATGAAATTGTCGGTGATAACCCTAATTTTGTTTACGCCTTCACGGAAATCATTTTAAAATATGGACATTCGACGAAAGGTCGATAACCACCATTTCGGCCGTATGTTGTGTCTGTGTTCGGTCGTTTGGTGCCGCGGATGTCTCGTTTTCTTATCCAATCACCTGCAGCCAAATTTCAGTACATGTACTTTTCAGCCACGTGATTACTTACCGTATTTTTTGGATATGTAGGATTTATTTTTTATCCATTCTATAACATCAACGCATTAACGTCGCAATACACGAAATCAATCTGCAAAAATTTCTCCTATATTTGTTTTCCAGAATTTTGATCTAAGAAATAGCCAATTGGAAAAAAAATGGTCAAAGCGACGTGCACAACGGCTGCAAAATACATTGTATACATGAAATTCGAACACTGCGCGACGACGCCAGCTCTATTAACGATGTCCGGACAAAAAATACATATCGATCAGTACTCGTCATTATTTTTCGCGAAGAACTATGGGTAACCTGAGTAAATACGGTCTTATGACCCAGGCCCAATTGGCTGACTTTCAGCCTATTGACGGTGTAACAACGCGTATTTGATTTCAAATCTTTAATCGGGATAAACCGTCAGAACACATTTACCGATTTATTTTTCATTCTAAGTTAAGAAATTGCTCGTTGACAACTAATAGATATATCAACTCACAAAGTTCAGATCTCTAAAAATCATTAATTTTACACAACTGCCAAGTCCATTCATTTTATTTCCTGCAATTTATACCCCATTTGCTAGTTTTTTATTTTTTCAATTTTTAAATTACGATTAATTTAACTTTCAACGAAATGTCGTGCCCCCATGATTTAGAGAGGGTTGTCCAGAGAGATTATGACCGTTTTTTTTTTCTAGTGACTTGAAATACCAAAATCACGTCATGACTCAATGCGACTCAACAACGCAAACTGAAATTCTGTTGCGCCAACATAAGACATTTTAACTGCTGAGTATTTCCGACATTTTCCTTGCTCCGTTTCAAGTAATTTGACGTAAGTGTCCAACCAGACATCGGATAATCCGGGGTCCGGAAAAAAAACCCTTAGGAAAAAAAACCCTAGGTAAAAAACAATTGTTTTTTATCACCAATGCTTGCACATTGTCAGTATTTACATGTAAAAAAAATGGCAACACATATTTTCTGCTATTATTTTTAGAGTATGTTAATGGTCTCATGGGGGATATGGTAACAACAATTTCTTGAAGCCGTGGGACATTGTGTCAGGTGGAAATAATGGTGTGGGTTTAATTACAGTGTGTGGTAGTTAAATAATAATCGTGTAGTTGAATAATTTAATGTGTTTCACATTTTGTAAATATTTAATAAATAATGAAAAATAAAAAAAAAACACTGTGTAATAATGCTTGATGTTTACTTTTGCCCTTTCCTGTCCATCAATCCACCAATCTATATCAAAGATTTAAAACTAAATGAACAAGACTTATCTTATGTAAAGATCAAAGGCATCCCTCGACAATATATAGAATTAAACACTTAACAAAACACCAATGAATAGGCATTCAAGATCAAAGGTTGCCTATAAACGTAAGTGATTGACACAAATCATAGACCTTAGAAAGAGAGGGACAGGCAACTACATCATTTCTTTTGTTTTAACCTGGGTTATAATCCTCCAAATAATCTCACAATCCTATTAACGAATAAACAACCATCTGTTTATTAGTACTGTCGGCAGCACTCGTGAAATCGCGCAAAACGCGTGAGTTTCCCTGCGTGACTACTGAAGCAACGGTCATGAATATGCTAATTGTATGTTAATGAGTTTTCCACTTAGTATCACACGTTTCCAAATAGTTTAGAAAATTCAGAATTTCGACTTTTTTAAAGCATGTAATCAAATTAAAATGCCCAAATTATTTAGTAAACGCAATAATTTGAACAACAGATGTTTTTATTTTGAGAAATCGGGCGAAAATACAGTGATCTAAAACAGACCGGGTCAGCCATTTCCGATGCTGTAAGCTGCTGACTTTCACGGTTTCAAACAGTTTAGAAAATTTGTAATTTTGACTTTTGTATAGCAAGTTATCAAAATAAAATACCCTAATTACTTCGAAAATGGCATGACTCAAGTAACGAATGCAACAATTTGAACAATATAAGGTCTATGCACAAATTAACACTAGATGTTCACAACTAAGATCAAAGAATAACACAATGAGACAATAATATACTAGTAACATGTGTGACCATTTATGTCAACTCTGTGAATATAGTTATGAGAAACAAGTTAGTAAGTCTTCCGTATTCTGCAAAAGTATTTCCTAAAAGTGTTTTTTTCACTATGGGTTTTTTTTTCCTAGGTTTTTTTTCCTAGGGGGGGGGGTTCCTAAGGTTTTTGTCCTACACTCGGATAATCCACGTTGTGGCTCTAATCTAGCGGTTAATTGCGCTAATCGTTTCCATTCATCCGTTTCACCCCCGACTAGTAATAGTACGGTGAGTTTCCGGTGCTTGTTCACCAAAGCATTACCATGTATCCACGTCTACCACGTGTTTATTGTAAGTCATTTTCTTAAACGCTTCTTTTGTCCGTACGTCTCGCTAAAATATCTTATCCGTGCGATCGTGGTCGTACGTCCATGGTGCGATGATGAAGCTCACGACTGTATTTTTTTTCACGAACCTAATTAAACATACGCCCACAGAATAATGCGTGGTTCTACCGCGAGGTCGCGTATTTGGCCTCGACAAAACGTACAGATAAATCTGATTGGATTAGTCAGTAAACCGCGCACCAATCAGAGTTGGCGCAACGTATGGTATCGGACGTAATACAAAATGGCGGGACGTTGAACTGCCAAAAAGGGCACACTTTAATGCGCACGTATGAACAAGTCAAGATTTAGCCGTACATGCGAACCTTGGCTAGCGAAGATAGACGCATGTGATCCGAAAAACTAACATCGAGATGGCGGTTGTCCTGATCAGATCATTTACCCGCTCCATCCCCTGCTTTCAAATACTAGTAGGTTAACCTTCAGTTTTATAATAAAAGTATGCTATCGCTACTTGTGTGTTTTTTTCACACTATACTATAGAAACAGATTGTTTGTGATGTGACAGAATTTCTCTTTGTGTTGCAGGGATACATATGACATTATTATGTTGCTGTGCACGTAAAACATGAGGTGCGTATGACTTTATTTAAAGCAGGGAGGTCGTCATCTGCGCATGCGTCTGACGGCCATAGCGTGTCTTTGTTTACAAACAAGCGTCTACCCACGAGCCTTTGCGTTTTAGCGTGTGTTGTTATCGTCGCTTGGGACTCAATTCCCGCGCGTGCGCAGGTGACGACCCTTCCACTTTCAAGGGCGGTGGTCAATGCGCAGCGCGTGTTCAAATTTCATGTAAATAAACAATGTATTTTACACGCGTTGTGCACGTCGCTATGAGTCCCATATCGAACAGAACGCGGCGTGACGACCACCGCCCTTTAAACAGGTGTTTTTTTGTTTCAGCCTGGTGTCGTCGTACACGCAAACAACATGACAAGAAGCAAAGGCCAGGGAAGGCCACTCGCAATACAAGATATTGAGCCATTAATTAATAATTGCTGTCTATTCGTTATGTATGTGAACTCGCGGGTGGGTATTCCACTCATGTCATTGGTCAAATCTCAGACTCAGACGTTGCCAGTCTGTTGTATTACTAGTCTGAGGTCAAATGCAGTCACCAGGTAGTGTGATATGCATATAATTGCGTGAAGTCCTACTACATCGTTGTAACACCCTCGACGTCAACAACAGAACGTTATACATGTATTATTATTGTGATTATTATTCCGTGTTTTTTGTTGATAATCATGGCTCATGTGAGTGAGGAATTGTGTATATCATAACAACCACATGCCACATTATATTATATTTTATTATCATAAATATTCGAAGTTTACAACCAAAAATGCAAGAAAATCTCTGGATTATTATGATCACTACTGTTATGGTTAAAAAAAAAAAAAACTCGATGAGGCGAATTGGAAGCTTAATCATTAATTCTGCACATTTACGGTTGGTATCATGTGCGAGTGGAAGACGCGAGAACGCACTGCAATAAATATGCAGCACACATGCATGGCAACTGTTTATCTTTTGTAACATTAGCAGCTTTCATGTGCCCTTCCGGATGGACATGTTTTCATTGTTTATAATTGACACAGTCACTAAAACTGGATGGGGACTTGCTCAATAATAGAATCAGTATAATGTGTATTGCGTTATTATTTACTTGTTTGTTTTAGAATTGTACGCGTACGACACCGAATATCTCGACAAGCGACTCAGGCTCCTGGGAACACTCGAGGAGCGGCATCTACGACACAGAATTGGTACGTTCATAACATCAGTGACCATCATGCAAAATACCTAAGAAGTTGTTTTAATTTATTGTTAACTCATCAGAAATTCACTTGACAAATTTTCTCACAAAAAAGTTTTTTTTTTTCTTTTGTTTTATTTCCTATGGACCGCGCCCTCTAGTGGCGAAGCGCTTCTGTGACGTCAAGATAGGTGAGAGAAATGTTAATCAAATCAACAACTGTATTTAGTTGCGTAGTTTTTCGTCATCTAGAATATATAAAAATCTCTCAAAAACAATCGTTATTGATAAACGACAATAGATATAAACTATATGGACGCTTGGAACGAACATCGCATCACTACGTCATAGAAATGTTTCGTCGCCAGATGGCGCACTTGTGGAGAAGGCGTATTACAAATTCAAGTGTTTTTTTTTTCAATTTCGATATTCACCACTCACTCCATGTGACTCCGAAGTAGACCCTCGTTGAGCTGCGAACCATTCTGATGATTTTAACACCTCCCAATCGAACAAATGAGGTAAAACCTTGAACAATCCACATACTCATTCGAAAATTTTGTCTCCTCGGGAGCGGAGCTACGTCACAAGACGTTCTACGTTGCTAAGACGCGTACCACTGTACCATGCATTTCTATGGGCTCTGTCCGCGCTGCTGTGGAACGCCGGTGGAGCCGGTGAAAATTCGAGAAAACAACACAAACTCAACTTTGAAGTAATCCTGAACAACCAAATCTATATATGTTACACACGTAGGGCTAATCTTGTTAAACTGTTCAGTCATCCCGAAATACCGTTTTCTGCGAGTTTTTGGCCTTTGTTTTCACCGCGAGGGTTGCCAGGCGGTGAAAGTGCCCTCAACTGGTCACATTTGGCGGACAGCATTTGTTGGCAATGTTTAGTTTGTTTACTGAATAATATGTATATTTTTCAGAGGGATGCAACATGTGCATCCATTATGCAGATTAATTTCCCCGCTGTCTCTGCTAATTATTTTTTGGTCTTAATCAGCAACGCCTCGGGCTGTCGCTCGACCGAGGAAATACTGATTAAATTCTATTCACGTTTCACCATTTTCAAACTTGTATATTCCCACGACGCTGAGGGCGGTTGTCGTCACACAACCAAAAATATATTTTACATGCGTTGAATGGGTCATGCCACCACTCTTTAATTTTAAGGGTTCGTTGCAATTAAATTATAAAACCAAAAACAAATATTATTTTTTTGCAAGATTAATCGATCTATCAAGATCCGTGTTTTAAACATAGACAACCGAGATTCGTGCACGATGAGTGTGACTTTGTGGAAACATTGTATTGGAACAGACGTGGTTGACAACGGTTTGGTCACGGTGCATTAAATTGCCATTGGGCCATTATGTCTTGGAGATCGTCATCTAACTCTGTCTCGGAAAGTGGAATATGGTTTATGTGTATAAATGGGACTTTATGAAACTCAGCACTTGAAAACATTTAAACAAACAAACAAACAAACAATGGATTCACCGTATGTGGCGCACTTCACTGATACCCCTGAATCACATCCGCGATGTAAAATATCCTTTTACCTAGCTACTAGAGAAATAAAGTTATCCCACCTGGTTAAACTTTTCTCATACTTTCACCAAAGTAACTACGAATCAGTCGTTGGGTATGGAGAGCAGCGTGTGTGTACACCAGAAAAACGCAATAAATGGGAATGAACAACACAACATGATGAATTAATTGCAACAACTTGAATTAAATGTATCAGATTGATGTAACTGTATCAAACGCATTTCGGAAACGATAGTGGCGCCACTCGATCGTGGGAAACTGCAAACATTGTTTCTCGTCACACAATCTTAGCTACAAATACACCATAAATAACATTTTGATTTCAATCACTTCCTGTTGCACGTGGGAAATTACAATAGCAATTAGGATGATGTCATTTGATACCAATTATTACATAATATTGCCCCATGTTTATATAATAGTTTTAACTGAATTAGGAGCAGTTCATTACACTTCGGTAGGTGGGGGTTTAGAAAGCACAATAACGACTTGTCAGGTGTATTAGGAGCACGTGACCTCTCTCTGTGACATAATAAACTGTTGTTGACAGTGTACCATTTGACCACTGTATTGTACTGCCGGGCTCGCTACCCAACTCGTCGTTTTGGATGATAAGTTATAACCAGCGCCTCCAATGTTGGTCACACAAATCGCGCGGAACGTACTCAATCTCCCCAGGCAGAGTTCTATTACGAATATATCTCTGCCACCACGCCGGGGGGGGGAGAGTTGCATGACACGATTGGTTGGAATAATCGTCTTATTTGCATAAATTAATATTCATGAGCAATAAAAAACTCATCTTTTCAGTAAAATTGTGCCAAAATGCTTTCCGATAGCATACATGTTAGTTCTAAGTTGACTGATACCATCGTTACGAGCTGAAAAAATAATTGGAAAAATGATGTAAAAGTATTTTTTGAGACACGTTTTCGATCAGACTCCAGCTAACTGTTGAAAGTAAGCACAGGTTTTCTCATTACCATGATCATAGCAAGTTACGAAATTCATGAAGAATGCAGAGGCACGTTTATATTTCACTCTAGTACTATTGCTCAAAATTGCTCAAAATGTTTTCGGTGATTTTATTAGTGACAAGTTACCTAACTAGTATGCATTTCGAGAAACCACAGTGTGTGTGCATGCGCAGTTTGAAATGGAACAGATTTGAACGCAATAAAATCACGGGTAGAACTCGGGCTCCAGCAAGAAATTGTGGCGTCAAACTGGTTGTCGGTTGAATTGTTTTGCAGTAGACATAATTTTGGGCCTGTATTTGTCTACGAAATGTTTCTAAGTTTTGTTGTGGATTATTCTGTAAAGAAATTGCTGAAATTATTTCATCTGTTCGTAAACGGGACGTTGTTGCTTTGACAATGGGCTACGGGCGACTGACGTCGAAACGTTCCATTCAGATCGGATGGCGCCCTCTCGTGCCAACCCCCTCCCCCCTGCTTCTTTCAAAGACGCTCACCAAAACATTGTCATGCAAGTGTTCGATTTTTGAACTCTAAGAATGTGTACGCGTTGTTTGCAGATTTTGGCTGTTTTCAAAGTTAGCAGCTTCTTTTTATTTATTTCTTTTACACAAACGGTGTGGCAGTAGGACCATTTAGTCGTCAATAATACGAAGTGCTTTCGATAGTGTGTAGTTCTTCGTCTCGCGATCGACAGGGCCGTCAGCTTGATGAACCGAGTAACACCTTAGAAACCGTTATTCCTCGATGAAATGATTTTCTTTTGTAAATTATAAGTATTTCATCGTTTTCAGTGTGTTTACGAAAAAAATCATTATCAGCTATCGATAACATATTTTAAAACTTGTTTTCCAGTAGGAATAAAGAAACACTAGAGACCTTTAATAACAAAAATACGCGAATGATACGCGTAGTAAAAGTCTTGTGGTGTTTCACCACAAAATGGCGGTGTGTGGTGGCAGAGCAATCTCCTTCCCAGAGGCCTTTGCGCTCTACGCAATAGTGCCTCTGCCACAGGCAGCCTTCAATTTTGTGGTTAATCACCTCACTACGCACGGCCATTTTTCCGCGGTTGTTTCATTTGAAACCGAACTACAAAAAGTGGGAAAAAAACGTTTGTGACATCCGAACTATTTATTAATGTCAGACTTCAGTAAAAACCTAAATACGAACCATTTTATCGCGAACTATATTTTGCAAGGTAATGTTATAGTAGTGAAACGGCGCACGTGATACACTAAAACTTGGAGGAAAAAACGTTCTGTTAACGAATATAGTTGGGAAAGAAACATTAAATACTAATTTCACTGAAAATGGTTTCCTAACATTTCCGTTCATCTTGTATTCTGCTGAATATTTCAATACTATTTCTGGCTTGAACGGGTTCGATTTTCCGCGTCTAACTGCCATGGAACACAAAGGTTCTTGTAAATTTATAAAGTTATTTATTTATTGTACAATCTAATGCTTTCTCATCTGGGAAAAGATTGTACGTTTCTAACGCAAGTCATGTATATTTTAATCTAATTAACTGAATATTTTATTCAAAGTCTTGAAACCTCTTATTAAAGTGACTAAAGTAACCAAGTGACTTACGCATAACTTTGTTAACCGACAGGGTCTTGTAGTTCGAACATATTCGAATATAGCAAATGAGTTCTATGCAAAGCTGCTTTGTGCAGTGATGACAAGTAACGCGTATCGAACTGTGTTCGGTGGCAGAGATACTTTCGGTGATTTAACCGCAAGGAACTCTGGGAAGGAGAATGGAACGTACTGTGCCCAAAAGTATAGTCGGATCAATGCAAAACTTAGACAACCGACGTGTCGATTCGTTTAAATGGCAGATAGCTTATAGAATAATATCTTTAGACGTACATTTTCAGGAATGACTACTTATACTATCATGATGCAATGTCTAGAGCAATGACATTCCAGGGCTATGGTTATTTATGTAGCAAACGGTGACAATTGTTTTCTTTCCTCGTCCAAATGCAAAATCAATGATTCCTTCAAAAAAGTGGCAATCCGATTGTTTTGTTTGATTAGAACTGTTTTGTTTATGAATATTGAGGTAGGATTGATATTAACTCTAAATATATTTCACTTCTAAAGCACTTAACTTGCAGTAAAATCAGTTTATATATTTATCGCCCTCCAAAACTTGCCTAATCCTTGGAACGCTAATGCCAGTAGGCGAATTAAAGACATCTATCAAATAGTTACGGTGAAGAAAAAACAGTTTACAAAAAAATTACATGTACTCGAACATGATACTTTAGACAGGCTTAATTAGATTAGCTGTTTCTCCATTACTGGCTGTTGAGACTTGTTGAAAATGAAGTTTTAATGTTCTACGGGTGTAACTTTCCACTTCCAAGACCTTGTTTATAACTAAACTGAAAGAGGACAGAATACCATTTTTAAAGTGCACGAGTAGATATAGTGTTTTAAATTGATAATAATATGGTTCAGAAATTCAGAGCAGGAGTTATCGCCTATTATTATACGTTCTGAAGGGGGGGCATTCAGATAATTACCCCCAGAGCTGTCCAGAAACATTTAAAGCGGGGGAGTCAAATGCGATGAGCCTTTGCGTTTTAGCGTGTGTTGTTATCGTTGCTTGGGACTTAATTCCCGCGCGTGACGACCCTACCGCTTTAACTCTCTGTCATATGAAACAAACAGATGAAGTGTTTCCTCGCTGATAGGACAGCAAGTACAGACGGTGTACATGTAAATGGGGGTCTCGTACAAGTGAAGCATATTGGTTAAACATGACGTATACTTTCAGGATTTAATGCAAGATGTTCAGTTAGAGGGGCGCACCCTTACAATGACAACATTGCTGCAGTCACCGGATTGAGTTTGAGGATAGTAATAACTAAGGGGTCACTGGAGGGGACGATAGATGTAGATAAATGTTGGGGACTGAGTTACAGCAGCCCAAAGCAACAAACTAGTCAGATTCAGGTAACGAGGCGAGAGGGATTATTTATTCGTTAAACCAGGCGCAGAAGACCCAATCTGCCTCAATCTCCCACGCAGAGTTCTATTTCGGTGTTTTAACCGTAAGGAGCTCTGAGAGGGAGAATCATGACTGCTCGTCGGTACCTTCCCTGCCCAATGTAACCGCGAGATTAGCTAATTACCATACCCCCCGCTGAGGGCGTCATGTATATGAGTTATCCCATCAGTGGAGAACAGTTGTTCGCATTGTTCATGTGTTCATTAAGTTCGACCAAAAGAGGAAGTGTCCACTTTCCGTGACACCGGGAACCCAATGACGGCGGAAAAAATAACATTTTTACACAACCGTATTAAAAAAGAATAATTTATATTTCAAAAGAAATCTAAAATGCTTGACAATGTTGAAAATTACTATAAAGGGTACTATAAAGTGGTAACACAACTGTAATAAAAACAAAAAAATGTATTTGACGAAGATTCTTGGGAGTAAAATTACGATAGCAAAGTCAAAAATAAATTGTACAGTAGAGAAAATAAATTTAAAACAAATTTTAAAATATGAACAATTCACCCATTCACAATTATTGTGTAATGTAATGACATTAAAGTATTGTGGACACAACTAATTCATCTTTATGAAGATTTATAAATTTCACGATCCAAACAGAATCGATAGGTTTCTATTGTCCGATTAAATTCCATCGGAACGTTGACGTTGTTTGGCTGGTTTAATTCAGCTGTAATTGAAATTTATAAATAATTATAAAGACGAAAGAATGTCTCCAAGAGTACATATAAAATATAAATAGGCAAGACAAACTATTGTGACAATAAAATTAAAATGCAAGCTTAAAAGTTAGTAAAATATACAATTTAAAGTCGAATTGAGACACTGGGAATAACGGAATACGTAACATGTCTGAAAAAATAAAGATATTATCGTAGTTTATTTTTTGACATTAAATGGGGCAATGTAACGTTTGCGACTATCTGGCACCGAGGAAGCGAAAAAGCAGAGAGATAATCGTATCGACCAAAGAGTTCGCATTTCGAGTTCATCATGGGAGATTTCTGTGAAGAATAGAGAGCCGCCAATGAGAATGCGAGTGTAAAATTGTCTTAATTCGACACATTTGGCTAAAAGTGATGATATTAACCATAATGTCTCTGGAAATGGGAATGGGATTTCACAAACCTCTTGACGCAGAGGTCGTCGATGAGAATCTGTATCTTGTCGCAAGTGAGATTGAGGGAAGATGAACATGGTCCGCCCACGAATAGAGCACATCGGACGGGGGAAACGTGCTGCGATAAGATAAGCAATGTATTTTATCGGTGAAGTGTTATCCCTGTGTGATTGACAGGTTTTTGGGCGAAGCATATGGAGTGTTTAGTTTTAACCCAGAGAGCTTCCACCACGTAGAACACTGTAATACTGAATAATAATATGGCCATGCGTATATGATAATCTTGAAAAAGGGGTCGAAAAGAACCACGTTTGATGTCGTTGAGGGCGCAATCGTCACATAATAAACTAATTATCATATACTCCGCTGAGGGCGTCGTATAACGGCGTTAGCCAATCAGTGGAGGTCATTTGGTGTAACTTTCCAAATAAATTATATATAGAATAAAGTATATTAGAGTATATTATGGATATTTTTTTTCAATATTTGAAAGATATACAAAGTCTTGGGACAGCTAGGGATATCATAAGTTTGCCAGGTAAGCTTGCTCCGGGTTAGAAACACCCAAGAGACATCCAAACAACCTTGCCTCCGTCTTTTCATAATTTACAAAGGCTGAATATTCAAAGGACAGTGGTCGTCGCGCCACGTATGTGCGGGATTTGTGTTCATAGACATTGATTTTCCCACAGTTCAATATGCTCTCTCAATGACAAGCAAAACCGAATAAATACATTGACTCATTGGAATATTCATTGATACGTTCCGATCATAGCATGAATTTCCTAATTAAACCCTTGTAATGTCTTTTGTGTGTACTCGTCTTTGTTTATATGGGTTCCATATCTAGCGCATGCGTGGCGTGGTGACCACCGCTCTTTGTTCATTTTCCCTATATATTGGTTTCACGAGACATCACAACACAGTTAGATCAAACGTAAAATGCTATTATTTTTATTTTTTATCGGCAAAACAAATTGTAGCAAAAATAAAGTGAATTTGTTTCAGAAATCGTAAGCTTGAATAGTCAATTACTAGTACTTGGTGTGACACATTTCCAGTTTTAGTTCACCGTATTGGCCATTCCTATGGATAATATTATCTCACTAGTTCCCTGTATTGATCATCCCTATGGATAATATTACCCCGATTATCCCCGTATTGGCCATCCCTACTGATACTATTATCTCACTAGTTCCCTGTATTGATCATCCCTATGGATAATATTACCCCAATTTTCCTCGTATTGGCCATTCCTATGGATAATATTATCTCACTAGTTCCTTGTATTGATCATCCCTATGGATAATATTACCCCAATTATCCTCGTATTGGCCATCCCTATGGATAATATTATCTCACTAGTTCCCTGTATTGATCATCCC
This sequence comes from Saccoglossus kowalevskii, assembly GCF_978046115.1. Lineage (NCBI taxonomy): Eukaryota > Metazoa > Hemichordata > Enteropneusta > Harrimaniidae > Saccoglossus > Saccoglossus kowalevskii. Next base: position 9,861,317 of record NC_140659.1, read on the forward strand.
TATGGATAATATTACCCCAATTATCCCCGTATTGGCCACCCCTATGGATAATATTATCCCACTTGACCCCGTATTGGCAACTCATTATGGATAATATCATTCCACTTGTTCCCATATTGATCATCTCTATATGGATAATATTACCCCAATTTTCCTCGTATTGGCCATTCCTATGGATAATATTATCTCACTAGTTCCTTGTATTGATCATCTCTATGGATAATATTACCCCAATTATCCTCGTATTGGCCATTCCTATGGATAATATTATCTCACTAGTTCCCTGTATTGATCATCCCTATGGATAATATTACCCCAATTTTCCCCGTATTGGCCATCCCTATGGATAATATTATTCCACTTGTCCCCGTATTGGCCATCCCTGTGGATAATATTATCCCACTTGTTCCTCGTATTGGCCATCCCTATGGCTAATATTATCTCACTTGTTCCCCGTATTGATCATCCCTATATGGATAATATTATCCCACTTGTTCCCCGTATTGGCCATCCCTGTGGATAATATTATCTCACTTGTCCCCGTATTGGCCATCCCTATGGATAATATTATCTCACTTGTTCCCCGTATTGATCATCCCTATATGGATAATATTATCTCACTTGTTTCCCCCATATTGGCCATCCCTATGGATAATATTATCCCACTTGTTCCCCGTATTGGCCATCCCTATGGATAATATTATCTCACTTGTTCCCCATATTGATCATCCCTATATGGATAATATTATCCCACTTGTGCCCGTATTGGCCATCCCTATGGATAATATTATCTCACTTGTCCCCGTATTGGCCATCCCTATGGATAATATTATCTCACTTGTTCCCCGTATTGATCATCCCTATATGGATAATATTATCTCACTTGTTTCCCCCATATTGGCCATCCCTATGGATAATATTATCCCACTTGTTCCCCGTATTGGCCATCCCTATGGATAATATTATCTCACTAGTTCCTTGTATTGATCATCCCTATGGATAATATTACCCCAATTTTCCTCGTATTGGCCATTCCTATGGATAATATTATCTCACTAGTTCCTTGTATTGATCATCCCTATGGATAATATTACCCCAATTATCCTCGTATTGGCCATCCCTATGGATAATATTATCCCACTTGACCCCGTATTGGCAACTCATTATGGATAATATCATTCCACTTGTCCCCATATTGATCATCTCTATATGGATAATATTACCCCAATTTTCCTCGTATTGGCCATTCCTATGGATAATATTATCTCACTAGTTCCTTGTATTGATCATCCCTATGGATAATATTACCCCAATTATCCTCGTATTGGCCATCCCTATGGATAATATTATCTCACTAGTTCCCCGTATTGGCCATCCCTATGGATAATATTATTCCACTTGTCCCCCTATTGGCCATCCCTGTGGATAATATTATCCCACTTGTTCCTCGTATTGGCCATCCCTATGGCTAATATTATCTCACTTGTTCCCCGTATTGATCATCCCTATATGGATAATATTATCCCACTTGTTCCCCGTATTGGCCATCCCTATGGATAATATTATCTCACTTGTCCCCGTATTGGCCATCCCTATGGATAATATTATCTCACTTGTTCCCCGTATTGATCATCCCTATATGGATAATATTATCTCACTTGTTTCCCCCATATTGGCCATCCCTATGGATAATATTATCCCACTTGTTCCCCGTATTGGCCATCCCTATGGATAATATTATCTCACTTGTTCCCCGTATTGATCATCCCTATATGGATAATATTATCCCACTTGTTCCCCGTATTGGCCATCCCTATGGATAATATTATCTCACTTGTCCCCGTATTGGCCATCCCTATGGATAATATTATCTCACTTGTTCCCCGTATTGATCATCCCTATATGGATAATATTATCTCACTTGTTTCCCCCATATTGGCCATCCCTATGGATAATATTATCCGACTTGTTCCCCGTATTGGCCATCCCTATGGATAATATTATCTCACTTGTTCCCCGTATTGATCATCCCTATATGGATAATATTATCCCACTTGTTTTCCCCATATTGGCCATCCCTATGGATAATATTATCCCACTTGTTCCCCGTAATGATCATCCCTATATGGATAACATTATCCCACTTGTTCCCCGTATTGGCCATCCCTATGGATAATATTATCCCAGTTGTTTCCCGTATTGGCCATCCCTATGGATAATATTATCCCACTTGTTTCTCGTATTGATCATCCCTATGGATAATATTATCCCACTTGTTTCTCGTATTAATCATCACTATGGATAATATTATCCCACTTGTTACCCATATTGATCATCCCTATATGGATAACATTATCCCACTTGTTCCCCGTATTGGCCATCCCTATGGATAATATTATCCCAGTTGTTTCCCGTATTGGCCATCCCTATGGATAATATTATCCCACTTGTTTCTCGTATTGATCATCCCTAAGGATAATATTATCCCACTTGTTTCTCGTATTAATCATCACTATGGATAATATTATCCCACTTGTTCCCCGTATTAATCATCACTATGGATAACATCATCCCTATGGATAATATTATCCCACTTGTTTCCCGTATTGGCCATCCCTATGGATAATATTATCTCACTTGTCCCCGTATTGGCCATCCCTATGGATAATATTATCCCACTTGTTCCCCGTATTGGCCATCCCTATGGATAATATTATCTCACTTGTTCCCCATATTGATCATCCCTATATGGATAATATTATCCCACTTGTTCCCCGTATTGGCCATCCCTATGGATAATATTATCTCATTTGTCCCCGTATTGGCCATCCCTATGGATAATATTATCTCACTTGTTCCCCGTATTGATCATCCCTATATGGATAATATTATCTCACTTGTTTTCCCCATATTGGCCATCCCTATGGATAATATTATCCCACTTGTTCCCCGTATTGGCCATCCCTATGGATAATATTATCTCACTAGTTCCTTGTATTGATCATCCCTATGGATAATATTACCCCAATTTTCCTCGTATTGGCCATTCCTATGGATAATATTATCTCACTAGTTCCTTGTATTGATCATCCCTATGGATAATATTACCCCAATTATCCTCGTATTGGCCATCCCTATGGATAATATTATCCCACTTGACCCCGTATTGGCAACTCATTATGGATAATATCATTCCACTTGTCCCCATATTGATCATCTCTATATGGATAATATTACCCCAATTTTCCTCGTATTGGCCAGTCCTATGGATAATATTATCTCACTAGTTCCTTGTATTGATCATCCCTGTGGATAATATTACCCCAATTATCCTCGTATTGGCCATACCTATGGATAATATTATCTCACTAGTTCCCTGTATTGATCATCCCTATGGATAATATTACCCCAATTTTCCCCGTATTGGCCATCCCTATGGATAATATTATTCCACTTGTCCCCCTATTGGCCATCCCTGTGGATAATATTATCCCACTTGTTCCTCATATTGGCCATCCCTGTGGCTAATATTATCTCACTTGTTCCCCGTATTGATCATCCCGATATGGATAATATTATCCCACTTGTTCCCCGTATTGGCCATCCCTATGGATAATATTATCTCACTTGTCCCCGTATTGGCCATCCCTATGGATAATATTATCCCACTTGTTCCCCGTATTGGCCATCCCTATGGATAATATTATCTCACTTGTCCCCGTATTGGCCATCCCTATGGATAATATTATCTCACTTGTTCCCCGTATTGATCATCCCTATATGGATAATATTATCTCACTTGTTTCCCCCATATTGGCCATCCCTATGGATAATATTATCCCACTTGTTCCCCGTATTGGCCATCCCTATGGATAATATTATCTCACTTGTTCCCCGTATTGATCATCCCTATATGGATAATATTATCCCACTTGTTCCCCGTATTGGCCATCCCTATGGATAATATTATCTCACTTGTCCCCGTATTGGCCATCCCTATGGATAATATTATCTCACTTGTTCCCCGTATTGATCATCCCTATATGGATAATATTATCTCACTTGTTTCCCCCATATTGGCCATCCCTATGGATATTATCCGACTTGTTCCCCGTATTGGCCATCCCTATGGATAATATTATCTCACTTGTTCCCCGTATTGATCATCCCTGTATGGATAATATTATCCCACTTGTTTTCCCCATATTGGCCAACCCTATGGATAATATTATCCCACTTGTTCCCCGTAATGATCATCCCTATATGGATAACATTATCCCACTTGTTCCCCGTATTGGCCATCCCTATGGATAATATTATCCCAGTTGTTTCCCGTATTGGCCATCCCTATGGATAATATTATCCCACTTGTTTCTCGTATTGATCATCCCTATGGATAATATTATCCCACTTGTTTCTCGTATTAATCATCACTATGGATAATATTATCCCACTTGTTACCCATATTGATCATCCCTATATGGATAACATTATCCCACTTGTTCCCCGTATTGGCCATCCCTATGGATAATATTATCCCAGTTGTTTCCCGTATTGGCCATCCCTATGGATAATATTATCCCACTTGTTTCTCGTATTGATCATCCCTAAGGATAATATTATCCCACTTGTTTCTCGTATTAATCATCACTATGGGTAATATTATCCCACTTGTTCCCCGTATTAATCATCACTATGGATAACATCATCCCTATGGATAATATTATCCCACTTGTTTCCCATATTGGCCATCCCTATGGATAATATTATCCCACTTGTTCCCCGTATTGGCCATCCCTATGGATAATATTATCTCACTTGTTCCCCATATTGATCATCCCTATATGGATAATATTATCCCACTTGTTCCCCGTATTGGCCATCCCTATGGATAATATTATCTCACTTGTCCCCGTATTGGCCATCCCTATGGATAATATTATCTCACTTGTTCCCCGTATTGATCATCCCTATATGGATAATATTATCTCACTTGTTTCCCCCATATTGGCCATCCCTATGGATAATATTATCCCACTTGTTCCCCGTATTGGCCATCCCTATGGATAATATTATCTCACTAGTTCCTTGTATTGATCATCCCTATGGATAATATTACCCCAATTTTCCTCGTATTGGCCATTCCTATGGATAATATTATCTCACTAGTTCCTTGTATTGATCATCCCTATGGATAATATTACCCCAATTATCCTCGTATTGGCCATCCCTATGGATAATATTATCCCACTTGACCCCGTATTGGCAACTCATTATGGATAATATCATTCCACTTGTCCCCATATTGATCATCTCTATATGGATAATATTACCCCAATTTTCCTCGTATTGGCCAGTCCTATGGATAATATTATCTCACTAGTTCCTTGTATTGATCATCCCTATGGATAATATTACCCCAATTATCCTCGTATTGGCCATACCTATGGATAATATTATCTCACTAGTTCCCTGTATTGATCATCCCTATGGATAATATTACCCCAATTTTCCCCGTATTGGCCATCCCTATGGATAATATTATTCCACTTGTCCCCGTATTGGCCATCCCTGTGGATAATATTATCCCACTTGTTCTTCGTATTGGCCATCCCTATGGCTAATATTATCTCACTTGTTCCCCGTATTGATCATCCCTATATGGATAATATTATCCACTTGTTCCCCGTATTGGCCATCCCTATGGATAATATTATCTCACTTGTCCCCGTATTGGCCATCCCTATGGATAATATTATCCCACTTGTTCCCCGTATTGGCCATCCCTATGGATAATATTATCTCACTTGTTCCCCGTATTGATCATCCCTATATGGATAATATTATCTCACTTGTTTCCCCCACATTGGCCATCCCTATGGATAATATTATCCGACTTGTTCCCCGTATTGGCCATCCCTATGGATAATATTATCTCACTTGTTCCCCGTATTGATCATCCCTATATGGATAATATTATCCCACTTGTTTTCCCCGTATTGATCATCCCTATATGGATAATATTATCTCACTTGTTTCCCCCATATTGGCCATCCCTATGGATAATATTATCCCACTTGTTCCCCGTATTGGCCATCCCTATGGATAATATTATCTCACTAGTTCCTAGTATTGATCATCCCTATGGATAATATTTGCCCAATTTTCCTCGTATTGGCCATTCCTATGGATAATATTATCTCACTAGTTCCTTGTATTGATCATCCCTATGGATATTACCCCAATTATCCTCGTATTGGCCATCCCTATGGATAATATTATCCCACTTGACCCCGTATTGGCAACTCATTATGGATAATATCATTCCACTTGTCCCCATATTGATCATCTCTATATGGATAATATTACCCCAATTTTCCTCGTATTGGCCATCCCTATGGATAATATTATCTCACTAGTTCCTTGTACTGATCATCCCTATGGATAATATTACCCCAATTTTCCTCGTATTGGCCATTCCTATGGATAATATTATCTCACTTGACCCCGTATTGGCCATCCCTGTGGATAATATTATCCCACTTGTTCCTCGTATTGGCCATCCCTATGGCTAATATTATCTCACTTGTTCCCCGTATTGGCCATTCCTATGGATAATATTATCTCACTAGTTCCTTGTATTGATCATCCCTATGGATAATATTACCCCAATTTTCCTCGTATTGGCCATCCCTATGGATAATATTATCTCACTAGTTCCTTGTACTGATCATCCCTATGGATAATATTACCCCAATTTTCCCCGTATTGGCCATCCCTATGGATAATATTATCCCACTTGACCCCGTATTGGCCATCCCTGTGGATAATATTATCCCACTTGTTCCTCGTATTGGCCATCCCTATGGCTAATATTATCTCACTTGTTCCCCGTATTGGCCATTCCTATGGATAATATTATCTCACTAGTTCCTTGTATTGATCATCCCTATGGATAATATTACCCCAATTATCCTCGTATTGGCCATCCCTATGAATAATATTATCTCACTAGTTCCCTGTATTGATCATCCCTATGGATAATATTACCCCAATTTTCCCCGTATTGGCCATCCCTATGGATAATATTATTCCACTTGTCCCCGTATTGGCCATCCCTGTGGATAATATTATCCCACTTGTTCCTCGTATTGGCTATCCCTATGGCTAATATTATCTCACTTGTTCCCCGTATTGATCATCCCTATATGGATAATATTATCCCACTTGTTCCCCGTATTGGCCATCCCTATGGATAATATTATCTCACTTGTCCCCGTATTGGCCATCCCTATGGATAATATTATCCCACTTGTTCCCCGTATTGGCCATCCCTGTGGATAATATTATCTCACTTGTCCCCGTATTGGCCATCCCTATGGATAATATTATCTCACTTGTTCCCCGTATTGATCATCCCTATATGGATAATAATATCTCACTTGTTTCCCCCATATTGGCCATCCCTATGGATAATATTATCCCACTTGTTCCCCGTATTGGCCATCCCTATGGATAATATTATCTCACTTGTTCCCCGTATTGATCATCCCTATATGGATAATATTATCCCACTTGTTCCCCGTATTGGCCATCCCTATGGATAATATTATCTCACTTGTCCCCGTATTGGCCATCCCTATGAATAATATTATCTCACTTGTTCCCCGTATTGATCATCCCTATATGGATAATATTATCTCACTTGTTTCCCCCATATTGGCCATCCCTATGGATAATATTATCCGACTTGTTCCCCGTATTGGCCATCCCTATGGATAATATTATCTCACTTGTTCCCCGTATTGATCATCCCTATATGGATAATATTATCCCACTTGTTTTCCCCATATTGGCCATCCCTATGGATAATATTATCCCACTTGTTCCCCGTAATGATCATCCCTATATGGATAACATTATCCCACTTGTTCCCCGTATTGGCCATCCCTATGGATAATATTATCCCAGTTGTTTCCCGTATTGGCCATCCCTATGGATAATATTATCCCACTTGTTTCTCGTATTGATCATCCCTATGGATAATATTATCCCACTTGTTTCTCGTATTAATCATCACTATGGATAATATTATCCCACTTGTTACCCATATTGATCATCCCTATATGGATAACATTATCCCACTTGTTCCCCGTATTGGCCATCCCTATGGATAATATTATCCCAGTTGTTTCCCGTATTGGCCATCCCTATGGATAATATTATCCCACTTGTTTCTCGTATTGATCATCCCTAAGGATAATATTATCCCACTTGTTTCTCGTATTAATCATCACTATGGATAATATTATCCCACTTGTTCCCCGTATTAATCATCACTATGGATAACATCATCCCTATGGATAATATTATCCCACTTGTTTCCCGTATTGGCCATCCCTATGGATAATATTATCTCACTTGTCCCCGTATTGGCCATCCCTATGGATAATATTATCCCACTTGTTCCCCGTATTGATCATCCCTATATGGATAATATTATCTCACTTGTTCCCCCCATATTGGCCATCCCTATGGATAATATTATCCGACTTGTTCCCCGTATTGGCCATCCCTATGGATAATATTATCTCACTTGTTCCCCGTATTGATCATCCCTATATGGATAATATTATCCCACTTGTTTTCCCCATATTGGCCATCCCTATGGATAATATTATCCCACTTGTTCCCCGTAATGATCATCCCTATATGGATAACATTATCCCACTTGTTCCCCGTATTGGCCATCCCTATGGATAATATTATCCCAGTTGTTTCCCGTATTGGCCATCCCTATGGATAATATTATCCCACTTGTTTCTCGTATTGATCATCCCTAAGGATAATATTATCCCACTTGTTTCTCGTATTAATCATCACTATGGATAATATTATCCCACTTGTTCCCCGTATTAATCATCACTATGGATAACATCATCCCTATGGATAATATTATCCCACTTGTTTCCCGTATTGGCCATCCCTATGGATAATATTATCTCACTTGTCCCCGTATTGGCCATCCCTATGGATAATATTATCCCACTTGTTTCCCGTATTGATCATCCCTATGAATAGTATTATCCCACTTATTTTTTAGTACGAGATGCTGCATTGTTAGAGTTACAAAAATGACTGCTCATATTTTTCGAAACCACGCAAAACTATAACTCGATGTACAATTAACAGTTAACCAAACTTCGAGCTACGGGCAACACAGATATTTCGTTTTGTTTAAAGTGTTATGCTTCCTGTAACTCAAAGTTTGGTTTAACTGCTAATTAAAATTTGAATTACTAAATTTGAATGTTTAACAAAAAAGCAAAAATATATTCTGTTAACATATATTCCATTGATTGGACAAAGTTAAAATTGTCTGTGGTTTCGGAAATATGGGCTTAGTCATTTTTGTAACTTTGATGTTTTCTCAATTTCAGCATTTTTAGTATATCATCCGACTCTTTTTTTTCGTTATTTTAAAAGTGTATCTGCACTCATTGTGTTTGAAATCCCATGCAGCTTTTAAGCTCCTTTTTTTCAATTCTCATATTTTTTTTAATTTACAACTATTGTTTGGTTTTACCTGTCATTATTAAGGTTTTTTTTTTATATCGTATCCCAGTTGCGACTGAAATAAATAAATAATCAAGAAATTTGAATCTATACATACATCAGATTTTAATCAGAATGATCTACACCTCAACTTCTCGGGAGATTGGTTGGTCACACAATTTTCCAAGAAGTTGGACATAGTGAGTGACAATGCACGGAGAGTGAGACAATGTACGATCACTATGTCCTCTGCGACGTGTTGCTCCAACCACCCACTTCACGGTCTTTTTATATATAGCATCCTTGCAATGATCTCGTCTGCTTTGTATGGGGCTTGGTACTTCATTCACTACCATCTAAACGTCCTAAAAAAATTGAGGTTTGTTTTGTCCAATTTGCTAAGAGACGCGCATGGTTTTACACCACATGTGTATCTGCCTATGTACAACAATTACTATACGGGAGCCTATTCATACCATATGCCTTTATTCTTCTCGTTATAACGAGTTTATCCCAGGTATAACCATTTTTGTTGTTGAAATGAGATAATGTTCATAATTCTCGGGCGGACATCGGGGCATTTTCACCGCCTAGCAACCATCACAGTAAAACAAAAAGGCCCAAAACTCTCAGAAAACTGTACTTAGAAAGTTGTTGGGAGTCTCCTGAGCAGTTTAACAAGATACATTTGGTTGCTCAGGGTTACTTCAAAGTTGAGAACTTGTTGTAACAAGAAAAAGTAAAGAGAAATATAAACTTAAATATAAAATATAAATATAACCGAGACCACCGTCTGTTATGTGATTTGTTTATCTCCATGGTTAAAACTAGTAAAACACTTGCTATAACAAGATTGTAGCACCTATAAGCTTTCATAGCAGTAAGAGTAACACTCAAGAACAGCTTTGACAGTCTCATCCAAGATTTATTTAAAATAATGCACTAGTAATCTGCTATTTGTGGATAAAGTGTTTTGTGAAATAAATGATAAAAGTCGCTTGTCATATATCGCGGGTTAACCAATAATCGAATACAGCCCTCATACGTAGTTTAAGTAATATACAATTGTCAGTGGTACTGGAATGTATCACACAAATGTTAAAGCATTGTATGAAGGGCAAGTACATAAAGCATTGTGAAATCGATTCTTGAAAGCTGAAGAAGAGTGCCACCAATGATGAATTCGGCCGATGCTCTCAGAATACTAGTAATCAAATGCCGTTCGACCAACCATGTTCAAAGTCAAAATGACGTATATGTATATTCCTGATCCACAATTTAAATAATCATTATCTTATTGTAATTGTTTTATCAGAACATTATACCTCACCAACATCATTATATTAGGGAGATACAATTTCTATCACATGTTTCATGTACATCATGTCTTCAACGTCTCTGTTATCGTGTCTTGGGATCCAGTGTATAGTTTGTATTTTTGTGATCAGAGGCCAGAACTAACCGGAAAAATTATTTCATTTATTTTGTCAGCTTATTATTGCCAGTGGATGTTTCACCAGCTCTCGAAATAAGCTGTATACATCAAGTAGGTAATGGTATACAAAAGTCCTGTTTTTGCTATTATTCTACATTTCTGGGTTTAAGCGGTCAATTTTCACTAGAAACAAAACAATGAAAGATCACTGAGGCTGACACAAGGTATTTCTTTCACACTAGATGGGAAATACTCGGTATAAACGTAAAAACAGTGGTCTCACAGTGTACTTGTGCACAATGTAAAGAATATTTAAATTTGGACAACTAGAAGTTGAGATTAAGTGTGGATCCAAATGGATTGATTGTTCAATTGTATTTGATTTAATATTTTTAATTCCGAGTAGATCTTTAAAATCAACATAATCCATAAATGAATTAAAAAATTGTAGAACATAACAATAAGATGGGACACATATATAACAAATGTTAAAGTCACAAAGATATGGCACAACTACTTTAGTATGTAACTTTTAGTCAAAGAAATAGTGTATATATATATATATATATATATATATAGTGTAAAATACTTTCTTTTATCTGGACATTTTGGGTGTTTTGTATGGAATTTATTTTTTACTGATTTTTGACAAGTTGAATGTAAAATATAGGAAAAAAGGTATATACGCTGGATTTTATTTTCACTGAATCATTCCTTCAGCGAAAATTTATTCCAAGCAAAAATAAAGTATTTTACACTATATAGCTTTTCTCATTTCAAATGATTTTTGAATAAGATTTTTTTCAATATAGATGATGTGTTTCAAGTGATAATAGTTTCCTGAGTATTCAAGGTATAGGTCATTCCACTTCGATGTTCGCTTCAATCACTATAGTGTCATCTTTGCAGAAACCATTGTTGGGGTCAAGGACTTTCTTAGAAAAATAAAACATACATTGTTAATAATATTACTGCAAGTATAATAAAGGTATGAATTGATTTAAAAAGGTATGGCAACATATCATTTAAAAGCAAGTAGTGTTTTTCGATTTTTTTAACCAAATAGAGTCACTGATGTAAATCGTGAGAAGGTTCAATCGGAAATGCCAACATCTTAAAGGGCGACAGTCTCAGCGCTGCACATGTGCAATGTTTGTGTTGATAAACATTGATTTTCCCACAATCTAATGCGCTCTTCTAATGGAAATCACAAGTATTAGATTCGACGTGGGTGCGACTTGCACTAATTACCGCCGGTGACTCCTTCAATACCTTCCAATCACCTAATTAAAATATGATAACGTCCCAGTTTGTACTTGTCAAAGTCGCCATCTTTGTTTATATGAGACCAATGTATCTCGTGCATGCATGGCGCAACGACTATCGCCCTTTAATGCTTTCACTATTATGGGTTATTACCATGATGAAAAAAACAAAACAATTAGATTAGTAGAAAATTTTTGGAGAAACCATTGAAGACAAGTTCAAGTATTATGGTTAAGGACTGACTTCACCAACATGGTCAGCAGTCGGCAAAGTTTAATCAGTCCGCAAAAAATAGGTTTCCATGTATCACAGATATAACGCACTAATGTTTCCGATGCTAAGTTTTATTGGAATAAACACAGGTACCCCTGAGAAATGATTGGTAAATATTAAGATTTATATATATTTTCTGTCACACATAATAAAAAAAAAACCTTGGCAGCTATATTTCGAGATTATTACCACCATTAAACAAATATTCATCCTTCTATAAGGTATGTGATGTAATTGCAGGTTTGGTTACTAGTGCATTTACAGAAAGCCAAATCAACGGTCAAATCTGTATGTTAATCTGACCCGTAAACACTCCCAAATTTATGCAATTACATAGACATGGTAACGGAGTATTAATTAACTTACTGCCAAAGCCAGAAAGGTTGGAAAACCATACCCATTTGGTTCTTTAAAATAATGCTCTAGTACTACGTATAAAAAAACAAACATATGTAAGTTTAACATGGCACATTAGTGTGTACAATAACAAATAGGGTAACTGCACAGTTCTCATCTAACTACCTGCTTATACTAGGAGTGCAATTTATGATATACATGACTAGAACATCCCTAATCAATCAATCAATCAAATACTAATCGCATACCGACAGGGAGATGCACCATAAACTTAACTCTGTCAAGACTGGAATGCCAAGCTACCAATCTACATGCAATCCCAACTACCAATATGAGTTATTGGTTTACACACTATGATTTAGGATTTATTGGTCAGTTAAATTTCTTGGGCTTTCATAAGGTTTTAGGCATATTGTTTTTTTTTTTCAAAAGCAGTATTTATAGATAGTAAACTCGTCTGATAAGTATACATGTAGTCTATCAAACAATTACGGAAATACGATTTAATTACCAGTTGCCACCAAATCAGATTGTTGTGCTTACATCAGGACGTAAAATAAACTTCATTTTTAGTGTGTGATTCAGAGTAACTCCCAGGTTTCCATGCACATGTAACCTTCAGCAACCTGTCTGAATGTTCTGGCGTAACCCCCCAGGATTGCATGCACATTTTGAGTGTCACAAGAGTGTAACCTTCACCAACCTATCTGAATGTTCTGGCTGACCTGTATTGTTAAAGTAGATTTACTGACAAATCTGATCTGCTGGGAGAATAACTTAATTGATTAGAATGATGTCAGGTTTTCTGACATAGTTATAACTGATTACACATAGAAGACCATATACTGAGACACACTTTGGCAGAATAACATAAAATAGATTTCAATCAATCAATCAATCAATCAATAAGTCTGGCAGATAATACAGTATTGTATACTATAAGGAAAAAAAAAAAAAATTGCTTTGTTGCCCTTAGCGAGCGACCCAAAAATATGAAATATCGCGTTTTTTTTCATAGGCCCAAATAAAAACTCACGATTTTAAGCAGTAAAAAAGTGTTTCATGTAAAAATTAACGATCCCGGACCGTTGTTTGATCCCCAGGGTCCCGGGGGGGGGGGGGGGGGAATAAGTGGCGACTTTGAACCTCGGGTTGATCTGTATTTGAATAGAAAAGACTGAAAGAAACACTTTGTTTGATTGATTTCCATATACCTCGGCTATTTACGATACCCTTAGTTTTCACGAGTTTAAAAAAACAAAAACAATCGACCCAATTTTCCGACTTGAGGGCAACATAAGTTTGTTTGTTTTTTGGCCTAATGTTAATAGTCATGTCACAATAGCACAATTGACTATCAAAGGGGACGAGAATATTGCTAAGGAATTTATTCTTACTCACTTTCATATTGCGAATTTTCATGTTCCTTCCAGTTTAAAAGCCTGAGGTGTGCTTTCACATTCTTGGGCCTGAAAAATATTTAAATTTGGTAATTAAAGTATTTTTATTTAGATGCTTCAGTTAGGTTACAAATTCCACTGAAATTGCTCTACCATCCTTTTAAAATTGGTAAACAGATTTTTTTATTAACCAGAATAAGCGAGTCGTCAAAAAGCTGTTTTATCTCTCACTAGGATTCTGCACATGACATTCATAATGCATTTCTAGCATGATCAGCCATCTTGAATCAGATTCTGAAACAGATGCATGTACAAATCTGTTACAAGATGTATGTGTAGAGTTGGAACAAGATTTACATAGGATAAGTACAGCAAAAAAGTGTTTTAAAATAATAACAAGTTATATGTAAGAATTGTGCAAAAAATGAAACAAACAAACTTAACTAGTATTTAAATGTTAAAAAAATCTTTTTGTTGTGTAAATATAATTGGCAAGTTCTATAATTATGCCAGGATCTTTGCTTGAGAGTATATATGTGAACTGTATATTTTCATTGTTGGATGAAAGTAGTGTCATAATTTTTGGATGAAATTTTCCCTGTGTGTTATATTTTGGGCAATTCAATATAAAATGTTCTTCATCTTCAATTGAATTTGTGTCACAGTTGTTGCATATTCTTTTATTTATAGGTTTCTTAGGTCTGCCTTCCTCTATTGTCAAGTTATGGTTACTAATCTAAATTTTGTCAACATTTTCCTTTTATGAGTGTCAAGTTCATTCAAATATGGCTCAAAGATGTATTCTGTTTTAAATTTAGCATATGTTCTCATAATATAATATATTCATATAATGATATATGAATATGTCACATTGTCATACATCTAGAACTAAAACAATAGAATGTGCCGCAACTGCATTTTCCCTCCTTATATTGGATACACACTTCTTGTTGTAATTTTTTGCCGTTAACTCATTAAGCTATTACTACATGCAGAGAAATGATGTACAATAATAAAGGCATTACAAAATTGCATCAACTCCCGCTACATGTTTGTAGACTGCCGTACTTGTTTTACGTGACATTGCAGTGTTATTACACTAATCTCTGTCAAATATTTATTGTTACATAGAATACTTACTTAAATGTAAGCTTATCAGCTACAGATAAATATATGCCCAAACTTTCTTCGTCTTCTTAGTCTTCTTCTGTAGGTTGTATCTTCCTACACAAAAATGTCCTGTAAAATTAATCGATATTAAAATGTATGAATCAGTTACATAAACACTGCTTTTTGTCGGGACTTCCAATAGTTTGAGTATGGTCTATAAGTAACTTGCACTTATACTCTTCATCTTTATAAATATTTATAAATTCCAAAGGCAGTTGAATCCAACCAGCCAATCAACTAGCACAGTGCACAACGTCATTTGAAAACGTTCCAATGTTATTCAATCAGTCAATAGAAAACCCTTGTTTCAGTTTGAATTGTGAAATTCATAAATATTTATAAAGATGAAGGGAATACCTTTGTTGAACCGACAGTATCTAACATTATTTTACCAAAAATGGAAGTTAGTGTTGCGTAAAAAGCGTATAAGTACACTTTCCAAAATGTAACAGCACTAATTGGAACGTTTAATTTTTTTTTTATATGTGGTAAACTGTTGAATCACCAACATTTACATATTTAAAGGGCAGTGGTCATCGCGCCTTGCATACACGAGATATGGGTCTCATATAAACTTTGAATATTGTGCCCATCAACGAATACACACAAAAGACATTACAAAGGTTTAATTGGGAAATTCCTGTGATGATTGGAACGCATCAATGAATATTCCAATGAGTCAATGTATTCATTCACTGCACATCGTGTACAGATCACAACTTGTGGTTTTGCTTGCCATTGGGAGAGCATATTGGATTGTGGGAACACCACTTTCTATCAATGAGTACAAACTGAGAGGTTACTGAGCTTTTTTGGGGTGTTTTGTTTGGTGATCGAAGAAGGTATCGAAGAAGTCACCAGCGTTAATTATTGTAAATAGTACACAGGGCAAAATTTGTCCTCAAATGTCGCGCACATTTTACATATTCCTTTGTTAAAATTGGTCGCAGAAGGAATATAGCATGGGATGGAAATAGAATCACGTCACTGAATGTTTATATTTATTATATTTATGTATTATGTTCAGTTCAGTTCTAACATTAGCAATCACATTTGATATGCAAATCACTGGTCATGTGACCAGGTAAATTGTTTCTGAATGGATTTGTAGTGTATGGTCAGTAATTTAGAGTGAGTAAAAAAAATCAACAAAAATCAGATTTATTAAAGCGTCTATTAAATTTGCAATCTAATATATGGTCACAAACTTTATATACTTCTATACTTCTATTTGGTATTTCTTATATTTTTTATTTATGTGCACAAACTCAAGCAAAGTGCATGTCTCCAGTATTGTAAGCGTGTGCTAGTATATTTGTTAGGTGTTAGCCGATGACACTCTTTCTAACAATGTTTTCAAGGCGGGAAATTACTTTACAATTTAATTAGAATGCAGAATAATTCAAACATGAACTTGTACCAAGTGAATAACATACATTGTATCTGTTAGAATATACATGTTTACTCACACCCATAATTGTTATCAGTTGTACAAGTTATTATATATACATTCCAGGAGGTAATTTTGCCATTCATTAATTCAATTTGATTAAATAAAATTCTTGATTTAAAAAAAAAATCATGCTATTTTCCCGTCGAAATCAAATACAAAAGATCGCACTAAAAAAAATCGGTAAATCTCTTCCATGATGCATTCACCATGAAGTCGTTGAACTGTCATTACCATATTTAAATGAGCTATGATAATTCGAACACTTTGGCATCCTCCAGCGTTTTGCAATACTTCACCATTGTACCACGACTGATTGGCTGGAAAGTCTCCCAGCCAGGCTGACTCGGGTAGAGATTGGTTTGCTATTTGATTACATCTTGCGGCCAGGCAAACAAAGACTTGGAGTATATTGCTAGAAATGCAACATTTGTTGTCCATTTATATTCCTTATTTCAAGGACTGTGAAAAGTTTGCATATACACCAGTATGAGCACATTTTAGAAGCAATGGAACAATTTATCAGTCATTTTGGAAATTCTCCGGGGGGTATGTTTATTCCTGGGGGTATGTTTATTTGGGACATGAGAGTATGCCATTTAATACAACTTTTGGAAGATATTCCTACAATTAAACATTGGCTTGTATTATGATAACATGTATAATTTGAAGAAAAAAAACATGTCAACGATGCATTTTCAAAAAAACAAGATGGCTGCCAGTTGTCCATTTTGGATTCAATCGCAAAACGAATCATCACAAACATGTATCTCAACAAGCATAATGTATAAATTTGATCAAAAACTGACAAAGCATGTTGAAGATACTACATTTAAAAAAAAAACAAGATGGCTACCAGTCAGCCATCTCATAGACATGGAGTTGTATCATTGAAGCATACAGATGCAATGTTAATTATGGTTTAGGTCAAAATGTTCAATTTTTTACCCTATTTTTTGAATCAAAAAGAAATTTAATAAATTTTGAGTAGATATTGAGTCTATCAATAAACTGTATATGTATTGTATTTTGTTTTACTTATATGTGAAGTTTGAATGAAACTGATCAATACATGGCCAAGAACAGGCAAAAACATTTTGTCCCAAAGAGACCCTTTTAATTTTGAAATTGTATTTGATGTATTGTGTATTACTAATATAAGAAGTTTGAACGGAATTGGTCAATGCATTCCCTATAACAGGCAAGAACATCATTTTCATCCTATTTTTTGACCAAAAAAACACATACAAAGATACATACAAAGATCGGAACACAACATTGATGTACATTTTAGTGCTACACCTTTGTAGCAGATTTTGAGAATCAGTCAAAGCTTTTAAAGTTACAACGTGACATACATTTTTAGCATTTTTTTTAAGCAAAAAAAAGTACCTGTATATTACTTATTACATCACATGTGCGCCAAGTTTGACTGAAATTGGTTTATACATGTTCAAGTTATGGCCGAGGACTGACGCACAGACGAACAGATGCACATACATGGAACCCAAGTTATAAGCCCCAGTTTCAGCACATCTGTAACCCATGAGGACTAATAAAACATATATATTCTCACCATAACACATTCTTAGCCATGACAATGGGACTATACATGTCTTCAGTCATGCTGCTGAAGTTGGGGATTATCAGTTGCAATTGGGCTTCAGATTGACTGCCATCTGTAATTTACAAAATTCGAAATCAGCAGATATATTGTAATCAAGACAAGACAACAATAATGTTCATAATAATCCTAGATTTGTGTTCATACATCCCAGGCCTGTATGACATTTCATGCAATTTAAAATTAAAATTAAAAAAATTTACAAATACACTAAAGTAGTGGCCAGCCAGAAAAAAATCTTTTGTGCTGAGGGTATACGAGGCATCGAGCACAAATAAAGAATACTGTATTTAGTATTTTCGAAGTACATCACCGAAACACAAAAATTGCGTGCAAAATCAATGAAATATGCATTTTGTTTTGTTTTGTTAGTCATATCCACAACACTGCCTGAAATATTACAGTTAATAATAATAAAACACTGCAACATTTTCCTGTTGGCAGGGAATAACTCGAGATGCGTTGTATTCTGCTGTACAAGCTCGTGAAAATACGGCCGCAGGATACACCGCATCACTCGTGAAAATAACTTCCATGTGCAACGAAAGCCATGGGGAGGGTGTGGGGTTCTGTCATATTATAGCACAGAGTAACTTATCAGGTTTTTCATTGCGTTATGAGACCAGGCAATATATTATGAGAGGTATTGTCAACTATAAAAACTCTGAAATTCTCACAAAATAAAAAAAAAAATGAATTCTAAGAAGTATACATTTTTACTTTTACAGTGTTATTCAGTACAAGTTATATATATACATATTAAAGCGGAGGAGTAGCCAGGCTTTCAATAACGTGTCATTGATTACAAACAAGCGTCTACCCATGAGCCTTTGTGTTTTAGTGTGTGTTGTTATAGTCGCTTAGAACTCAATCCATGCACATGCGCAGATGACGACCCTGTCACTTTAATGTAAAGGCTCCATTTTTTATTTCCATATTTTATATATTGTTATTTTTTTTTTACAATAAACAACAAGTAAAACCCTGCCAAAAAAATAAATAAAAGATTAATGTAAGTTGTAAATTGATTTTAATCAGATTGATAATGTAATAATCATATAGATAATCAAACACATGTTGTAAGCAATAATAAGCAATAAGAAAATTAACAGTAAAGGGCGGTAGTCATCGCGCCACGCATGGCCGAAATATATAAACAAAGATGGCGACTTTGACTGTTGTGCAGATCAACAAGTACAAACTGAGACGTTATCAAGCTTTAAATAGGTATATTTTAGGTGATTAGTCGCACCCATGTAAAACTTCATAATTGTGATTTCCATCAGAAGAGCGCATTGGATTGTGGGAAACTTAATGTTTATCAACTCAAATGTCGCACATGTGCGACAACCACCGCCCTTTAAATATATATGGTGTTATATGTAAACTCACCAGATACAACTTGAAAGTTGAAGGGAGAACCTGGTACGTGTGTGTCACCAGTATATATGTTCAGATTGTACTTTCCGTCCTTCTGTCCTGGAACCTTCAAGGTATGAGATCCATTGCCATCAGCGACCACATTCAATGCAGTTGTAGTAAAATCAGGATTACCCAGGTTAGCTGCCACTTCTTCTCCAATAAACGGAACTACAAGATTTCCATCACACTTTCACAGTCTTTTGTTGTTATGGTAACAGTGAAGCTTTCGTTAACTAATACCATCTTTGGAATTTCACTTCGTTCACAACTGACAACTCTTTTAATAGTACCTACATTGTTGAAATTATAATTTTCTTTACTTGGTTGAAATTTTGCGGGAAATACGTCTTTTCGACTGTGTTTTGTATCACAGTCAATCAATTCATCAACTCGACTCAACAATTTTGGACATTCTAAAATAATCTCGTCTGCTTCTCCAAATTTCATTAGCATATCGACAAAATTACACGTGGCTGCGATATTCTTTTCGGAAATCTCATATCGATCAAGTTCACATTCAAGGCGCTTTGTGGCTTGGTCGTGTTGCTTTTTCAACATCTCTAACAGTTTGCCTTCATTTTCCCGTATCTTTGCAATCATTACTTCCGCTTGCCTCTTGACCTTAGCCGATTCAGCTTCATACAGCTCGGTAATAGTCAGCAGTTCCTCAGTTAGCGACTGAACAGACTGATTCGACTCGTCGCGTTTTTCTTCGAGGATTTCCAATGGTTGTCGCAATTTGTCAATGAACGATTTGGCAAAGTCTTCACGACATACCAACTTATGTCCTGTATGGGAACTAGTTGCACAATCATCGCATACAGGAACAAACCTACAAGTAGAACAGTACGTCTGCACACACCGTTCTTTGTGACCTTCTTTGTTGCAGTAGATACCCTGATTGAGCGGCTTGCTTTGTCCGCCAGCGTCTTTTCTGTACCCTGATACCGAAATCAACCGATGACCTTCAGTAAACCGAACCTTCGCGTGAGATTTACTACATGTGTGACATAAGTTCATTGAGCAATCGAGACATCGGTTGACGCACGAGTTTTCTTCACATACACACGGTGCGGGGGAAATCTTTGCCTCACACTCGTCTGGATAAGAAGTTTTGAAAACCTTGACAACTTCGTTAATAAAACAGTTTGTACTCAGGTCTGCCACAACTTCTGTAGATGACCCCGTGAGTGGCACAACAGAGCGACACTGTGGGCAAACCAACTCGCCTCGTTTCTCCACCAATGTCAGCAAACATTTTTCACAGTAAAAATGCAGGCAGGGTAACGTCTTAGCATTCGTGTAATAATCAAGGCAAAGACTACACGTCAAGAAATCCTCCTGATTCTTGTTCAAAACACTACTGCTCGGTGATGTCGCCATGACAGGTAGCCCACATGAAGTTGACAAGCAATAACAGCTCACAATAAAAGCTAGCACGCAACAGAATATTGTCGTAAATTTTTCGTTGAGTGGAAACCCCGGAAAACACTAAACCTGTCGAAAAACACTAAACCTGACAATAAAAACACTAAACCCGAGATAAAGGGTGTATTATGGGTGTACCATTATCGTCCAGTGAATATTTGATTAAAAGAAAGCGAAAACATGAAACAGAACCCACGACGGCAGCTGATTTCACAAGGGCGCCCTCAATGTAATCTAAACTATTAAGTTTATTATATGTATTAAATCTGGGTTAAATACATTTAGTTATGTGCTGTTTTCCGATGAATTTTTAAAAAATTTCCAGCATGGTCAGGGTCATTTTAGGAATTTCAAATCTAAAAATATGCCAATTGCTGTGTTCATAATTTGTAAATATATAAATAAATAAAATAAAATGTTTGGTTTGGGGCGCGATATACTAGTATCTAACATAGAGGGCGTCCTACTGCCAAATCAGCTGCGGCCCTGGCCTCGATCATAAAGGGATTTTTCTTTAGCTTTCTTTTCATAAATACTCAACTGAACGATCATGGTATATCCATAATTCGCCCTTTACGAAGGGTTTAGTGTTTTTTCAACAGGTTTAGTCTTTTTCAACAGGTTTAGTCTTTTTCAATAGGTTTAGTGTTTTTCAACTGGTTTAGTGTTTTCCGGGGTTTCCACTCAACGTAAATTTTTGCCGTACGCAGTGGTTTTCCGAGTCGCAAAATAAAATAAATTAAAATGTCTTTGTTCCACTAGAAAGCCAAAGCCATACCCCTCATACTGCCTAATATCAATCTTAGCCCTATTTCAAATGTTTGGACGTTAATACCAGAGTAAAAACTAGCAAAAATTCGAGACGAAGGCAGGCAGACAAAAATCCAGGAACATTCATTCAGTACTCTATATAGCGGTGAATTTGACGCTTTGTGTTAGAAATTGCGGTCTGAATCTGTAGAACTATGTAGAAATTAATTTCAAGATAAACGCAAAAAAAACGTCCAAGGTGAATGAATCTTAAACTAGGCTTAACAATCTTGAAAGATATGTTATAATCATTGAAACATGTCTGCCAAGCGACCAGCTACTAAATAATGCCTTCTAATGTCGGAGCTAAATGAAATGCGTTTTGAAATCTCGGAACGACCCTTCCCGCGAAAGTGACGTAGTAAGGAGGGTCGATACTAATGATAATGTTACACAGTAATTTTCTGAAACTTTCTACAGTAGCAGAACTAAGTTTAGAGTATTCAAGAAAAAAAAATGTATGATCACTGGTCAAGTTTTGGAGATGTGGCGCCCTCTAGTGTCAATAAGTTGCCTAAAACTGAGCAATTCATGACATAGACTAAACTAACTCCTAAATATCAGAAAAATAATATTTTTTTTCTCAAATGCGACTTCAATATCTGGTGAATCAGTCAGTTTATCAGAAAAGTATAATCAAAGCTCTGTATAGCGAAATGATACTGAATTATGCTAAATTATCTGCATTTTTGGAGATGATTGCAATTTAAAATTTTGTGTTGCTATGGCAACCACATTTTAAAAGTTAAGAATGTGTCAAATTTAATGCCATGTAAATATTAAAGGTAACACTATACATACTATTTTAGTCATGGCCTATCTTTGTTGAGGTGAAAGGGAACGGAGCAGTTTAATACCACATCTAATCTGTTATTGCATTACAATAATACCACGGTGGAAGGGGAGGTGCATCAGTCAAGACAACTGTACATGGCACCTTCCCTAGTTATGTGATCACTTTCGATCAATCTAGGGTGGGGTGTTTTATTTACCTTCTATATCCAGTGTGTTATGTGATCAAATTATGATCAATTCAAAGTAGGTGTGTTGGGTAGGGTATGCTTTATTTACCTGCTACATCCTGTGTGTTATGTGATCAGGTTATGACTAATCTAGGGTAGGTGAATTGGGGTAGGGAGAGGGGCCGTTTTCATTTACTCCTATCATACAGAAGAATGAAGATAGCAAGTAATGGAAAAATTAAATAAATACAAAAAAATTATTTTCAAGGTAAACATAAATGCATGTACATATACATTTTAGTTGTTTTCTATTAGAGACATGATTCTGATAGACTAGTAAACAATAAATGTGTAATACATGTATATTATAAGATCATTCTGCTCAATATACTCAAATAAAATACAATATATATATCCCTGAAAGGTGTTACATAGGGTACATTTGCAGTGTCAAATCATATTTGATCACAGTGTATTAATAGGACAGTCACTAAAAATTACTTTTGATCAGCTTGATTCAAAATATGTAGTGACAGAGTTTATAATCCTATTTTATCTTGTTACTCTAGCCTTTTCATTATGTAATTCTGTGAAAAGTGAACGTATACCATCAGCACCTCTTCTTTGAAATGCAATACGCAAATGCTGATGTTGAAGACCAGATGATGCAATTTTGTCAGCCATGGATTTTGACATTGTACAAGATTCAATCATAGGATTCAATGTTGACAGGTTAGACTTTTTCTTGTCCAGAAAGTGTCTATTGTGAAAGAGTGAATTAAACTATTACTGTGATTAGATTGCAAAAACAGTTCTTGTAATGCTATGACATCATTCTGTGCATTATGTGCCTCATAGGTTTTGTAAAGAATATCATGAACAAGACATTCCTGTTTATTAGATGATCTGCCAGGATATACATGTTTAAAATGAGGAAGCGTGTCTAGAAATCCTGCACAACAGGTCTGAAACTCCTCAACTAAGTTACAGCGTTGTAAAGACCTAATAAGTAAACGACTGTCAAATAAATACCCATTATGACTAACTAAAACAACATTTGGAATTAATTTCAACCATAAAAGGAAATTTGAGAGCCCCTCTCTCAAAGGCACTGAATTAACTTCTTTACCACCATAAAACATTTTGCCAGTATTTTGATTAACTGAAATTTTTGTTGCCAATTCTGCACCAAAAGACATAGATTTTGAAGGAAATGTGTATGCATTGAAGCAATTGTCTCCATGCACAGCTGCTATCTGCACATTATCTGCTTGTGTATCTGAAATAAGAAAAAATAGAAATTAGCGGTAGGTAAATAAATGTACATGTTTGGGCAACATTAAACTTGTACTTTCCTTCTTTAAGCCTGATGCGTATTCGTTTGACTTCTCTTGATGATTGTCTTTTTTATGCTTTCTTATTTTATCTAACTTGAGGCCCTGCGTCATAGTATGGCGTCCTGGAGATAG
This sequence comes from Saccoglossus kowalevskii, assembly GCF_978046115.1. Lineage (NCBI taxonomy): Eukaryota > Metazoa > Hemichordata > Enteropneusta > Harrimaniidae > Saccoglossus > Saccoglossus kowalevskii. Next base: position 9,885,938 of record NC_140659.1, read on the forward strand.
GCCTAAGCTTTTGTTAACCTGTGAATGGTATAATAAAATAACATTAGACCATAAATATATTAGTTATTATTGAGTGAAAAGACAAGTTGGTATATTGACCAATTTTAAGTGTTGTTTTCATGGTAACCAGCTATAATTGGTTGGGTTTGCAATGGTGCTTACTTGAATGATTAATGGAGTTCTTGTAACAGTATCATTGTAAGTATTATTAATAAGACATTGGTCATGTTTGATATTTTGATGAGTGAACAGTTCCATCACCATAGCAAAGGATAAATGAAAAGTAGGGGTACACAAACATGTTTCTATGCAAATATTGACTTTGTTTTTACCAAAATACATAACATTTGCTTGTTTCAAATCTGGTTCATGCATTTTATATATTTTTCGTTTCAAAAATATGATATTAATGACCATCCTTAATAGTTCAAATTGATTAAAAGAACAATATTTTATTTTTTATTTGGCAATATTAAGAAAATTTACTAAAAATAATAATAATTTATTCAGTTATTGTTCAACACTAAATTTAATTTCACCAAAGTCTAGAGGGAAAGCAATATACTGACCTACCAATTAATTAAACAATAATGAACGACCCGCCAACCCATAATAGGCGAAAGCTCAGTTTATGCGACATATATAACAAATATGCTTGAGTCCACTATGGGTTGGCGGGGAGTTCATAACTTATTATTTTGTAGCGGTGTCAATACCGCTGGATTTGCTGCCTCTAAAAAGCGGAAAATTTGGAGAAAAATCTACAGTGAACGGACTAGTTTCACAGTCATTGGCCCGTGAATCTGGATAATTTAAAATGACTTTCTGGAACTTGTTTCCATAATCTCATATGGAAAACTAAGAAAGAGATATTACTGTATTGAACTCAATTACATTGCGTGTGAGTGAATGAGTGACTGATGTGTGGTGTGGTGTGGAGTAGCATTGCAGTGATCGCCCGAGCGAACGGCACACCGTGACTGGTACGCCGTATCGGTGTCCGCCATGGCCTTGCACTACGCTACGCTAGATCGCCGCCGTGGTCCAGCTGGATCGACTGTGCGTAGGGGTGCGTATCCGGGGTACATGTACGTAGTTGCATCGTTACCCCATCCCACTAGTGTTTTCAAACCATCAAGGTAGATGTTATTGACAACTGTCCTGTCTGTGTAATAGTTATTTTAAATTCCACAGAAGGGCGGTGATTAAGAAAACTTTGAAGCCAAACGAAACTTACAGGCGTAGCGAGCGAACGAGCATAGCTGGAAAGTTAGTGGGTGTAAGCCATCTTAGAAAGAGAACCAACAGTGATTTTAATCTGACTGTATGAATAAAAAAATACACACCCGAAAAAACGGATACTGTGGGGGAAGGGAAGGTTAGGATCTTCTCAGTCACGAAAGTGAAAACTGAAACGGACACGTCATGTAAACTAGAACTCAATCTCGTTTATTCTTCAACCACAACGTAATACCGATGTTAACTCGTAATGCTTAGTTCACAACAACGGTGCTTTGATGGCGCTTTGACGGCGCTTTAAAGCAGCGTGCAAAGCGGCACCAAAGCGTAACAAAGCTTGATTAAAGCGTCAGGGTCGTAATAGATCGTGGGAAAGCTTGGAGTAAAGTGGGACATTCGGCAAGAGCGCCAACAAATTTTAAACTGTTTAAAAATTTGGGGCGTTCTGTCACGAATTGATTAAAGCGCCACAATCGTATCAAAGCTTAACAAAGCGTAACAAAGCTCAGCAAAACTTGACTCAAAGCGTAGGAAAGCTTAACAGAGCTTGGTTCAAAGCGGGGCCCCCAGTCTTCACGATCTGTCACCACTTGACACGCTTCGTTAAGATGTCTAAGATTTGCTACGATCTGGCAGGAAGATTTGACACGAGGTGAGACGCTTTCATCAAGATCTGACACGCTTTGTTACGCTTTCATGAAGGACTCTAACGCTTTGCCACGAATTGAGACGCTTTTATCAAGGATTGACACGCTTTGTTAGGCTTTGTTACGCTTGGCAAGCTTTCTCACGCTCTCTCACGCTCTTTCACGTGCTCCTGATACCCACGCTCTGTCTCCATCCCTAAAAATAGCGCTGCGACTTGAGTGCCACTTATTGCTTTGTTTCCAAACGAAGAAGAAGTATCCTGAACCTGAAAAACTACTAAAACACACAAAGATGGGACCCAAGAGAGGTAGAGGTGCAGCAAAGAAGAGCCAGAGAGGGACAGGCAGAGGCCAGATGGCTGAAAGGCCGAGGTCTCCAACACCACCGCCGGCAGAAGATGAAGCCATGCTGGTTCCAGAGCCAGAGCAGCCACAGCCTCACCCTGCAGGGGATGATCTCCCAGACATCACACCAGTGCCAGCAGCTGCAGCCGCCCGCAAAAAGCGTACGAACAAACCCTACTACTATTCAACACTGACAGAGGCGCAAAAAGAAGAGGTCATTGACTGGCTAAAAGACAATCCCTCCATCTACTCAAAGAGAATGACAGATTATAAAGACACGCAGAACAAAGAGAACAAAGCTGGGAGGACAAAGCTGCTGACATGGGTGTTGAGGTGGCAGCCCTCAAAACCTTTTACAAGTCCAACCGTACCCAGATGAGCCGCCTTAAGAGGACTGTGGGAAAGTCCGGTGAGGGTGCTGAGACAGTCGAGGACCTGTCTGCCACGGACAAGTGGGTGTGGGAGAAGTTCTCCTTCCTCAAAGACCACATCGAAACTGTGGAACGCAGAAACGTGGCGAGCATCCGTGGTAGAGGTAGAGGGAGGGGAACACCAACAACAGCCACAGCTACGGGGCCAGCAGTACCCCCACCAACAGCAGTCATCACCCAGTCAGACTCTGGGTCAGAGTCCCTGTCTACAGAACCCCCCTCTCGGAGAGGTGTTGACTTGAAGCGAAGTCTGATGGACTTTATGTCTGGAAAGAAAGGTGGTCCCTCCGCCTTTGCCAGACATATAGATGAGGGTCTGGCACAGCTTCCTGGGGACATCAAACGGGCCACACAGATCAAACTCATGGCAGTGCTACACGAGGGACAGAGGCAGGCTGAAGAGCGCCAGGAGATGTTCCAGCAGATGCCCACATTCCCACAGCAGCAGCAGCAACAGGTCGCCCAAATCCAGCCACAACTTCAGTCGTACCTACCAAGCTCCACCAGCTGGCAGTACCCCCCAAAAACGGTGTCCCAGAGTCACCAGTGGCAGCCTCCACCATCACAATGGTCGACCCAGCAAATGACAGGTCAACAGCCCACCATTGTCTGGGGCTCCCAAGACTATCATTACATGAGCAGCCAGTACC